>NC_091457.1:127360085-127672357 GCF_027789765.1 Dendropsophus ebraccatus
AGTGCTTCATTACCTTCGAGCTATATGCACACACACTATTTTGGCATGTTTTTTTTTACATTTAAAATGTCCAAAAAAAGTCTGTTTTACATTTCAAAACGTCCAAAATTGTCTGTCGGCTGCATTCATTTCAGTTTTATGCAGGGATATAAAACTGCCAAGGACTAGGTTTACATACGGGGACACTACACAGACTGTTCATTTGGCACAGACCATGCAGGGATTTTAATGACATTTATTATTACTATGTGTCTTCTTTTAATTATACTTGTTAAGTTGTATAATTGAGCTCCCGTCCTTGTAAAACTTGTATAACTCTTCTCTCTTCCAGGATCTGCTGGAGTAGTGGATATTCAATGAAATGCTGGGACTTGGCAAGAAATACTCCATTATGCAATGTGCACTGGCCTACTTTATACCTGGATATTTCTATTTCCTGGATGATGTGACTTCAAATGCACTGAATAACATAGGATAAAAAGAGACCCATTTTATATTATAAATCACCAGTATTAAAATATTTGAAATCATAGATGCCATTTAAAGGCACTTTTCAGCACCTTACGCTCAGTGTAGAGCCTGATGGGTACATCCCTCCGGGCCCTCTGCGGGTATGTGTAATATCAGTGTTAACTACCTCATTGATACAGAAGCATCTGCTCATAAAAGAGCCTGCAACCCAATCACTGGTGCGGGGGAGGCAGAATCCTGATGGGGTGTGTAAGAAGAAAGTGCATCCCATCTGGATAGCTTCTTTTTGGGCTTTAATGCATTATTGTGTAAGAGTTATTTAAGTAAATGGCTATTGGTGCCAGTATTGTGCCTTCCTGCTGTACACTTACAGTAAATGTCTTGTATTCCAATGCAGTATTAAGCAGTAAAGGATCAAGGAAAACATAGGCCTTGGACTTGTCCCCATGTTCCCCACAGCTTCCACATGTTAAAGGGGTAGTGCGGCGCTAAACAATTATTCACTAAATAACACACATTACAGTTATACAACTTTGTAATGTATGTTATGTTAGTGAATGGCCCCCTTCCCTGTGTTTCCCCCCACCCACGCTAGACCCGGAAAGGGTAGTGCTCTATACTCACCTGATCCGTGTCGACCCCCGCTCTCTGCCTCTTCATCAGCTGCTCAGCTGTGATTGGCTGAGCATAACAGTGCTCAGCCAATCGTCGCTGAGCAGCTGATGACGCGTCCGGCACGAGGGACGGTCGGAGCGGTTCGGCACGGATCAGGTGAGTATAGAGCACTACACTTCTGGGTCTAGCGTGGGTGGGGGGAAACACAGGGAAAGGGGCCATTCACTAACATAACATACATTACAAAGTTGTATAACTTTGTAATGTGTGTTATTTAGTGAATAATTGTTTAGCGCTGCACTACCCCTTTAAAGCGTAACTGTCATTTTTCAGAAATCAATCATCATCAAGAATCAAATATCAATAGTACAAGTGATTTTAAAAAATTCTGCGACCATCACCAGGTTTTATTAAGCAAAAGAGTTTCTTTCTGTACTCAAAAAGCAGGATTTCTGTGTCCATCATGCTCTACGGAGAGGGGAGGGGTCAAAGGGGGTGAGTGAGCACAGAGAGGAGAAAAGGCAGCCCTGCAAAACACTACATCCTGCAATCTTCTCTCACCAAGATCCTAGATAAGCACTGACCTTTCTGACCTCTGAATCCAGCATTTTATGTACCCAGACAGTCTGCAAACTGCACAGCTGCTTCTCTGCTCTCCCTGCTCACTCCCTCAACCCCTCCTCCCTCCATAGGTTATAATGGACTAAGCAAACCCGCTTTGCTCCTCTGTGATGAAGATGATTTTGCCTGATAATGCACAGATAAGAAGTGAGAGGAAGAGGCGGCTGGAAAACAGCTTTTAGAGCACAGGAATAGGCTTTTTGCCTAATAAAACCTATTACAGAGTTTCTTTTTTTTTTTTTTAAATTGTATATTTATTGAAAGGTTTTTTGTTTTTTCCATTTTGAAACAACAGTTAACATGTCATACAACGTGTGTAACAACCAATAAGCTATATAAAAGCTTACATAGCTCAATACAAAAAATCAGTCCGAGCCCACAATCAGGAACATATGTAGGTATGGACTATGCCCACAACTCAAAGAAAAATATAAAAGAAAAAGAAATAGAAATACCAAGCCCAAGGGAAGGCTACATAAAGAAGCAACCTTATATCTGAATAGACTCAGTAGAAGAGGGAGGGGGTAGACAAGACAAAGAAAGAAAAAAAAAAAAAAACCACACACAGGGGAAAGGTTACAGAGAGGGACTCCTGTCATCCGGGGGGCAAGTAGTACGGTGCGGTCTGGTCCTTGTGGACTCCTGCTCGGCCCAGAACACATCCCACAGTTTCCAGACCTGCTTAAGATGATCTTGTCTGTTATTAAGCATAGCTGTTAACTGCTCCATATTCCTCACATCAAGGATACGAGCATATAAGTTGTTTCGTGTGGGGGGAACCGTCCGCTTCCAAAACCTGGCTATGAGGCATCGTGCGGCTGTAAGGATGTGGAGAAGCAATTTCATGGTCTTGCGCCCCAATTTCACAGACGGTATGTTAAAGAGATAGAAAACTGGGTCCGGCGCGATCTCAATACCTACAACCTCTTTGATCAGATCCTTCACCGTGTCCCAGTAAGAGGCAATTAGAGGGCAAGACCAGTAAATGTGCTGAAGGGAGACTACATCCCCCTGGCATCTCCAGCAGACATTTGATAGTGTCGGATTTATAGCATGAAGGAACTCGGGTGTATGATACCAGAAGAGCATCAGCTTGTATTGATTCTCTTTGTAGGTTGTGCATATAGAGGTTTTAGCAGCTCTATCCCAGATCACTCGCCACACAGACTGCGGTAGCTGTCTACCAAACAAGGCTTCCCACCGTGCCATATAAGGGTAACGCACCTCTTCATCAGGGGGGGGGCTCTTTAGAATACGGTAGATATCAGAGATGAGGCCCTTAGTGGACACTCCAGCCTTGCACAGCCTCTCAAAGTCTGTGGGGGAGGAGACCGTAGTAGTAGAGAAGAGGGAAAGCATAAAGTGCTTAATCTGAAGGTACTGATATTGCGCTATGGGAGGTAGGTCATACTCGGCAGCCAAAGAGGAGTAAGGTAGAAGGGAGCGATCCCTAGGGTTAACTACGTCTGCAAAGCGAAATAGACGGTTGGGGTGCCATACTTTGGACATGTTACTCGTCAAGCTATCTGGGAGGCCTGGATGGAAGAGGAAGGAGGTCATTGGGGAGCATTTGGAGACTAAGGAGAATTTTTTGATGCAAGTACGCCAGATTTGCCTCGTATGAATCATTGGGCCTAAGGCCGGTCCCTGGAGGGGGGTATCAGAGGTGGACCAGAGGAGAGAGTTAGGGTGCACAGGCACCATCCACAGTTTTTTAAGTAGCATCCATTTTGTGTAAGCTAAAGGCGTCGACCAGGCAGGAATGTGGCGTAGATGTGTTGCCCAATAGTAACAAACCAAGTCAGGCAGGGCTAGCCCTCCCAAGGACTTGGGGGCTTGTAAAATACCTTTTGCTATTCTATGGCGTTTATGAGCCCATACAAAACGTAGGATAGAGGCCTGCATTGCTTTAAGAGCAGTCATAGGGACTTGGACCGGGAGAGTCTCAAAGTAGTATAGAATTTTAGGCAAGACCGTCATCTTAACTGCCGCTATCCTCCCTAGTAGAGAAATGGGTAATGAGTTCCATTTATCCAGCAGGGATCGGATTTCTGCAAATAATTTTGGAAAATTGTGGGCGTAAAGGGAAGGGTAGGAATTTGTGATTTGAACCCCTAAGTATTTGAGCGAGTCGGTTCTCCAATGATAAGTGAAATTACTCTGCAAAGTAGCAAGCAACGGAGTAGGGATATTAATAGGTAGGGCTTCTGTTTTGGATGCATTCACCTTGTACCCTGATAAGTGTCCGAAGTGGGTTAAGAGGGTATGGAGATTGGGGAGGGAGATGAGTGGCTGAGTCAAGGTAAGCAAGACATCATCCGCAAAAAGAGTTTGTAGTCCTTCCCACGTACTTGTACCCCATGAATATCCGGGTGGTTCCTAATGGCAGCCGCCAGGGGCTCGATACACATCACAAAAATAAGCGGTGAGAGTGGGCAGCCCTGGCGGGTGCCATTGTGGATAGAAATTGTTCCTGACATAGCGTGTGGAAATTTTATGGAAGCCGTGGGAGAGGAGTACAGGCCGTTGATCGCTCTGAGGAAGGCCCCACATATGCCGATCCAAGACCCGCGTCATAAATGGCCAACTCAGGCGGTCGAAGGCCTTCTCCGCGTCCAGGCCTAAGAGCAAGGCCGACCCATCTTCCCTATTAACCGCGTCAATTAGGTTAACGACCCGCCTGGTGTTGTCACCCCCCTGTCGACACGGAACAAACCCAACCTGGTCTTTGTCAATAAGCTGCGGCAGCCAAGTCGACAGGCGGGTGGCAAGGACCTTGGTGAACAGTTTGAGGTCAGCATTTAAGAGGGCAATTGGGCGGTAGCTAGCGCAATCGGCGGGATCTTTGCCTGGTTTGGGGATTAAGGTTACGTAAGCGTGGGTCAGCGTCGTGGGTAGGGGGGTCCCTGACAGGAATGCATTAAAGAGATTTAGTAAGTGAGGGGTTACAGAGTTTCTTAAAATCGCTTGTACTATTTATTTCTGCAAAAAAATTAAAGAAAAGTTACACTTTAATTTTGGTTAGATAGTACAATAGCCCTTGTTCTGTTTGTATCAATTACTCTACATCTGGGCTGGGGCCCTACACATCTAATGTTGTGATACATGCACTGTATTAGCACGGTAAATGGTAACCGACAATTATCTAATAGGCCTGAGTTTTGCAGATACTTTGTGTATATTTTTATCATGGAAAATAAGTATTATAGCAGGCAACTTAGGGCTGATGGCAGACCCTCTATAAATCCAGTTATTCACAGGTAATGTCTTCATTGTTTGGAGTTATTCTCTTGTCTTCTCTATCCGACTTAACGACTTATCTCATCAGCAAACTCTGCACTGGTCAAGACATCTTTGGCCCCACAAGTCACTAGCCTTTCTAGCAACACATAAATGTGTACCCCAGCCTAGGCCTAGGTACATGTAATAGGGCCCTTACTGATCTCCCTTTTACCAGGTCCAGACACTGATGCATTGGGTTATGACGCAGAAAAGAACAAGCAGTCAGTGTGTCATCCATGGATCTGAGAAGAAGGGGAGTATTTTTTGCCGGTATTTGTTAGATAACTATAGCATAATTGAAAAAAATGGACAGATGCGGTGCCAGTACAGGTCACACTAAAAATGCGGAGAGGAGTATATTTACTCTGCTAGAACTGACTCTTAATGAAGAAATGAGTGGTACGCAGGCTTATTTATTGGGCAGTGTTCCAGGAGGAAAAAATATGCAAATGTCCTGTTCTTTACAATAAACAAAAATGATCTCTACAGATGGGCGACTCTTCTTTTTGAAAGAGACTTCAGCTTGACTAGTATGGGATAGTTTTCTTCCTAAATTTGCATATCCTGCTGGAACATATTGATGGAAAATAGTTTTAGTACTTTTACCTGCAATATTTTACAGTATTTAATAGGAGATGGGTAAATGTAATAACATTTTTCTATTTATTAAGGGAAACATTAGTTTTACCCAACTATTACCCTGTTTTTAAAGGGGTTATCAAGAGAATATAAAAGGTCCTACCTAGTCTGCTCTCCGGCAGTCCACCTTCTCCCTCTGGCGGCCTCAGAAGATACTTCTAATGCGAAAGGGGGCAAGTACCCACTGCAAGACCACATCTACACGCAATGTCCAATAGCTGCCTGCTGTTGCTGTAACATTGGCAGCCATAACTTTCTCCTGCCCCTCTTGAAAATTTGCAACACCAGCCATGATTAATAGGAAATGTATATTGTGCTGCCGTCTATGGAATCACGACCGGAGTGTATACACATAGTGTACACTTCAGCCGGGATCGCTAGCGGCTGCACAAAAAACGGACATGTCAGTTTTGTGCGGCTGCTATTCATTGAATAGTGGCCTCACAAGCCTGACAGGACACACAATGGAGTGTGCGGTGTTCAATGGTGAATTGGGATGGGGGCGCAAACAGATGCGCCTGCATCTCAATTCAGCACAAATGAAGATCATCCGGCCGGTACTGCACTACCAGCCGGGATTATCTTCACTAACACCGGTTGGGTAACAGAACGGCCGGTGTTTTACGTAGTGTGAACCCAGCTTTACTGTGCAAAAGTTTTAGGCAGGTGAGGAAAAAACACTGCAAAGTTAGAATGCCTTCAGAAACAGAAGTGTTACTATATTTTTTATCAATTAAAACACAAAGAGAATGAATAGAAGTGAAGTGTAAATCAAACCAATATTCTCACTTGCACACAGGTTTTGAAGGAGCTCATCATGGATCGTTCCAGACATCTTGAAGAACTAACCCCACATCCTATGTGGATGCACAGTAGCTTGCTTAGGTTCTTCTGTCTCTTTATAAAATCCCAGACTGACTTTGATGCTGAGGTCAGGGGCCTGCAATTGTCTTAATTGTCTTAATGTTTGCGGTAATTATGGTTTTGCTGCACTTTAAAAATTTGGAGCCAGTCAGATGCCTCCCTGATGGAAGACGTCAGTACTGTAGGATGCACCCATATATAGTACACGCCTGTTTGTTGTATATGGATATACACTGTACCTGTATACCGAATAGAATAACCACATATGTTATTGGTATATATTAGATGTATTTATATATAGGTAAATACTAAATGTTTTAAATGTAGGTAAATACTCTACCTCTGTACAGTGGTATAGCTACCATAAAGGCAGACCAGGCCACTGCTACGGGGCCCGTGCAGTGAGGGGACCTGCAGACCCATGGCTCTTTAACTGTAAGCGTTCTTGATGACTGCTGACAGTTAAATGCTGCGGCTCTTTGATTGATACAGTAAGAAGCCATTGGCTTCCTGTCCTGCCAGTCTCTCTTGTGGCTGGACGCAGCATTGCACCTCCAGCCACAAGGCCCCCCTCAGTCCCCTGGCTAAATTTTTTCAGCTGCCCAGCGCACAAGTGACATCACTCGTGGACCAGGGAGCTGGGACAATGAAGCAATGTCGGGCTGGGGCGGGGGTACGTACAAGATTCATGGGGCTCCCGTACAGTTTTTTTTGCGATGGGGTCCCAAGAATCCTAGCTACGCCTCTGCCTTTGTAACAGGTACAGTATTTATCTATGTATCGATGGGAGTACCAGTCCTCATCTACCTCCCCTCTGCTCCATGATTGGGGTCCTATGTGCTCTACCTCCTTTTCCTTTTTTCTATGTATGTTGTGTGTATTTCCACCCACACTTGAGATGTAGTAGTGTCCTGGTTTCCATATCAATGGTGCTTGTTGCGGATGGGAGCCAAAACTATACAGGAAACAAAGAAACAGCTCCTACTTCAGAGGGAGGGAAGCTCATTGCAAACTCGTGGTGGAGATCCACAGGGAAGGTGGTGGATGATGTAGCTGGAGGTTCCCTGTTAAACCAGTAAACCCTCCTCACACTCATAACACACACACACACACTTAAACACAGATGCTAGTACCATTCATACCACAGGACTTCCATTGCAAATTTGTAACTGAAATTTACAGGGAATCTATCATAGTTACTGTCATGCTATGGACTTTTCTCCTTATAGTCACCTGTTGTCCCTGATACTTGTGTCTATTGCTTGGTTCCCTGTGTGAATCCACATGGGATCAGGGGAGTAACTACCACTGTGGCAGCCATAGCAGCTGCTATGGGGCCCACCGCATGAGGGGGCCCTATGGCCTGCTCATGTATTACACTGGGCCCCCTGAGCTGTCATCATTTACAGCACCAGGTGGCCAAGCAGGCCTCTCGGGTCCTGCAAATTTCCCTTTAACTGAATGTACTTGCAGTTATGCAGTTATGACTACACTTGACGGCTTAGTGGTCAGTTGGGAAGGGAAAGGGGGGGGCAATCAAAAGTTTGCTATGGGGCTCAGCCATTTCTAGTTATACCCCCGCATGGGATGATAACGCTGTGGATTTTACTGACGGATCTGCACAGGTAACATCTGCAGCAGATTACAGGAGCAGAAAAGTGAATAAGGATTTTACAAACCTCATAACCTCATCTGTAGTGGATACTGAAATGGCTGCATAATTTAGCTGGCAAAATTTCTCAGAAGTTTGCTACCGCTGCAGGTGGCCAACCGCTTATGTGGCCTCACCCTTGTAAATCCTTTGTAGCCAGTGCTTCCTTGATGTTCAACACTTACAATAAACTTTCCAGTTGAAGGACTTAGAAGAAACAGAGTTTTCTTTTCCATCCAATTCTGGACAAATGCCATATAACAAATAAGCAGGTGCTCGTAATTCAACAATGAATCGGTGCATCAGTGACATCAGATGCAGAAATTTATGTAGGCTACGTCTGGAGTTGTTAAAGGGAAAGCTGTTTAAAGAAACACTCCACATTTTTTATGCCCATATACCGCACACTCATCGCTAGTCCACCAGTGTTATCTGTTTTATTCATGTGTTTCGTAACTGGGTCATGTGATCGCCAGCCTAAACCACAGAAGATGAAAGTGTTTATTGTGTCAGAGGAAGTGGACTGTTCTGGGTCATCTTACTTCCTGTGAACTACAAGATTATGTTGTCACCTATCAGATCCCTTCTAGCAACTCAGAGGCCCCTTGCCAACCAGCTCTGTCATACCTACTCCACCTTGTCTGTGTTGTACTTGCACTTTCTGGGAAGTGACTTAGCAGGCTCATTCAGCTATTCAGTGGCAGGGGCGGGACATTGCTACAGCTGCTTAATGGCTGAGTGGGCCTGCTACAGCACATCCCCGAACCTGGAATTGGCCACACAATGGGGGCTGGAGCAGCACAATATGGATGGCAGTGCGGGAGCCAGGGGGGTAAGTGTACGATATTTTATCCACTCGCCCTCTCCCCAGACATGGCACAAAGGGGTCCTAGCTGTACAACCCCTTTTAAAGGAGAAGTCCAGCCAAAATTATTTTTTGATGTTATTACTTATGGAAAGTTATACAAATTTCTAATGTACATTAATTATGGGAAATGCACATATAGGGCTATTTCCCTTAATTTAGTAGATCATGGAGTGTTAGAATTCTCTTAGAAACAGTGACGTCACGACAAACAGTGTAATTCCTATGGAGTGTCCAGCAGGGGGTGCTCTATATGTAGAAGTCTATGGGACTTTATTGTGTCTATGGATGCCTATGTGAACTAATTTAATGTTATGTACAGTGTGCTTTGTTGAATGAATACTTTTATGGAATACTTTGGGAAGCAAGTGTCCTTGCTCCCCAAAGTATTGCATAAATGTATTCAATCAGTACATTTGCAGGGCACCGAGCAGGGAGGGAGAGATGTGCCTATGCATCTACCTCCCTCCCTGCTCGGTGCTGCCGCCGCCACGTGTGCGTAGTACTATTCCCCCATCATCTGCTCATAGTATGAGCAGATGATGGGGTAATAGTACCAGGGTTGATCTCCATCATTGGTAAGCCCGCCGATCTGCCGCACTTCCGCCGCCGCCCGCCTGCCGATCTGCTGCACTGACTCCCCGCCTGGCCGCCGCTTTCACATACCGGCTCCCGATGCTTCCTGGTGTCCCCGTCCGGCACGTGTGGGAGAGGACGGTCAGTGCAGACACCAGGAAGCATCGGGCCAGGCGGAGAGTCAGCCGGGATAGGGGAAGGTTTGCCCGGAAGAAGGAGAAGGGGGGAGCGGAGGGGGAATGATGGCTCCTATGTGATGAGCGCCTCCCCCTGCGCCCGGCGGCAGGCAAGTGATGGGCATAACCCAGCTACTACTACCATCACCTGCTCATACTATGAGCAGGTGATGGGAGTAGTAATTCAGTGTATATAGTTTAGTGCCGCGGGAGTGCGGCGGATCGGTGGGCTTACCAATGATGGACATGGGCCCTGGTACTATTCCCCCATCATCTGCTCATACTATGATGGGGGAAAAGTACTGCGCATATGTGGCGGCGGCAGCACCGAGCAGAGAGGGAGGGGGCAGGTAGATGCATAGGCACATCTTGCTCCCCAAAGTATTCCATAAATGTATTCATTCAATAAAGCACACTGTACACTACATTACTTTGTTTACATAGACATCCATAGACACAATAAAGTCCCTAAAGTTCTACATATAGAGCGCCCAGAGCTGGACACGCCATAGGAATTACACCGTTCGTCGTGACGTCACTGTTTCTGAGAGAATTCTAACACTCCATGATCTACTAAATTAAGGGAAATAGCAGTATATGTGCATTTCCCATAATAATGTACATTAGAAATTTGTGTAACTTTGCAGAAGTAATAACATATCAAAAAATAATTTTGGCCAGACTTCTCCTTTAACCCCTTAAGGACAGAGCCAATTTCGATTTTTGCTTTTTCGGTTTTTCCTCCTTGTGCTTAAAAGGCCATAGCACTTGCATTTTTCCACCTAGAGACCCACATGAGCCCTTATTTTTTGCGTCACTAATTGTACTTTGCAATGACAGGCTGAATTTTTGCATAAAGTACACTGCGAAACCAGAAAAAAATTCAAAGTGTGGTGAAATTGAAAAAAAAAACGCATTTTGTTTATTTGGGGGAAATGTGTTTTTACGCCATTCGCCCTGGGGTAAAACTGACTTGTTATATATGTTCCCCAAGTCGTTACGATTAAAACGATATGTAACATGTATATCTTGTATTGTATCTGATGGCCTGTAAAAAATTTAAACCATTGTGAACAAATATACGACACATAAAACCGCTCCATTACCAGGCTTATAGCGCTTTTATCCTTTGTTCTATGGGGCTGTGTGAGGTGTCATTTTTTGCGCCATGATGTGTTCTTTCTATCGGTACCTTGATTGCGCATATACGACTTTTTGATCGCTTTTTATTACAATTTTTCGGGATTTGATGCGACCAAAAATGCGCAATTTTGCACTTTGGGATTTTTTTGCGCTTACGCTGTTTACTGTGCGAGATCAGCAATGTGATTAATTAATAGTTCGGGCGATTTTGCACGCGGCGATAGCAAACATGTTTATTTATTTATTTACTTTTATTTATAACCTGGGAAAAGGGGGGTGATTCAGACTTTTATTAGGGGAGGGGGCTTTTTACTAATAATGACATTTTTTTTTAACGTTTACACTTATACTAGAAGCCCCCCTGGGGGACTTCTAGTATAAGAACACTGATCTCTCATTGAGATCTCTGCAGCATAGATATGCTGCAGAGATCCATGAGATAGGCACTCGTTTACTTCCGGCTGCTGCAGCCGGAAGTAAACGAGTGCCGATCCGGGGACGGCGCCATCTTGGAGCGGTCCCCGGCCGGCTTCATTTACGGAGATCGCTCCTCCGGGATAACATCCCGGAGGAGCGATCTCCCCACTAGACACCAGGGATGACGCTGCGTCCGGTAATCAGATGCAGCTGTCATGTTTGACAGCTGCATCTGATTACTGTATTAGCGGGCACGGCGATCGGACCGTGCCCACTAATACCTACGGTCCCGGGCTACACGCGGCACCCGGGACCGCCGCGGTTCAGAGCGGGGTCGACGTGCGGCCCCGCTCTGAACGCCCTTACCGGCATCAGGGCGTAAATTTACGCCCGATGTCGTTAAGGGGTTAAGTTAATATGAGGAAAAATGCCTTTTCCTCTCACTGCAGTATGGGGCTGCTAGCCAAATTTATGGAGGGGTTTATGTAAATAAAGCTTAAAGCGTTACTGTCATTTCAGGGTCATTTTTCTGAAAACATTAAATATCAACAGTACAAGCGATTTTAAGAAACTCTGTAATAGGTTTTATGTACTAAAAGAGTTTCCTCCTGTACTGAAAAAGCAATCTCCCAGCCTCCCCCCTCACATCAAATGAAGCAGGATTTCTGTCTCCATTATGTGGCTATGGAGAGGGGAGGGGCTGTTAGGAGTGACTGAGCACGGAGCAGTCCTGCAAAGCACAACACCCTGCAATCTTCTCTCAGTAAGTTTATAGATAAGCACTGACCTTTCTGACCCCAGAATTTAGCGTTTTAGGTGCCCAGAGAGTCTACAAACAGCTGACCTTCATGTCACCTCTTCCTGCTCCCTCATCTCCCTCAGCCCCTCCCCCCTTCATAGGCTTACAATGGAGAGAGCAGAGCCCGTCTTCACTGGCTTCTCTGTAATGAAGATGTGTTTGCCTGATAATGCACAGATAAGAAGTCAGGGGGGGGGGGGGCTGGGAGATTGCTTCTTGAGTACAGAAGGAGGCTTTTTTGGCTGATGAAACCTATTACAGAGTTTCTTAAAATCGCTTATACTACTGATTTCTGCAATAAAAAAAAACATGACAGTTACGCTTTAACAGGTATTTTGGTGGTTATGGTACACTGTGCAAAAACTGTACTGTTTCTTCTCTCTTTTACAGCTGCATGTGGTTTACTATAGATCAGCCTCCTCCCCTCCCAATAGTCAAGGTAAATAGGTCCCAAAACAGAGACCTCTTCCTACTGCACATTTATTGATCATCTGTCATGTGAATACCACATTAATTATTGATTTATGCAACTCTTTTCTATAGTTTTCGGTTTTACTTTCTTACCAAGTCCTCTGAACTTAAAGTTGTAGAAAACTAAGACGTATTGGGTCTTTACTTCAAAGAGAACTCTATCCAAAACTTAAAAATACAGTGATGGGATCGTAATAAAGACATTATACTTGCGCGTCACCATGCCCCCCGCAGCACATCAGCGTCCTGTCAGCCTCCAGTCTCATGATTTCTCTCAGTTTCTGTGTCGTGACCCATGGGCAGGATCTACCTGCTCGGCCAGTCAGTAACTGCAGAGGTATGTTAAGGTAGAAGAAGACGGCACTCCGTAGGGGTGATGGTGCTCGTGGTAGGACTTGTCCCGAAATCAGTAGAAGAATGAATCCCAGCACACATCAGGTAGACTCCTACTTAGTTTATTAGCATAACAGGTGCAATATGTACAGGAGGACGCGTTTCGGCTATGTAGCCTTTATCAGCTGATGAAGGCTACATAGCCGAAACGCGTCCTCCTGTACATATTGCACCTGTTAAGCTAATAAACTATGTACAGGAGGACGCGTTTCGGCTATGTAGCCTTCATCAGCTGATAAAGGCTACATAGCCGAAACGCGTCCTCCTGTACATATTGCACCTGTTATGCTAATAAACTAAGCGGAAGTCTACCTGATGTGTGCCGGGATTCATTCTTACAGTGACTGCAGAGGTGTCCTACCCCAGTCACTGATTGACTAAGCAAGCATTTCTTGTGCGAATCATGACATCACCACCGTGAGATGCAGGGGACCGTGAGTGATGCCGCTGGGGATATGGGGATGGATATGTAGGACTTCTTTATGCCCCCCATGGATTTTAAGTTTTGAACAGAGCGCTCCTTTAAAATTTTTAACTTCAGGGTTTAAATGAAACCGATAACGTTTTTAAAAAAAAAACAGTAGTAACGTGTTGTAATTAAAATAAAAACTACATGGGAAGTTCCCAAATGGTTTTTCTATGCAAAGGAACTTTGGAATGATCCTATTAAATGATGCAATACTGAACCAACACTGCTTAGTCTTCATTTTGGGTATTGGTGGGGGTCCCACAGGTTGTACAGTGGTGCCTTGGATTATGAGCATAATTTGTTCCGGGACCGTGCTTGTAATCCAAATCTACTCTTAAACCAAAGCAAAACTTCCCAGAAGGAATCATTGATATGCAGACAATTGGTTCCACGCCCCAAAAATAATGATTTTTTTTATTTTGAATAAAAGTTACTGTAGAGTATAGCAAACCGCATGTGGTGTAGAATGTATAGCAAGAGCATAAAAATGAAAAAGCAGCAGCAATTTGTAGATACAGGATGGAACTGCAGATCTCCATAATGCATTAGTGTACTACAACAGGCTATAATAGAAAAGCAGGGCTGCAGTCAGAGGTCTGTGTTGTCACATGACAGCAGTGGAGAAGGGGGGCCAGCATGGACCAATCAGGAAGTGAGTATCACAGCGCTGTGCAGGAGGATAGTGACAGAGACTTCTTTATATGCAGTGTGAATGGCTGAGGGTAAGTGCAGGCACATTATAGCAGTGTGTATAGCTGAGTTTAAGTGCAGGCACATTATAGCAGTAATGGAGAGGATGGGAAACACAAGGGCTGACAGAGACTGCAGGGAGCAAGAGGGAATGAGCAGGGCAGATGTGAGCACTTAACTGCAGCACTCTGTCTGGGAAGAGAGGGGTAACAGCTATGGAGAAATTATCTCCACAGTCCTGTCCCCTGATGCAGGGCCCAGCCTGAAGTGGATCTGATATGATTTGGAAGGTGAGGGAGACTTCCTGGGTCAGAGTACAGAGCTGTAGACCCCGCTATGCAGACCACGCCCCTCCCTCACGCCACCTCCCACCCAGTACAGGGAGCTCTTAAACCAAAGCAATGCTCGTAGACCAAGTTACAATTTTGAAAAACTGTGAGCTCTTCTTCCAAAACGCTCTCAATCCAAGTTACTCCTAAACCAAGGTACCACTGTACTTAATATGATCATAATGGATTGCATAGTCTATCTACTGTATTTCTTGCCACATTTATCATGAGAATCAGACAGGCAGTATAAAATGTATATACAACTCCTTATAGTTCTTGGGTTGATACAGCCAAGGTACAGACCAGCATGTTATGTAGGGGGGTTCTATACATTGTAGAAGTCGAGCATTAGATTTAAAAAGTGGAAAACTAGGCAATTACCTAGGTACACAATTTTCTAGGGGAAGTATGAGGAGGGGATGACCTGCAGGCTGCAGCAAACAGTCACATTTAAAAGACAGTCCAATCTGCAAGCAGCATGTTATAGAGCAAGAGGAGCTGGGCCAATTGTAATATATATTGTGTTGTGGGGAAAGTTTCTTCGAGGATTGCTTTTAATATATATCTCTGCTCATTCTGAGGTAAGGAGTCATGTGGGCGGTCCTACTCAGTGATTGGCAGCTCTATATGTACACATTCCCTCACTGAGCAGGACCGCCCACATGACTCTAGCCTAAAATGAGCAGAATTACTACATGACATTTTATCCCATAATAGTACCGTGTCTCCCCCAAAATAAGAGTGTCTTTCATTCATTTTTGCTCCCAAAGATGCGCTAGGTCTTATTTTCAGGGGAACGCCACCAGAGGGCATTCACCACAGCACACTCGTACAGCACAGCAGGGACAGTGTATGGAATGGCAGCAGGCGATGGGATAACGACAGATTGTGTGCAGCTTTACATCTGGCGGAAGGGGACAATACCTGCACATTTACAAGTGAGTCCTGCATGCAGTGCTCAGCAACGGACTATGAAAGCAGGGGACCACAGCAGCAGGCTAATAAGAATCACAGTTGCTTGCCCTGGTG
This sequence comes from Dendropsophus ebraccatus, assembly GCF_027789765.1. Classification (NCBI taxonomy): domain Eukaryota; kingdom Metazoa; phylum Chordata; class Amphibia; order Anura; family Hylidae; genus Dendropsophus; species Dendropsophus ebraccatus. Next base: position 127,375,586 of record NC_091457.1, read on the forward strand.
TTCTCTTCGGCGGGCAATCTTTAACCAAAAACTTTGTTAGGTCTTACTTTTGGGGGAGGCCTTATATTTAGGTCTTATTTATAGGGAGACGGTATATGGATGATATGTTTAATGCGCCTGATGTTTATGTTTAGAAAAGAAGAAAAAAAAAGAACAGCCGGTGAAGAGTTAAAATAATCCATATGCTTGATCCTTATGCTTAACAAATAATCTTAGGACGAGTCATTGACCGGCATATCCATAATAGACACATAAGTAGCAGTTCTGATACTCTGTATATTCCTCCTACATGATGAGATATCTGTTGCACTTTGTAGTCTCATATTCTTATTTTTTTTAATAAACTCCACAGATCCCTAAGCCCACCCTCCCTCCCCACCTCCATCCTTACCGCCAGTGCATAATGCATAAGAGTAATGGCATTATCATAAGAAGCAGCTACATTTTATTTCTCTACTATGCAGCTTTAATTTCCATAAACAGAAGTGGAAAACATTTGCGACATGTAAATCAGGGCTGCATACGCCGAGATTAGCCGCGTGTTAACGAATCTCTGGCGTCTGATCTAGAGCTAATGCCTGGCTTGTCGAGAAGGGGCTATGCTTCATTTACTGCTTCAGGCTGTAGGAGAGGCAGTGATCTATCAGGAAACAATGCGGCCCCTGTTATCTGGCTCTAGATGTGAGTGCTCGCTCCATGTCTCGGTGCCTTGCATCAGCAACAAAGCTGCACAAATGATAATAATACACATATCTGGCAATAGGTTTTATCTGCCGTCTCTGTGGATTGCTACCATTTATTTCAGCTTTTTGTCAAGTACTTTTCACAATAGTTAATAGGAATAATCCATGTGGTTATGTCTCTGTTTTATTTTACCTGCAGGTTATGGAAATGTACAGTGTTTATTTGCTCTATGGAATAAACTATTATATAGACATTTAGATTTCTGTTTTTGTGTTTTTACATTTATATGAATATTTATACTGCTTTAATATTTGTACTCCTAATTAATTTGTAAAAAAAAATGGGGGAGGGGCATGGTCTGCATTGCGTGGCCAACAGCTCTGTACCCAGGAAGTCTTTTTAGGGATGTGAAACCATTTGTCTTCATTTCAATGACTTCTTATGGGAAAATTTGCTTTGGTTTAAGAGTGATTTGGATTAAAAGCGTAGTCCTATATATATATATATATATATATATATATATATATATATACAGTAATACCTTGGTTTAAGAGTAACTTGGATTGAGAGCATTTTGCAAAAAGAGTTCACAGTTTTTCTTTAAATTGTAACTTGGTTTAAGAGCATCACCTTGGTTTAAGAGCTCCCTGTACTGGGTGGGAGGGAAAGTCAGGGAGGGGCATGGTCTGCATAGCAGGGTCTACTGCACTGTACTCTGACCCAGGAAGTCTCCCTCACCTTCCAAATCATAGCAGACCCACTTCAGGCTGTGGCTTGCATCAGGGGACAGGACTGTGGGGGTAATCTCTCAATATCTGTAACTCTTCTCTCCCTGGTCAGAGAGTGCTGCATTTATGTGCATACATCTGCCCTGCTCATTCCTTCATGCTTCCTACAGTTTTTGTAAGCCCTTGTGTTTCCCATCCTCTCCATTCCTGCTATAATGTGCCTGCACTTACACTCAGCTATGCATACTGTTGCTATAATGTGCCTGTACTTATACTCAGCTATACACACTGCTGCTATAATGTGCCTGCACCCACACTCGGCTATACACACTGCTGCTTTAATCTGCCTGCACTCACACTCAGCTATTCACACTGCTGTATAGAGGGGTTTTTATCACTGTCCTCCTGCACAACTTTGTGATTCTCACTTCCTGATCCATGCTGAACACACACACTTTCCCCATGGTGATCCATTTTGTATCTACAAGCTGCTGCTGTGTTTTCTGGTTTATGCACTTGCTATAGATTTGCTCCACATGCTGATTGCTATACTGTACAGAAACGTATAATATTACATATTCAGCTTTCTAAATTTGGTCTTACCTGTTATTCCGAACAAAAATTTAATTATTTTGTGGTGTGGAACCAATTGCCCGCATTTCAATGATTCCTTATTGGAAAATTTGCTTTGGTTTAAGAGTGATTTAGATTACAAGCACGGTCCCGGAATGAATTATGCTCGTAATGCAAGGCACCACTATATATATATATATATATATATATATATATATAAATATTCATTGCAGGTTCTATTTTTTTTTCTCAGACATGACACCCTGGATGGGGAGAAGATGGTAGAGGAGTGTTCTGTTGGATTCATGATATTCTCCAATCAAACTTGCATGATCATGGAGATTGTATGATTCACAACTACTGAAAACCCTCTGGCAGCATATACAGGATAAGGAGTTATCCAGGCTCAGAAAAACATGTCTGCTTTCTTCTAGAAACGGAACCACTCTCGTCCTCAGTTTGGCTGTTTGGTTTTGCAACTCTGAAGTGAATATAGCTGATTGTAATACCACACGCAGCCTGAGGACAGGGGTGGTGCGGGTTTTTTCAAGAGAGTAGTTGTACTTCTTATCATTTGGATATCTCCTTTTAACTTATACTTTTTAAATATTCTCACCAATATTTGTGAAGTTGAGTCTCTACACATGCATCTCAAGTTGTAACATTAGTAGAGATAAGAGAAAGCCTGAAGCTCTGCATTTGACTCCCAGTGGCCGGAGAAGATAGGGCTGTCTGGAACACATGGATATATTCTATGGCAGTTAAAGGAGTTATCCAGGGTTAGAAAAACATGGCCACTTTCTTCCAGAGACAGCAACTCTTGTCTCCAGTTTTGGTGGGGTTTTGCAACTCAATTCCATGGAAGTGAATGGAACTTGAATGCAAACCGCACCTGAACTGGAGACGTGTTGTATCTGGATGAAACTAGACATGCTTTTCTAATGCTGGATAACCCCTTTAAAATCAATAAAGCTCTTTCTTATCTCTTACTAATTTTCAATTGAACAAGATCCATCTGCCCACTCTCCCCTAAACCTTTAGGGGTCGTTCACATGTTCCATGCACAGAAGATGTGCTCTGGACCCCGGTATCGCAGAACTCCCATGATGATTCATTATGATGCCGGGAGCTCTGAATCTGTTTAAATCTTTGCATTACAGTACTGGCATGGCTGTGCGGCTGTGTCACTAAAGTACCGTGGAGATTTAAAGGGAACTTGTCACCCCCTGTGCCAGGGTGAAGGCCGTCTGACCCCCCGCTAGAACCCCGGATACTTACCCCATCTCGCCATGTCCCGTTCCTGGAGACAGTCCCGGGACGGAGATATCCTTGTTGGAAGCCTGGCGCGCCCGCTGCATAGATCCGTCCGACACTCATAGAGAATGACGGCTCTATGGGCGTCAGACTTGTCTCAGCAGTGCACGCCGGGCTTTAGAAGGGGATATCTCCTTCCTGGGACCAGCGACAGGAACGGGACTTGGCGAGATGGGGTAAGTATCCGGGGCTCTAGCGGGGGGTCAGGTGGCACGGGGGGGGGGGGGGTCACTGGTTCCCTTTAAAAAGATTCAGAGCATGAATCATGATGACGGGAGTTCTGCGTTACCAGTCCAGCACATCTTCCCTATTTACGTGACGTGGGAAGGAGGCCTTATTCTTGCCACAGATCTCGTCCTGTGTGAATCGTTCTACCTACCAGTTGACCTAGAATATAAGGGTGTACACTGATTTACAATGTGTCAGGTTATGTAGATCTCTGCATAATCTTGTTTCTCAACCTCATGGAAGTATTCTATTATATTCAGCTTTAATTATCATAAATCAGAAACTAGATATTAAGCTTCTGTTGAATAGGCTGGCAAACCTAAAAGATTTCACATTTATTTGTACCTCTACAACCATCAGATATTTAGGCATTTGGTTTCTACAGAACCAGCAAGAAATGTTTAGACCTTATTTTCCGTCATGCCACTTTACCCTCCAGTTTTCTTTAGAACTCTGCATTGTCTGCTATTCCACAATGACTGAATATTATTACCATATTTTTCCTATGGACAATACTATATAACACATTATATACAGGCCAAAATTACCATTGTAAAGTGTCCATATACCAGTAGATATCGGTACTATGTAGGCTCTGCAGACCATATAGGTGATTACAGTGCAGTTATATCCAGTGATTAACTGGAGAAGTTTTCTCTGGTCCGATTCGCTCTATTAACAGTTCTTCTCCATCCTGGCCAAACTGGCAAAACTTTTCCGATTCATCCTTTATATCTGAAGAATCTTGTCAAATATCTTAGACAATACATGTTTCTAACACATGCTCACATTTTTTCCACCCATATTCAGGGTCATATTAACAGCTGCTGCTGCACTAGGCATTGAACCTCATCAATTAGCATCATGATTTTCTAGTTTTTGAAGATCATATTGATATCTGATCAGTCTTAGGCCGCCTTCCCACATTTACTGTATGAAACCACATGCAGCCAATACCAGACCCTCATGCGGTAACCAATGGGCGTATGGCCACTAATCCTGGTAACATCCAGATTAACACCCCCACACCAGACCTGACCAATACCAACCTCCCCCCCCCTCATAAAGACACCAGATTTACTGGCAAGTCTAAATGGGAGGTGGGAGACTAAAAAACAAAAACAAAAAAATGTTGTTTCCTTCCCCCTGCTCCCTGGTGCTGCACCCCTGAAAGGTGCTGCCCTAGGCACCGGACCATGGGTGCCTAGTGGTAAATACGGCCCTGCTCATAGTGACCCAAATAGTAATATGGTAGGTGCCCCTAGGAGGTAGACAGGTGCCTTCATTAAGGTAGACCTATTTAGGTAGACAGGTACACCCAGTAGGTACTTAGGTGTCCCCTAGGGCTATTGACAGTGGTGTTTTCTAGGCCAGTGATCCAGAATAAATGCCTCAGATCTCTGGTGTTGACAGCCAGAAGTTGTACCCCCATAGGCTGGGTATATGCTTCTGTGCCATAAGCAGCTGTCCTCCCTGCCTTCTTTTCCCAGCCCTGTAAACATATTTTCAACATACTTATTAAATAGTTCAATATTTTAAGTAAAGATGACTGGATCTACAGTATTAGTGAAGTGCTTTGCTAGGCTCAGCCGTCGGCTTGTCAGTCGGCTGCCTTTGAACTCCACTCCAGGTGCCTGCCAGGACTGCGCCCAGCTTTTCCAGGCACCGGAGCAGAGCTCAAAGGCACCCGACTGAGAAGCTGATAGCCGAGTAGATTTGCTCATCTTTAATCCTGAGTTAAAGGTGAACTCTGGGGAGGGGCCTTTTTGACATATGCCCAGGGATGGGTTGTTTAACAATAATAAAGTACACTTACCTTACTGGCTCATGCGCGGCTGGTATCTTACGACCTGTTGAGTTGTGTGGCCACTTCTGGCTACAGTGGTGTCCCGCCTAATTGTTGGCTGAGTGGGCCTGCAACAGCACGGCTCCAGAACCCTGAAATGGCCACACAACAGCGGTAAGATATCGGCAGCAGCACAAAAAGCCAGGGAGGTAAGTGTACTTTATTATTTTCAAACAACCCATTCTCAGCCATAGCTCTAAAAAGGCCCCTGCCTGGAGTACCCCTTTAAAAAGCATTCAAATAATGTCCAAGAATGTGTACAAGAAATGTCAGTGTGGGCGCTTAAACTTACATCCATCCTGTTACGTAAAAACATGCAAAGTGTACAGCAAATGAGTTTTCAGTTATTTGATTGCACTCAGTCGTAGCCCAATCACCAGGAAAAACATGATTACCTATCTTAAAGTGACACTGTCACCCCCTTTTTGCATTATGGCTTCTCCACACAGGTGTGAAGGGTAAATTTAGCAGTTTTTATACTTTCTTTTATATCATAGGTCTTGGTGCTTGATCCAGTAAAAAGTGATCTTTTATCATCTGCAGATTGTGCTACCTTGACGGGGCTTCACGGCCACAGCGCCACTTAGGCCCGCCCACAACACCACCATTGACCCCGCCCTGTGACGTCATCTGCGCAAAGGCCCTGCCCCTCGGCAGCCATTACAACAGGCCAGCCTAAAGGTCTAGGCCCCACCCTCTTTATGTCAGTCCATACCCATGGCCGCTGAGGGGGCGTGACATATGCGGCGATGGTGGTACAATTATTTTTACAGGTATAAGACGGATCTTGCATGCCCAGAGCATAGGCATATTATACGCCATCGAGAGGCCATAGTACAGTGTAGGGTCTTCCCCGATATGAGGCTACCTTATCGTGGTGGCGTGGTTTACACTGTTTGCAAATAGTAACCAAGAGCCTCATTATTTTTGTGGGAATTTTTTTTTTGCAGTTGGGGGGCTGCTTTTAACTATTTTCATGTCTGTAGTGGGTCTGTATCTTGCCATGGCGGTGAGCTGTTGCATTTTTTTGTATTTTCTTAGGGGTTTTTTGTGTGTATATGCGGTGTTGACGCCACAGGGGCGTGGCCAACGGTGGCGTTGTGGGCAAAGCTAAGTTGCTGCAAAATGACGTTTCAGGAACACCATGTTGTCCCTGCCTCCCCCCGCTGTCCCTAGCTGCGATCGGACAGCAGGAAGAGGCTGTCTCACACATACAGTATCCCAACATTATATACAATCACCCCTGTGCTACACAGCATGCCCACGGAAATATGTTGTATAAAAACAAAGGTACTAAATTTATTAGTGGGTTCGGGTAGGCTGGCTGCCACATAACTATTAACCTCTTAAGGAGCGGGCCTGAAATGGCCTTAAGGACCGTGCCAATTGTCACTTTTGCCTTTTCGTTTTTTCCTCCTCGTCTTCTAAGACCCATAACTCTTTTTTTTTTCCACCTAGAGGGCCATGTGAGGTCTTGTTTTTTTCAGGAACAGTAAAAATTTATGAAAACATGACTATTGTGGTGGACACAAGATAACTTAAACACTATGGTTTATTAGTGCAAATTAAAGCATACAGGTGAGTAGGATACATACAGTATTTAAAACAGTGGGGGTCATGGGTAGGAAATATGCCCCTATACTTACAAATTCTCACAGTATAGTAGGGAATGAAAAAGAAGTTGAAAAGATTGTGGTAGTCCCGTCTGAGGAAAATTGATCACATAAATAGATAATAAATCAGGACAGTCGTTATTGCAGGTACTCTCTAAGGATAGTCAGAGAGTCTTAAGTATGATGAAAATTTCCACTTCCGACGCGTTTCTCCCAAGTGGTGTGCAAGGGCTCATCAGGGAATAGTGTGGATATTTAGATATGTTCTGTGTATCCAAGTTGGTATTAGATGAATTGTAGCAAGCTGTCTTGTAAATGCAGGTAAATATACATAGGATTCATTATGCAACAGAGAAGGTTGAGGGTCGATAGCCTCCTAGTGGAGACACCTGGGATGTCTTTTGGTTGAGGGCTGTAATTGCACTCCCCGTAGCTATGAAATCAGCAGGTGATGAGGTCCTTACGGCTTGCAGGAGGAAAAAGATATAGGTGTTCCAGCAGATGCCGAGATGTAAGCAGAGGAGGCGAGATCGGCAGATGTCCATCCTTATGTTGGTAGGTGCGCCCAATGAACGCTCACCGGGCGCACCTACCAACACGAAGACGGACATCTGCCGATCTCTCTCAAAGAATGAACATGTTCAGCAGAGACGCACGCGAAATCCCATTGAAGCAATAGTATAGGCAGAATGACAAGCGTAAATTCTGCCTCTCTTAATCAGTGTGCCCATCCTCAGCGCCCTGTGCGTTGTATGGAGATGTCAGCTGGATAAATACTTCTGTTTGACTATGTGAGATGGGAATGTCCCTTTAAGTAGACGAAATGGGGGGCTGTGAGAGATTAGTGGGAGGCACAGTGAGGAAAGACAATGTCATCCTACCATTTTTTGCTGAGTATTCAGGTGCTGCAGTAATTGAAATATTCTTCACTGGACATTCTGTATTTGTCACTTGTATGAATCTTATTCTACATTATTTTCCACACTGACTTTTCAAAACACGATTTACGTCTATATATTATAGTTATATTATTGATTGTTGATACTGTAATATCAGCCACTGCTTTCCTCCTGACAGCAGACGTGCAACATATGTGTGTGGGATGACCTATGTACTATGTAAATATATGTGACCTACTAAGGAATTATTTGTAATGTATATCATTATCACTCATATTATTATTAGTCATATTATTATGACTAATCCATCAGTTACATTATAGTCATGCTACATTTTTCAGGTATAAATTAAGGATCTTTCGGCCTCACCCTACTCTTTGGGTCCAACCTAATCTGATATCACAGTCACATATAGGAGAGGACAATATGCATGTGCGTGTCCCTCTTCAGGTCAACCAGTTGGCTGGACATATTGTGTACAGTACACACTAGTGACCATGGGGGTCGTTCACGACGGCTGCGGACTGAGCGTATGTCGGGAAGAGGATGCACATTTGCCTCTTCTCCCTGGCTTATTCCTTGTGTATCCCCCACTCACCTGATGGGCGGGGAGGGATCAAGGCAAGGAGGTGGTGTGGCCTCCTACCGTGCCTGATTTACCATGATTTACGCATTATGTTAATCATGGCAGAAATCTACACTGCTCCTGAGCTTGGCAGGTGCAGGTCAAACCGCTGGTCGGGCGTGCACCTCTTAGGCGGGGCAATTGGGGCAAACAACGCTTAATTTAAGACCAGCATACGAGTACACAGGTCTTCATAAATGTCCCCCCAAGTGTTTTATTTTGTAAATATTGTAAAACCCTTAGGCTAGGTTCACACCGACGTTTTTCTCTCCGCCACAGTTCCGTTCAGTTACATTTTTAAACAATATAAACGGAATCTGATATATCCGTCCAACACCACATTCATTTCTATGTACTTTTATTGTGCTCCATTTGTCATATTTGTGCTCTGTATGCATGTATTTCGTCAGGGTTCCGTTTTTGTGAACGGAAAAAAAATATTGCATGCAGCTTTTTTTCTTCCGTTTGAAAAAATGGAACAGAAACGGAAAGTGTACCTCTGTGCCCAGACGACCAAGGACGTACCGGTACGTCATGAGCTATGAAGTGCGCTCCGGAGCGGAGCGCGCTTCATAGCAGGTGGGGGCCGGCTGCTATCAGCAGCTGGCACCTCACGGTTAATGACACGCTGCAGCGATCGTGCTGCAGTGTGCCTTTAACTCCTCAAACGTCGCTGCGCGGCCGCGGCGTTTAAGTGTAAGTGACCGGGGGAGTCCCCTGTCACTTACACATCGGGACCCCTGGAGTGTGACTGCGGGGGTCCCGATCCTTAAAACGGACCGTCGGAGGTCTCTCACCTGTCTCCGTGTGGTCCGATCGGCGATCTGCTGCACTAAGCTTGCACGGGCAGGCTCAATGAGCAGAGCGCTGACAATACTGATCAATGCTATGCCTATGGCATAGCAGTGATCAGTGTAAAAATCAAAGCAATGTATGTAAAAGTCCCCCAAAGGGACTTCAAATGTGTAAAAAAAAAAAAAAGTTAAAATCACTAATACACTACCCCAAAACCCCTCCCCCAATAAAAGTTGAAATCACCCTCTTTTCCCATTATATAAATAAAACACATAAAAATAAATAAATAAACATATAATATACCGTAGCGTGCGTAATTGTCCAATCTATTAAAATATAACAAGCGCACGGATTACCAATTTTATGTTACATTATATATTAAAAAAATCAATAAAAAGTGATCAAAACGTCTGATCTTCACAAATATGGTATTAATAAAAACTAGAGATCATGACGAATAAATTGACACCCCATACAGCCCCATAGGTGTAAAAATAAAAGTTCTACAAGCGTCACAATAGGCCCATTTTATTAATAACACTGGTCAACGGCCAATAAGGTTCCGACATGAAAACAGTTGATCTTAACTAATTTTGGGGTGCTGAAATCAAAAATGATGTTCAAATTTTGAAATTGGCTCTAATTTTCAAGATATAGACATACTTTCTATTTTCCTCACAGCCTGTGATACAATACTGGGAATACTGCAATCAGTATTGCATCAACTGGTATATTGCATCATCTTATGCTAAGTTTACACGAGGCGATTATTGGCCCGATCGTACGATTAACGATTTCGAAGTAACAATTTTTTTTATAGCGTACGGAAAAATCGTTTTGCGCTCGTGCGCCCGCAGCCTGGCCCGCCCGCAGCCCGCTCAACCGCAGCCCCCTGCGCCGCCCCGATCGCCACCCCTGCCGCTCCGATCGCAACCCCCGCCGCCGCTCCGATCGCCACCCCCACCGCCGCCCCCATCGCAACCCCCCCTGCTCCGATCACCCCCTGCCGCCGCTCCGATCGCCCCCCCCCCCCCGCCGCCGCTCCGATCGCCCCCCCGCCGACGCTCTGATCGCCCCCCGCTCCGATCGCCCCCGCCGCCCCGGCCACACGCATACGTTACCTGCTCCGCGCAGCAGGTCTTCCGACATCCCCGGCTCCCATCTTCAGCACATTGATTGGCTGAAGAGATGAGCCGGGAATTTCAAACGGCTCCTCTTCAGCCAATCAGTGCTCCTCTTCAGCACTGATTGGCTGAAGGGGAGCCGTTTGAAATTCCCGGCTCATCTCTTTAGCCAATCAATGCAAGGCAGCACTGATTGGCTGAACGGGGAAGTCGGGAATTTCAAACGGCTTCCCTTCAGCCAATCAGTGCTGCCTTGCATTGATTGGCTGAAGAGATGAGTCGGAAATTTCAAACGGCTCTCCTTCAGCCAATCAGTGCTCCTCTTCAGCACTGATTGGCTGAAGGGGAGCCGTTTGAAATTCCCGGCTCATCTCTTCAGCCAATCAATGCAAGGCAGCACTGATTGGCTGAACGGGGGAGCCGGGAATTTCAAACGGCTCCCCTTCAGCCAATCAGTGCTGCCTTGCATTGATTGGCTGAAGAGATGAGTCGGGAATTTCAAACGGCTCCCCTTCAGCCAATCAGTGCTGAAGAGGAGCACTGATTGGCTGAAGAGGAGCCGTTTGAAATTCCCGGCTCATCTCCTAAGCCAATCAGTGCGCTGAAGAGGGAAGCCGGGAATGTCCGAAGACCTGCTGCGCGGAGCAGGTAACGTATGTTATTGGCCGCGGCGGTGGGGGCGATCGGAGCCGCGGCGGGGGTGGCGATCGGGGCGGCAGGGATGGCGATCGGAGCAGCGGGGGTGGCGATTGGAGCGGCGGCAGGGGAGGCGATCGGGCCGGCGCAGGGGGCTGCGGATGAGTAGGGGGCCGGGCTGCGAGCGGGGGGCCAGACTATCGCGCGACGACTGTTTATACGGAACGATTGGCGAATTTTTTGCGATCGGCGAACGACGATTTATGAACATGTTAAAAGATCAAAATGAACGATTTTTCGATCGTTCGCCGCATTTACACGTACGATTATCGTTCAAATTCGATCGTTATCGCGAAAATTCGCCCGATAATCGTTTCGTGTAAACGTAGCATTAGAATGACCAATATGGAAAAAAGGTATCAGGGTAAGGCTAGGTTCACACTTCGTTTTTGAAATCCGTTTTTTTACAAAAAAAAGGGAAGGAAAAAAACGTATGCATTTGTGTGCATCCGTTCTTCCATTGACTTCCATAAAAAAAAACGGATCAAAACGAATCCGTTTTTTTTATGGACACAAAAGTAGTGTCAGCTACGTTTTTGTGTCCGTTAAAAAAAACGGATCCGTTTTTTTTTTACAATGGAAGTCAATGGAAAAATAGATCAAAACAGTTTTTTGCAAAAAACTGGATGAAAAAAACGGATTGCAAAAACGCAGTGTGAATCAATGCTTGCAGATTACTGTTGGACCATTATCAGAGACAATCCCATGTATGAATACAAAAGACGTGTAAATGCACCGAGTAGCCATTGAATAAGGAGCGGCATTCCAGAATTCAATAAACATAATTAATTTGTAAAAATTCTTGGATATGTCTGTAAATTGTAGTTGATTTCAGATAGAATTAAGTTTCCTATGAATATATTTTAAAAGTTTATGAACAGTAACCTTGCTTCCTTATGATGCAGAAGTAATAAATATGTCGGCTATTATACTGTATTCTATACAATTCACAAAACAGTAACTAGTAAGTATGAGAACTCTTCCATATCATAGAAACTAGAACATTTTTCCTTGTGATATTTGAATTCAGCACATAAAAATCATTAAGAAATGGCTAATTTTATTTCTTAACCAAATTTTGAAAATTTGTTGGCCAGTGTAATTAATTGCCAAAAAAAAAGGATTTCATAAAAAAAATATATATAACATTAGAAAATCTGTGTAAACCTGCATATGGTTGTGTTCAGACTGACCTATAGAATAATGTTATCATGTCACTTTTACCGTATAGTGCATTACGTAGACACAGGAACCCCCCAAACGTTACCATATTGCATTCTTTTTTACAATTTCACCAATTTATATCTTCATAAATAATATATTTAGGATTCTGTCATACATGTTATGGTAAAATAAAAGACGCCATTACAAAGTACAGCTATTCCTGTAAAAAACAAGCCCCCACATGGCCCTTTAGATAGACAACTGAAAGTGCTAGAGCTCTTAGAAGAGGAGGAGGGAAAAACGAAAGCGCAAAGAACAAAATTTGCGCGGTCCACTGGGTCTTTTAGGGCCTGGTTCTCAAAGGGTTAATTGTAGTCAATGAGGACGGATGTAAACATTTCCGTTTACATCCGTTTGCATCAGTTTTGTCATTGAGCATGTGCAGAAGAAGTGGGAAACCAAAGAAGAAAAATGAACTGATATGCAAACGGATGCATAGTCAATCCGAACCCGAACTTTCGGCATTTGATTAGCGGTGGCTGCTGAAGTTGGATAAAGCCCTAAGGCTATGTGGAAAACATGGATATAGTCATTGGCTGTATCCATGTTTTCCAGACAACCTTAGAGCTTTATCCAAGTTCAGCAGCCCCAGCTAATCAAGTGCCGAACGTTCGGGTTCGGATCGACTCGAGCATGACTGATGTAAACTGATGGACAAAAGTCATTTTTTTAAAGCCAAAATGCAAACGGACAATGAAAAAAAGGACAAATTGCAATAAGCATTTTACAATCAGTTCGCATCAGTCTGCTCATCAGTTTTTTGCTTATCCATTCAATTAATCTGGATGCATCCGTTAGCAAATAAGAAAAACGTTAGTGTGAACCCAGCCTTAGGCTGGGTTCACACTACGGTTTTGCGATCCGTTATTTTTTTTCATGTTTTTTTGCAAAAAAAACGGATTGAAAACGGATTGAAAAAACGGATGCATTTGTGTGCATCCGTTTTGATCCGTTTTTCTATTGACTTCCATTTTAAAAAAAGGATCAAAACGGATAATTTTTTTTACTGTACACAAAAAAGTAGTCAACCTCATTTTTGTGTCAGTTAAAAAAAAACGGATCTGTTTTGATCCATTTTTTATTATAATGGAAGTCATTGGAAAGACGGATCAAAACGGATGCACACAAATGCATCATTTCTTTTTCATCCGTTGTTGCACAAATCGGATGAAAAATAAACGGATTGCAGAAGTGTAGTGTGAACCCAGCCTTAGGCTATGTTCACACAATGTATATGTTTCCGGCTGTGATTATTACGAGAATATACGTTGCATTGTTGTCTATGGGATCCCGGCCAGAGCGTATGCACAGGGTATACGCTCTGGCCGGGATCTCTTGCGGCGCCGTAAACAAGTAACGTCAGTTTTCTGCGGCCGTTATTCAGTGAATATCAGCCGTAGAAAACCATGTCAGTGCACACTGTGGAGCGAGCGGCTGCGGGCGCTTGCTACATGGTGTGCTGTGGAGAGTTCTGATGCGTGCGCGCACGGATGCACCCGCATCAGAACCCTACGGCCGAAAATATCATCACGTCTCTCATGTTGTGTGAACATGGCCTTAGATTGTTAAAAAGTCACATATTTTTGCAAGCTTGTGCAAAAATTGTCAACCTTTTTAAAGGTGTTATCCAGCGCTACAAAAACATGGCCACTTTTCACCCTACTGTTGTCTCTAGTTCAGGTGCGGTTTGCAATTAAGCTCCATTTACTTCAATGGAACTGAGTTTCAAAACCCCACCCAAACTGGAGACAAGAGTAGGGGGAAAGTGGCCATGTTTTTGTAGCGCTGGATAACCCCTTTAATATTATGCACCTTACTTGACAAGGGGGTGCAGCATTGCATGAAAGGAGACATATAATTCTGGTTCCAGCATTGCAACCACAGATGCACAGGATTTCGGGGTGTGCACCTCTTAAAAAATCAAGCAGAGCAGACATGGGGGTAAACTTGGAATTAGAGCAGTGTATGAAACACTACTCCTGTATGAAACACACTCTGTCCAGAGACTTTGGAATTTTAGACACATCCATCACTTGCAGAACCTGATTGCTTTGTGTTTTTATCGCATCCTAACAATGTGGTGTAGATGCATTGTTTTTATAGTTGACCAAAGCCTGACATACCTGTATTGAGGTTATTGGTGGGAAAGTATGTGACATGGAAGAATAGAAGGTATGTCTTTCAATACCTTTTGTGATTTATGTGGTGGATGTATTTTTGTTGCTGGAAGCATCTTGTATTGCAGTCTTACTGACTACACGTGTTGTAAAAATAAGTGATTGCTAGCCCCCGCCATAACTATTTTGTATAGTCACTATACCTACCTGCACAATTTGTCCTAAACTGTGGTCCCTAACTGGGTGACGGTCCCTAATCTGGAGTGAGTGCACAGGAGGGGAAAAGAGGTCAGACAGACCAGACACTACCAAAAAGTCACATATAAGTACACAAAGAATAACCAGAAAACAAGCCAAAAGGTAAAAACCACAAAAACAGAATAGGAGAGCAGGCAAGCTGGGTCAGAGCCATGCGGTCAGTGTCAGGTCCAAATCGTGATGCAAAGGCTGAATCAAAATACAGGCAGGAAATCAGGGTATTGGGAAAGCTGGATGCAAATCTAAAAGTCTAATGCTGCTTCCCCTATTTGCAATGACAAACAAAAATCAAAAAATCATGCCCCCGATTCTTCACCAAAAGCTATAAGAGGATGCTGATAAATTCGGCAACTTTGTGCGGCTATTGGTGAAGAAATGGGGCATGATTGTGGATGGATTGTAATCACAAATGTGGGAACGCATCCTGGAATGCCAACACCAGATCTAAGTGGTTTAGTGCTCCATTCTCCTCCACCATTCCCCTGACAACCTGGCGGAGTTTCTACAGGCTCAAATTAACATTATTTATCCTCAATCAAAAAGTCATATAAATCCCACAAAAAGCTCAATCAACAGAAAAAAAAAAGCGATGTTCAAATTAAACAAAATTTGTTGTTGCCAAGCAATAAACCATGTAAAAGGTAATATATAGATTTTTGGAAATACATTTTCTGACCCAGAGAATCAGGATATTTTTTGATTTTATACCACATGTTGAACAATGCAAATTTAAAGGGAACCTGTCAGCCCGGCTGCCATGGCGGAGCCTGCCCGAGACTGAAGCAGTCGTTTTCTATGAACGTCGGACCATTCTTTAATGATCTGTACAACCGTGCTCAGCTTCAGGCCATGATTTCTCCGCCTCGGGACCGGGTCCAGGAGCAGGACTTCCAGGGGGGGTTAAGTATGCTAAGCTCCACCGGAGGTCGGCGGGCTCCGCCACGGCGGCCGAGCTGACAGGTCCTCTTTAATAAATAATGTGTACTTCAAAATGGTGCAGTTAAACAATTAAACATGGATAGGCTGTATCTATGTTTTCCAGGACTCCCTAGGGTTGTATTCAACCACCGGTAATCAAATGCAGAGTTCGGGTTCGGACGTTCACAGTGTTGGTTCATCACTAGTCACAATCCACAAGCTAAGCTAAGAGTCCTATAAAAAAATATAAGCAAAAAATGAGAAGTAATACTTGATAACTAGGCAGCACCTGCTTAGTGAGAGAGTCTTTCATAGAAAATCATAAGATTAGTAACATCTATCTGTATAGAGGAAATCCTAATGCAATGGATTGCCATCTATTATGAGCCAGTGTATTAAGTCAGGTGTCTGTACAGGGAGGACACCAACGTTGCACTTTTTACAAATCAGGGCGTGTTACAGGTCCGTGAACCAACTTTAAGAACAGTAAGACGCTGCATGATTTTCCAGTTTATCAGACTCAATCTCCTCCCTTCACAAGGTGTAATGTGCCTCCTCATATAGCTTGTCAAACAGGAATCGTCCTCAGGAGAATAACCTTGGGTGATATACTGGCTTGTTCTGATCATCCACCGAACCAGAGACTTGTCCTCCCCTCACAAGTAAGTGACCACATGTAATATTTCTCATGGACAATGCCGTCATCTGTCTGTGTTATAGAATTCTGCATGGAAATTAGTCTTCAATAGATCTTAAGGACTAAACGCACTGGTGTCAGTGAAGGAGTTAAATATGAACACAGAACTTATTATAATACTCTGTCTATATAATCAGGTTTCATTTCCTTCTATGAGATAGATCATAAAGTTTTATTTCTCCCATGTAATTCCCTGGTTTATGAGGGTGGGTAGTCTCTGGTGAACTTTGGTCCTATGATGTGTCCTTTCTAACGTCTCGCTAAGATATTGTAAGATAAGTGACATGAGATGACAGGCTGTGGAAAAAGGAAATGTACATGTTACTGTGTCAGGCATTCGGTTTTTTATATTTCACTTTTAAAGCTGGTCATTGTGTGCCATTTTTCTCCGGATACCTCGAAACAAGCCCAAAGGTGAGTGAGGGCGCATCTGTATGTTATTTTTAATAGAATAAAAAGTTTTCTAGGTTTTTGGATAGGAAGATTTTAACCCATGTATTCAGTAAGTATAGCGTCCACTAGAGCATTAACTAGAGGAGTAGTATAGCTGAGTTTGTCAGTTGTCATTTTGATGATACACGTAATCATAGTCAAAATCAGCCTGATCTTTATGCCTTTTACTGTGCAGGTCTTACCGATAAGACTATAATAGACACAGATTCCTACACAACATTATACTATACAGCAGGCATATTGGACTCCACAGGTTCTTCTTTGCAGCTGTTCCCAAGGATATACTCTCCTACAGGAGCTCTAGTTTTTCAGACACGTCAAAGGACAGAGACCTATGAGCTTGGACTCATAGGGCTTTACCAAGATTCATTGCTCTTTAACTTTGTTTCGGCAATTTACTTAATTTTTTTTATTTATTTTTTTTAAATCAACTGGTGTTGCACAGATTTGTAAATTACCTCTATTTAGCCTTCCAGTATTTATCAGCCACTGAATTCCGTGCAAGATGTGGATTTTTTTCTTTCTGACACTTTGCTCTCTGTTGCCACCTCTGTCCATGACAAGAACTAGGGATGAGCAAACTTTTGAAAAGTTCGGTTCCATCCGTCGAATTTTTGTGAAGTTCAGATTCGTACGAACCGAAATTAAAACCAACCTTGCTATAACGGCTGAATAATTGCAGCTACAATAGTGGGAGTCTGATAGGGTATAGTTTCCTTTAGTTGCAGTTGCTATTACAATGAAAAAAAGTGGAAAAATATTGAAATAATTAGCCATGGTCTAAGTGATTACAAGGGACATAGGACACAAAGTTCCTTGGACCCAGTAGGGTGGAAAACAAACATTTGACAGTGGAACCAGCAGCAGTAATATTACTGTATTGGACCCAGTATGGTTGAGAACAGACAATTGACGGAGGAGGAGGAAGAGGAGGCAGTAGCACTTGATTGCACCTAGCTCAGTTTGGTTAAAAAGAGACTATTGGAGGAGGCGGCACCACTTGATTGTACCCTGCCCAGTATGGTTGAGAACAGACTATTTGAGGAGGAGGAGGATGTTCAGCCTTGGAGTGGTGGCCTGGGAATCCTCGCTGATGATGTTGGTCACCGCACTTTCAAGAACACGGACGAGTGGGATGATTTCGTTGATGCCTGCTCACAAACAGAGTCGCGTCCTCAAAAGGGTCAACAATTGGCACGACATGTTCGAAGAAACCTGTGCATTATGAGGTTTATCACATGTGCTATACAAAGTGTATGACTCCCTGCTGCACTGCAGAGACAATGTTTCTCACTTTGTGGGCTACAACACTTCCTACCGTTAGTTGACCTGGGGTCAGCCATTCATATATCTCCTTCTCCTCCCTGATGGTCCGGAGGAGCCCCTGCCCCCTGTGGCTCCGTTCACCCAGGCTCACAAATGGAGGACAACCTGTTTTTTCCTTAATAAATTCGATAAGCTTGAACACTGAAGTTGCTTTCATGTGTCTTGGTTGATACTCACAGACAGCTGTCACATTACATTTTTGATAAGGCAGCACCCAGGTATATCTGAGGAGACTAATTTAAGGTCTCACCCTAACAGGAGTGACGTCACACATCTTGATATTCACAGAAAACCAGGATACAAGGGATTATAGGAGTAATAATCATTTGTATCCTGGTCTATTCTGTGAAAAAAGTACAATTTTGCATCGCCATTGTTATTTTTACCAGATTCGTAACAAACTTTCTCAAAGTTCGGTTCGGTACCAAACTTTTTGCAAAGTTTGTAACGAATCTGGTTTGTAACAGTTCGGTTCGCTCATCCCTAACAGGAACTGTCCAGAGCAGCAGAGGTTTTCCATGGGGATTTACTTCTGCTTTATACAGCTTCTGACATGGACAGAGGTGGCAGCAGAGAGCACTGTGTCACACTGAAAAGAATACACCACTTCCTGCAGGACCTACAGCAGCTGATAAGTACTGGAAAGCTTGCAATTTTTTAATAGAAGTCATTTACAAATCTATATAGCTTTCTAACGCAAGTTGATTTGAAAACATTCTTTTCCTCCAGAGAACCCCTTTAACATTGCACCAGCAGGCTTCAGCTCTTGGCACCCTGTTTGGAGATAACCATGTTTTACTCTTCCAAGTTTACTCTTGTCCTTGCATCTCTATACTATGTGTAGTGGTGGTACATTAAACTGCAGAGTTGCCCAATTAACTTAAATGGGACAAGGTTGCAGTTCCCTGCATAGCCGCTACAATCTGCAGGGGTACCAGTAGTTGGACCCCACCAACCTAATATTGATGGCCTATTTAAAGTTAATCAGTTTTTACAGACTATATAACCCTTAAAAAAACTTTGTTGTTAGTTTAGTGGGAGAAACCTCTAAGGATAAAAAAAGGGTGTGGAATTGAGTGAGATCAGGTAGGTGCCAAAGTACCGGAACATTGTTACGAAGGGCCAGAAGATGGGCTATAACAGTTCAATATAGTTATGCCTGAAGAGTTGTTTGCAGGTATCGAGTACTGTTGCCTTGTAATACTCCCTTCAGTTTTTGGTTGAAATTTAACGATAATATCCTTTTGAAGTCTATATGTTCGCCTCATGTTTGAAGGCTAGTCACCTTTGGGGATTCCAGTTTTCCCTTACTCCCCAAAAAAAGCATACACAAAGGTTAAGCTAGCTTATATGTCACTTCAGGCTGGATGATAAAAGCAGTCGGATGGCGGAACACCTTTGTCTGACTTTAGCACTAGTTTTTTTGTATAACCCTGAAGGTTAGGCATGACGTAATGAGGAGTCCTTTTTATAATTATTACTGTGTAATAATCTGCTTACTGTGTCATTTACAAGCACAAAGAAATGTAAAAATAATGCCATAGATGTAAAGGTTCTTCTCTATGTCCAACTGCGACCGTGCATGTTAATCATTGGTGTGTTTATTCTTATGGTGAAATTATTACTGATTACTTATTACTGATAGATAGAAGAGAACGATAACTGCACCCCTAAAATACTGGGGGAAAGGCTCTGATTCTCTTCATGCATGGTGCCCTCTGTTGCCTTTGATTTGGTATATTTTTTGAGGTTGACTCTGCACATACATGATCTAGTGCTTCCCCCAGCCCCATCATGAAAATGTGAAGTGTACAGGCAGATGCATGTCTACCTAGTTGCCACCTCCATTCATTGTACTGACTTATAGGATAAGGTCCCCACAGAATCTACTGCTTGCACCAACAGTCAATAGGTGGAACACCACTACAACGCCCAATAATATCATACTAATACAAATACAATTGAAGGGAAAAATCTTTATTTTACCATTAAGCCTATTAGAGTGAGTCACCTGAACAATAATTATAAAGCATATAAGGCTGGGTTCACACTGCGTTTTTAGCATACGTTTAACGGATCCGTTTTGATCCGTTTTTTTATAATGGAAGTCAATGGGAAAACGGATCAAAACGGATGCACACAAATGCATCCGTTTTTGCAATCCGGTTTTCATCAGGATGAAAAACGGATTGCAAAAACGCAGTGTGAACCCAGCCTATCTGTTTTACTTTTTAGGGAATGCACAGGTTCTAGAACACGTCATATATTATCTATATGACAACAGTGGTAGAAAGCTATAGAAATAGGTATCCTTTTTGTTTGGATTGATTTGCATAGATAGTATATCGAAAGAATTTCTATATATTACTTCCTGCTACAACTTTCCCAGAATATGACAGGTCAGCACAGTGGATGGCATTGTCTTGGTTAATGATTAAGGATGTAACTATTAAGACTGAGCCAGAAGACTAGATAGCTCTTAATTTCTAATCTTAAAGGGGTTATCCAGTGCACACCGTCTGTATATATGGACTGTGGGGGAACTCTGGTGTGTAGTTTCTTCAACTTTATTTCCATTGACTTTAAAGGTGTTTCATCTGCAACAGAGGTCACCAGGATATGTTGTGCAACACATCTGTTCTAGTGTTAGTTTGCCGGCTTATGACTGTGTACACAGCTTGGCAGGATCCTGTAAAATGGAAAAAATGAAATGACCTGTAGGAAAAAAAATGAGCAATGAAGTAGCTGGTTCTCAGCTGTTCTGAGAATGTACCGAAGTTAAACTGTACCTGTCATTTGTAAAAACTTTTGACATGTCATACAGACATGTTAAAAGTTTTGAACGGACCAATTGTGAAAACGAGCCGTGAAAAGATCGCAGTAAGCACGATCCTCTCCTATCTCTGTATCATGTGATATCAGTCGGGCTCCATAGACTTAGATAGGCAATCAGACAGAGCCCAACTGATCACGTGACCCAGAGCTGGGCGAGGATCCCGCTTAGCGTTCTGAACACTCAGACCCGGACCAATCAAATCTTTTGATGTCTCTAGTCAAAAGTTTTTACAAATGACAGTGACACTTCAGGGTCCAGCGATTCAGCATTTACAGAATATGTAAGGTTTAAATACACCAAATGAATGCCAGGGGAAAAAAGCGACATTGGGGCTGGGTAAAGTGTTCAACTTATCATGTCCTACATGTTACTTTCTTTTAGACTCTATACACAATAAGGCCATGTTCACACAATGTAAGTTCCATACTAATCACTGCCGCTGTCAGAAAAGATCATCCCTCCATACTACAGCAGAGTTCTGATGGGGGCGCATCCGTGCATGCCCGCATCAGAACTCCCCACTACACATTATGCCCGGACGATGACCCAGGCAGATGCACCCCCGCAGCTCCCTGCCCCCCAGCTCCTACCTGCGCTGACAGTGCTCGTTTGCTCCTTTGCATTACCCCGTGTAATAGGGTCTTATGGGATTACTTAAGATAAGGGTATTCCAGCAGCCCCCTGCTTATAATCACAGATTGACAGACAGGAAGTCTCCCATTAGTTTTGGACCTAGTGGTGAGAATGAAAACTTTAAGATTTCAGGTTTACTTTATAATATAGGTCGTAAAATTTTAAATGTTACCAAAAATTCTTTAAAAATATTTTTAACGTAAACTTTTAAAACAACAGGTTTAACACATTTTCTGATGACTTATTCCCTTTAAGCTGGGCATACACATAACATAATCTCTATTTAATGAATGCATAGGTACTAAAGCACTTCCATATATTATCTATATGACAACACTGCTAGAGCCGTGCGGCTCTGTCACTAAAGTGCAGTGGAGATTCAAACAGTTTCCTCGCTCCCATCATGATATTGATACATCATGCCAGGCGGGGAAACACTCCACTACAGGGCTTCCCAGTCCATAGCATCCATAAACTATGGGACGTGGCAATAAGCTCTAAGGCTGGTTTTACACGACAGTCAGTATGTCAGTCAGAGGAAAACTATTATGGAAAGACTTGTACGTTGTATGTGTTTTAGATCCACTCTTATGGAAAAATGCTAATGGAAAATTCTGATCAAGACACTGCTGTGTGGAACCAGCCTAACACGTAGAGCTACCTTTAGGCCTCAATCTGTCATTAATAAACCATCGGCCCAGGTGATCACAATCTCTAGGCTGACAAGGTGAAACAAAAGGTGCCTCTCCCATTGCCTACATGTCTCAGACTCGGTATTCGGTATTGATTACAGCACCTAAAGGATTTAAGCAACTATTACAGGGGGCAACTCTGAGGAGCAAACGAGCGCTGTCGCAGGGGTGCTGCCCGGGTGATTGCTAGATCGTCCGGGCAGCCCATAGGGGATAGCGGCGGTCTGCTGCCTCCGCTCCTGTTTCACGGAGCGATGGCAGTAGACTGCAACGATCAGCCATAATTGTTCATATCGGCTGATCGTTGCCTTCTATTACACGGAATGATTATCGTCCATAACGGGCGATATCAGCCGAATACGACTGATAATCGTTCCGTGTAATAAGGCCTGTAGTGAGAAAGTTCAGAGTTTCTTTATCTTATGTGACAGCTGACCAAGGATGATCATGCAGGTGAACTGCTGTGCACAGTCAGCACAATGTATAGCTCTGCTCAGTACTCCATGACCATAGTTGATCTATAGATCAAGGAGCAGAATAAGATGTTAACTGCATATACTCCATTAAAGGGGTTGGCCACTTTACAGCAAAACAGTACTGACAACAGTTTCTCCAGGCTGGGCTGCCCTGCTCTGTGGTGATTCTGTCCATAAGATGGCTGAGCATGGAGAAGCATGTGACCATGCCCCTCCTCTTGTGTCCTCCATAGGAATAGAACAAAGGGTAGAAAAAACAGGCAGAGGACGGCGCCTCGTGTGATACCGCAAAGGTTGTTGGTAATGAGAAAGGGAAGGTAGCAAGGCTCACCTTGTTGCCCCTTGGGCTTTATGCATATCACCCTGAGGTAGGGTAGGTGGATGGAAGGTTGATCCTGACGTGGGTCCAGGCGGAAGTCCTTCTGATGTGATGTTAGGCTGCAAGAGCTAGTTGAGGGTACATGAACGGGATACTCCCAGAAAAAAAGGGGCCCGTATGATACAAGAAACAAACGTAAAAACAAGAAGTGGCTTGAAACAGCCGTACCCGAGTGATAACCAGCGCTGCCCAACACAGTATTCAGGAGTAGAGTGCAAATAAAAGTGTAAAAGTTTATTGCATGCTGCACATATTACGCGTTTCAAGAGTACTAGGCTCTCTTCATCAGATTAAGTGCATGGTATAGATGGTAACAACAGGGTTTAAACCCTGTTGTTACCATCTATACCATGCACTTAATCTGATGAAGAGAGCCTAGTACTCTTGAAACGCGTAATATGTGCAGCATGCAATAAACTTTTACATTTTTATTTGCACTCTACTCCTGAATACTGTGTTGGGCAGCGCTGGTTATCACTCGGGTACGGCTGTTTCAAGCCACTTCTTGTTTTTACGTTTGTTCCTCCATAGGAATAAACAGGCTTAGTGGTGGACACTGGAAGGGCGGGGCATGGTCACATGCTCCTCCATGTCGGCTATCTTATGGACAGACTCACCACAGAGCAGGACAGCACACCCTAGACGAGGGGAGTCTGATATTAGCTCTATGATGTAAACAGGAAGCTGCTCTCAGTATATACAGTGGGCACACCTACTAAGGCCGAGTTCACACTACGTATCCCACCAGCCGTTCTGTGAACCAGCTGTGTCACAGAACGGCCGGTGTCAGTGAAGTTTATCCCAGCCAATACTCCACCTGCATCCCGGTTCACCAATAAACACACACAGAGCCGCACTCTCCACTGTGTGACCTGTCAGACTTGTGCGTCTGCTATTCAATGAATAGTGGCCGTACAAAACTGACATGTCAGTTTTTCTTGCGACCGCTAGGGATCCCGACCAGAGCATATACTATGGGGGAGATTTATCAAACTGGTGTAAAGTAAACCTAGCTAAGTTGCCCCTAGCAACCAATTGGATTCCACTTTTAATTGCTCACAGACTCTTTGGAAAATTAAACGTGGAATCTGATTGGTTGCTAGGGGCAACTGAGCCAATTCCACTTTACAACATGTTTGATAAATCTCCCCCCATGTGTATACACTCCGGCCTGGGATCCCATAGACTGCAGTACAACGTAAGTTTTGTATTAATCATGACCGTTGTTGCAAATCTACAACAACCGCTGTGGTTAATACAAAACTTACATTGTGTGAACATGGCCTAATACTGTACACTGCACAATTTTACTATAAAGTGGCCAACCCCTTTAAATTTAGATTTCTTTTTTTTCCTCTTCATCACTAAGGAATTGTCTTTCATGAGGAATTATTATTTGTTGGCCATGAACCAATTAGTCAGCATTTAAAAGGGTCATCTAATTTTTGTCCCAGCTTGGCATCCACAACTATGATGCCCAAATGCTCTAATAAAACATATGGACAGTGGTTGTCCCCATAAGACAATCCTGCTAAATAAGCTTGAGATATGAGGCTGAACACCTGATCATAAGATTGGTAACTAAGAACAACAAAGATTTCATCATTTACAATTGTTACTGTAGAAATGCCGTTTGAACGTCACACTTGATTTGTCAATGCAAATTAATACTGGATGGCTTTATGTCACAGGGCACTGTTTGTTCTTGTCCTAAGCCAAGATATTTCAGTTACCTGGTGTGGTATTTTATACCATGATGAATGCAATAAAGGGTAAGGCCCAGGTTGATAAAAAAAAAAGCTGTCTGATTTCTTTATAGCGACCTAGACTTACTTTGATAAATTGAAAGCTGAGCTGATCAGTTGCTATGGTCAAAACCACAAATGTTTTGTCCTAGGACAAATAACTATAAAATAGAAAAAAATCTTTTTAAATAACAAAAAACCAACAAGAATCATACAAGACACATACAAAAACATATAATAAATACAAATAACATACAAAAAACATCTGCGCTATATAGCCACATCACTGCTATAATGCATATAGTCAGGGCCGGCGTTAGGGGGGGGGCAAAGAGGGCAGTTGCCCAGGGCCCCCATCCCCCAGGGGCCCCCTGCCCCAGTTACAGTGAGTGTTAGGTGCAGGAGCGCACAGACAGCGTCCTGCAGCCTCTGTCAGTGATCCCTGGCTGCAGCTTATGGCTGCTATCAGTGGTCACACAGAGGCTACAGGACGCTCTGCTCCGGAGTGTGTAGCTTCCCCCTCCCCCTCCCTTCTGTACCATGTGATTTCCTCTCTCTTCCTGGTGTGGAGCTGTCGGGACGATAGAGGAGAGGGCTGCAGGGTGAGGTGCAGAACCTCCTGCTGCTGCTGCCATGGACAAGGACAACTACACCCAGCATGCTGTTAGAGGGGGTAAGTATACTGTACATGTAGTGTGTGTATGAATGCTATGTGTATAATGGATGAATGCAGTGTGTGTTACATGTCATGTGTGTAGTGTGTGGGCTGGATGGTTTGGATCTGTATAATGTGTTTTTATGGATGTGTTAGAGTGTGTGTGTGTGTGTGTGTGTATGTATATATATATATATATATATATATATATATATATATATATATATATATAATATTAGTGTGTGTGTATTAGCACTGCTGACTCCAAGTGTTGAGGTGAATAGACTGTATATAGGAGCTGCAGCCATTCTCTGGTGACCACTGAGGCCGCTGATTGGCTGCAGCTCCTATGTATAGTGTATGATGATGTCACTAAGGCAACACGGTGTATTTTATTGAGAAAAAAATAAGGTGGCGGTCACTGTATGGTGGTAATATTGGTCCGTATATAGTGTATATAGAGTCATTATGCAGTGGTCAGTCTATGGTGGTAATATTGGTCTGTATATAGTGTGTATAGAGAGTTATTACCACCATAGAGTGACCGCCACATAATGACTCTATATACACTATATACAGACCAATATTACTGCCATAGACTGACCGCCACATAATGCATAATGACTCTATATACACACTATATACAAACCATTATTACCACCATAGAGTGACCGCCACATAATGACTCTATATACACTATATACAGAGCGATATTACAGCCATAGACTGACCGCCACATAATGCATAATGACTCTATATACACTATACAAACCATTATTACCGCCATAGAGTGACCGCCACATGATATTGGTCTGTATATAGTGTATATAGAGTCATTATGTGGTGATCACTCTATGGCAGTAATATTGGTCTGTATATAGTGTGTATAGTGTCATTATACAGTGGTCAGTCTATGGTGGTAAAATTGGTCTGTATATAGTGTATATAGAGTTATTTCCGCCATAGAGTGACCGCCACATAATGACTCTTTATATACACTATATACAGACCAATATTACCGCCATAGAGTGACCGCCGCATAATGACTCTATATATACACTATATACAGACCAATATTACCGCTATACAGTGACCTCCACATGATATTGGTCTGTATATAGTGTGTATATAGAGTCATTATGTGGTGATCACACTATGGTGGTAATATTGGTCTGTATATGGTGTATATATGGAGTCATTATGTGGTGGTCATGGTGTGTGCTGGTCTGTATATAGAGTCATTATGTGGCGGTCAGTCTATAGCGGTAATATTGGTCTGTATATAGTGTGTATATAGAATCATTATGCAGTGGTCACTCTATGGCAGTAATATTAGTCTGTATATAGGATCATTATGTGGTGGTCACTCTATGGCAGTAATATTGATCTGTATATAGTGTATACAGAGTCATTATGCGGTGGTCAGTTTATGGCGGTAATATTGGTCTGTATATAGTTTATATAGGGTTATTATGTGGTGGTCACTCTATGGCAGTAATATTGGTCTGTATATAGTGTATACAGAGTCATTATGTGATGGTCAGTCTATAGTAGTAATATTGGTCTGTATATAGTGTATATAGAATCATTATGTTGCGGTCATGGTGTGGTGCTAATATTGGCGTGTATATAGAGTCATTATGGGGCGGTCACTTTATGGTGGTAATATTGGCCTATACATAGTATGTTTTCATCAATAACGGTATGGAGGTAATATTTGGTCCTGATATAGTGATTTTTTTTATTTTATTTTTTAAAACCATGCATATAGATAGTTTTTGTGTTTACACCACTAGCGGCGGTGCTGACATGTAGCGGCGGTCCTGACATGTAGCGGCAGTCCCGGCATGTAGCGGCAGTCCCGGCATGTAACCTTCTGAATTGACTCAATGTGACTAAGGGCCATAATACACGGAGCGAAAATTGTCCTAACCTGGCCGATATCGCTCTGTGTATATAGAGACAACAGTAATCAAATGATCATTGTCTTTTGGCAAGTGTAAAAATCATTGTCTGCTGATGCGTGCGTATAACATAATAAAGCTGTTACTTACCTGATCACGTTCCCCGGTGTCCTCAGGCCTTGTCTGTTTGTTACGGCCAGTGATTGGCTGAATGGCCGATCACTTCAGAGAGAGGACCAGAAGTGAAAGCTGGGACTGGGGGATCCCACAGACAAGGCCTGAGGACACCAGGGAATGTGGTCAGGTAGTATATATCTTCATTGTTCACTATATACAGCAAGGGCTGCACACACATCACTAATGAGATATATATATATATATATATATATATATATAAAATCTCATCTGGCCCCATCCTCCCCATACACAGGAATGTTCGGCACAGCTGAGCGTTTCTGTGTTCTCTATAGGAGGGGTAAGCCATAGCCAGACAGATCTGATGACGGCTTGTCTCTCTGAGAACAAAGAGGTTGGATGTTGATTTTCCATCAAGCCCAACCCCATATGTCCACTGATATCATGTCAGAGGACTGTACAAAGAGCCCCATTCACCTTACACTGATGGCCGAACCCACCACGAGCAGCAGGTACCACCAAAAAGTGTATGGGAACCTTAAATTGCTGCTACAATATTTCAGCATTTGGGGCCCCACCTTCAACTTTGCCCAGGGCCACATTTAGTCTAAAACCGGCCCTGCATATAGTTCTAGCCTAAGGTATTCAAGATCTATGCTGGCTATTTCCCTGAAGATATGCTGAAGGTTTGCTCAAGAAAAATGGGACACACCACTAAACGTTTAACCCCTTAAGGACAGAGCCTGAAATGGCCTTAATGACAGAGACAAATTTTATGAATATGACCAGTGTCACTTTAGTCATTAATACCTTCGGGATGCTTTTACCTATCCGGCTGATTCTGAGATTGTTTTCTCGTGACATATTGTACTTTACATTTCTGGTAAATTGGAGTCGATACTCATAACAAATCTTTATGAAAAAAACCCAAATAATGTGAAAAAATGTGAAAAAATGCATTTTTCCAACTTTGAAACTTTTTTGCGTATACAGAAAGTGGTTATACCACATAAATTATATATTAAATAGCATTAGCAACATGTCTACTTTATGTTGGCGGCATTTATTAAACTATTTTTCATTTTTTTTACACAATAGGGAGCTTAAAACATTAGCAGCAAATTTCCAAATTTTCAGTAAAATTTCAAAATCAGATATTTTTAGGGACCTGTTCAGGTTTAAAGTGTATTTGAGGGGCCTGTATGTTAGAAAGCCCCACAAAGCACCCCATTTCAGAAACTGCACCCCCCAAACTCTGCAAAAGCACATCCAGAAAGTGTTTTACCCCTTTAGGGGAGTCACAGAAATAAAAGCTAAGTGTGTAAGGAATTTGAAAATTTTAATTTTCTGTGCAGAAATTTTATTGTAATCCAATATTTTTCATAATTATAAACCTATTACCAGAGAAATGCACCCCAATAATTATTGCCCCGTTTCTGCAGTTTATAGAAATACTCCATATGTGGCCCTATTGCGCTATTTGACGCAACCACAAGCCTCAGATATAAGGGAGCGCCTAGTGAATTTCAACGCCTCCGTTATATTTGGTCATTTTTGACTGTACCACTTCAGGTTGGCAGAGGCTCTGGGGTGTCAAAACCTAAAAAAACACCCCTAAAGGGACACCATTCAGAAAACTACACCCCTCAAGGAATGTAACAAGGGGTGCGGTGAGCATCTGGACCCCACAGGTGCTTCACAGATTTTCCGAACAATATGGCGTGAAAAAAGAAAAATTTATTTTTTACACTAAAACGTTGTTCTAGCCTTCAATTTTTCATTTTCTTAAAGGGATAAGAGGCAAAAAAAGACAAAAAATGTGTAGCGCAGTTTCTCCCGAGTACAGAAATACCCCACATGTGGCGATAAAGTGCCAAGGGGGCGCAGGACGAGCCTCCAAAGGGAAGGAGCGCCAATTGGCTTTTGGAAGCTGAATTTCACTGAAAAGGATTTCAAGGGCCATGTCGCATTTACAGAGCCCTCGTGCTGCCAAGACACTGGAAACCCCCCACAAGTGATTCCATTCTGGAAACTACACCCCTCAAGGAATCTAACAAGGGGGGCAGTGAGCATATGGACCCCACTGGTGACGGGCACAAATGTGGAACAATGTGACGTGAAAGGGAAAAATTTCATTTTTTCACTTTCATGGCACAAATGTGCCCGTCATCAAGGGGTCCATATCCTCTTTTCCCCCCCTGTTAGATTCCTTGAGGGGTGCAGTTTCCAGAATGGGGTCACTTGTGGGGGGTTTCCAGTGTTTTGGCAGCATGAGGGCTCTGTAAATGCGACATGGCGTTCATCATCCATTCTAGCCAAATCCAACCTCCAAAATCCAAATGGCGCTCCTTCCCTTCGGAGGCTTGCCCTGCGCCCACATGGTGCTTTATGTCCACATGTGGGGTATTTACGGACTCGGGGGAAATTGCTCTACACATATTGTGTGTTTTTTTCTCTTTTAACCCCTTGTGAAAATGATAAATTCAAGGCTAAACCAACATTATAGTGTAAAAAATGTAATATTTCATTTTCACGCCACATTGTTCCACATTTGTGCCCGTCACCAGTGGGGTCCATATGCTCACTACACCCCTTGTTACATTCCTTGAGGGGTGTAGTTTCCATAATGGGGTCACTTGTGGGGGGTTTCAACTGTCTTGGCAACACAGAGGCCTTTTGAATGCAACATGGCCCCTCAAAATCCATTCCATCCAAATCCAGCCTTCAAAAACGAAATGGTGCTCCTTCCCTTCGGAGGCTTACCCTGCACCCGCATGGTGCTTTATGTCCACATGTGGGGTATTTACGGACTCGGGGGAAATTGCGCTACACATTTTGTTTTTTTTCTCCTCTTTTAACCCCTTGTGAAAATGATATATTCAAGGCTAAACCAACATTATAGTGTAAAAAATGTAATATTTCATTTTCACGCCACATTGTTCCACATTTGTGTCCGTCACCAGTGGGGTCCATATGCTCACTACACCCCTTGTTACATTCCTTGAGGGGTGCAGTTTCCATAATGGGGTCACTTGTGGGGGGTTTCAACTGTCTTGGCAACACAGGGGCCTTTTGAATGCAACATGGCCCCTCGAAATCCATTCCATCCAAATCCAGCCTTCAAAAACCAAATGGCGCTTCTTCCCTTCGGAGGCTTACCCTGCACCCGCATGGCGCTTTATGTCCACATGTGGGGTATTTCCGTACTCAGGGGAAATTGCTCTACACATTAAATGTTTTTTTTTATCTTTTAACCCCTTGTGAAAATGAAAAAACATGACAAGATTAATAATTTAGAGTAAAAATTTTACAAAAATTACACTAAATGTTGGTCTAGCCTTGATTTTTTTCCATTTCCACAAGGGGTTAAAAAAGAAAATGAACACAAAACGTGTAGGGTAGTGTCCCCTGAGTACGAAAATACCCCACATGTGGGCATAATGTGCCATATGGGCACAGGGCAAGTCACCAAAGGGACAGAGCGCCATTTAGAGGCTGGAATGGAGGATGGAGGCCATGTCGCAATTACAAAGCTCCTGTGCTGCCAGGACAGTAGAAACCCCCGACAAGTGACCCCATTCTGGAAACTACACCCCATAAGGAATCTAACAAGGGGTGCAGTGAGCATATGGACCCCCCTGGTGACGGGCACTTACGTAGAACATGTGCCGAGAAAATAAAAAATACAATTTTTTTCACTTTCACGTCCCAAATGTGGCCGTCACCAGGGGGCCATATCCCCGCTGCCCCCCTTCTTAGATTCCTTATGGGGTGTAGTTTCCAGAATGGGGTCACTTGTGGGGGGTTTCTACTGTCCTGGCCGCACAGAGGCTTTGTAATTGCATCATGGCATCCTCTAATGGGAATGGCGGCCATACCTACTTAGCTGGGGAAAAGGGACAATTCTAATTTATTTGGGGGTATTAGGGCAATTATTAGTTTATAAGGTTGGAAATGACAGGTGTCCATCAAACTCAACCTGTGTTGATCCAGAGGAAGGCAAAAAATCCTCGTGAGGCAGACGACAGTAGCCTCATCACAGGGGAAAAATTCCTTCCCGACTCCATAATGGCGATCAGAATAATCCCTGGATCAACGTGACCCCTGAAATAGGAATAAGGGACAGAATTTAGATAATGTAGAACCCCAGTGACGTGTGGTGCACCTTGGAGCGATCCAGTATGCAGAGGCCGGGGGGATCAGGACAGGTGTCACACTGGAAATGGCGTCCTTCCTGATCCCCCTGTTACCCCACACTCTGCACTTCTTCTGGGGTCTCCTGTTCTCCAGTGTGGGGGACGTCACCTGGAAAATGTTGTCCTGGTGCGATACGGGGTCCCTCATATCCAGAAGCGCTGGGTCCGCTCCATGGCTGCTAAATATTAGGGCGCTATTACTATTTCTGATATGTTCGGATCGTGCCGCAAGCTACAGGGCAGCGAGGGACCGGAAGAGGGGGTGCTGGTATAAAAGTTATCCCCGTACAGGTGGTGACCTTTATCCAGCAGTGGGAAGATCAGTTCCCGGACGATCTTCCCACTAACTCCGAGGATGGGGGGGGGGGGAGGGGGCATCTGGGGGCTGGATTCGGGTGTCCCTTCCTACATACACTCTAAGGGTACATGCACACTGCGGAATCGCGACAGATAACCCTTCGTGCATTCCACAGCTGGCACCCGCCGGCGGACTGATGCAGGCGCACGTCTCCGTCCGTGTCATAGACTCCATTCTATGCACGGGCGGATTCCGCTCTCCGTCCAACGTGTTCATTCTTTGGATGGACGACGGATTCCGCCCGTGCATAGATTGGAGTCTATGACACGGGTAGAGACATGCGCCCGCATTAGTCCGCCGGCGGGTGCCAGCTGCGGAATGCACGAAGGGTTATCCTTCGCCATTCCGCAGTTTGCACGTACCCGAAATCTGTAAGTGTACCCTGAGGTACGCTCACAGAGTTTGTAGAATTTCACACCATACTGTGATCTCTTATTGGGACGGTACTGGCGGAAAAGACGTGTCTGGGGGGCAGCGTACGCTACGCTACCCCCAGACACGTCACTGGATGATGAGGATGAATGGAGGAAAGAAGGATCCCCCCCATTCATCCTCACTGGCTGTTTCGGTGTCGGAGGTAATAATAACGTATCCCTCTGACGCCGAAAACACCCTGGGGGCCATCTTTATACGGGGATTGGTATATGGGGTATGTAGTGGTGTAGTGTCAAACTTTATTCAATGTAGTGTGGTGTAATGTAGTGTTTTTTACGTGATTTTTTACAGTAAGTATAAAAAAAAAACCTACGCCAACAAAGGAGTTGCTGATAAATGGCGCACTTATGTGCGGCACTTATAAGCAGACCGTGGCAGTAGGATATAGAAAAAAAACACCCTACGCCAAAAAGGAGGAGTTGCTGATTAGCAGCGCACTTTCGTGCGATGCTGATCAACACTCAGCGGCGATAGGGTGCGGAAAATAGAAAAAAAAAAATTTGGAAAAAAAAAAAACCCCTTTTTCTACATTCTGAATATCCCTGTAGCTGCTGATAAGTGTATTACACATATCAGCCGCTAGGGGGCAGCAGAGCGCAAAATCCGGAAAATGACGAGGCTGGAGCCGAAAATAGCCGAAAGAAGACGACGGGGACCGCCGGAAAGACCCGAAGACCGAACGGAAAGATGGAGGACGCCGCGAACCCGGAAGACGCCGATCAGGAGCCCGGGACAGGTGAGTAATGTACAAATACCTGCTCTGGACCCCTCGGCTACCTAGCTGAGGGGTCCAGGGCAGGTATTTACTATATTGTGGGACTCTGATCGCCGTGCCACCGGCCCGATCGCCGTGAACGGCCGGCCGGCCGTTCACGGCGATCGGGCCGGTGGCACGGCGATCACCATTACTTTTTACAGTAATGGCGGTCGGTGCCGTCCTCGGACAGCACCGACCGCCATTTTTTTTCCGGGTCATCGGGTCACCGATGACCCGGAAAGGTTCCGATCGCCGCTATTGGCTGATCTGAATTGATCAGCCTATAGCGGCGATCGTAAGCACGGGGGGTGGTTAACACCCCCCGTGCCGTGAAGCTATGATGGCCTGCTATGATTTATAGCAGGCCATCTTCCCCGACCGCTGTGTGTGAACACGCAGCGATCGGGGAAACATCGGGCGTACCCATACGCCCGTTTGCGTTAAAGCCCAGGCAACGGGGGCATATGGGTACGCCCGATGTCGTTAAGGGGTTAAAGGGGTTGTGTCATGAAGCAAAGTTAGTAAAATCAGATGTATACCACATACCTGTATGTAAAGGAGAACAAATGTGCTGTTTTTAGTAACTTACACCCCGTACCATTTTTCTTTCCCATGGATTTAAAGGGGTACTCCAGTGAAAAGCTTTTTCCCAGTAATTGAAACACATTACAAAGTTATATATTCCTGTGTTTGGGGATGACGGAGGCCAGACAGAAGAAATGACTGATGGCCAAACAATTGTTATTATCCATCACTTATTAAGGCAATGTTCACACTACGTAAAATATTGGCCGTTATTTTGCAACCAAAACTAGGTCCGTAGAATTACGATCGTACGGGCTAGTCGTGAAACTACAGCCGTTGTTTAATTTTTGATTCCTAACATGTTTATAAACGGGATGAAACAGGTCATTTACTTTAAATACTGCGCCCAGCCCGAGAAACCACTCAGAATTTTTTTTATATCAAAATCAAGTTTAATTCAGCAGATATAAGTTTTACGTTCGCGGCCGCATTGAAATCCACGGCCGTTGTTGCAGTATTACCAGCCGGAAATAAATGACATGTTCATTTTTCACGGGGACGTATAAACAACGGCCGTTATCTGATACGTATTGTAAATTCAACGGCCGTAGTTACATTGCATTGCAGTCATTATAGGGAACCTCAAAACAACGGCCGTAGTTTTGCGGCACGGACAACGGCCGTTATTTTACGTAGTGTGAACATAGCCTAAAGGTGTATGGCCACCTTAAGTTTATCCATGTATGATTCAGTAAAATGACAAAAGCATTAGATGAGACTATAGCTGGCCATATACTTCAGTCATGTGTTAGTTGACTAGGCCATATGTATGGAGCCCTCTGATTCTTCCCTGACAGAAAGGCCACATTCACCATGTGCTGTTTGCAGTTGAGGCTCTAAGGCTGCATTCCCACGTTTATTGTTCCTGACGGAAAACGGACGTGGAATGCCTGTAACGGACTCTCCCCCACCTGGGCAGCATCTGTGATAAGATGCTGGGAGCGGGGGAACTGTAGAGATATGCGCCGCGCTATAATGACAGCGACGCGTGGTGCTTTCATTACAGTGCGGTGTATATCTGTACAGTTCCCCCGCTTTCAGCATCTAATTACAGATGCTGCCCGGGTGGGGGAGAGTCCGTTACAGGCATTCCATGTCCGTGTTCCGTGAGGTACTCAAGACGAGTCAATGCAGCCTAACGCTATGGACAGCACTACGAATTTGCACCTGTAGTTGTCCAAAACCTGTCCGAACTTACGTAGTGCTGCCTTCTGAGGGAATCCCAGCCGGAGTGTATATACATAGTATACACTCCGGCCGGGATCCCTAGCGGCGGCGTAAAAAAATGACATGTCAGTTTTCTGCAGCCGCTATTCACTGAATAGCGGCCGCAGAAAACCTTGTCAGTGCACACTGTGGAGCCAGCGGCTGCGGCTGCGCACGCTTCATAATGAGCAGTGGGGAGTTCTGATACGGGTGCACACGGATGCACCCGCATCAGAACTCTGCGGCTCTACAGATCATCCGGCCAGTACTGCAGTTCCGGCCGAGATGTTTTTTTTTGAGAGATCGGCCATTCTGTGACCCAGCTGGGTCATGGAAAGGCCGGTCTCATACGTAATGTGAACATAGCCTAAAAATATAGCAAATGTGTAAAAGGGGCTTTGGTATCACAGGAAAAAGTATCAGGCATACTAGATTTAAGCTGATCCTTTTGCCCAAGGGGAGATAAGCCACCAGGTATTTTCCCCTTCTCCCCATTCAGAACACATGCACAATCAGCCAATAAGGGACTGGTAGAGGTGACTAATAATATTTAGTTTTAGCTTTTCATGGTGAAATAACCAAATCTCCTGTCCTTTAAGCAAACACTTTGTACTTGAAGGAAAATGTTAAAAGAAATTCTAGCAGCAACACAATTATTTCCCAAGCAGCATTAACTGAGCAATAACCTGAGAGCATCCCAGCAGAGACTTCCAGAGGCGTCTGTAGGAGCTGAGCTCCTGGAGCTCATTTATGAATAGTAATTTCCAGGTGTTGGGGATATATTAAA
Source organism: Dendropsophus ebraccatus (assembly GCF_027789765.1). Taxonomy (NCBI): domain Eukaryota; kingdom Metazoa; phylum Chordata; class Amphibia; order Anura; family Hylidae; genus Dendropsophus; species Dendropsophus ebraccatus. The sequence goes on from NC_091457.1 coordinate 127,411,483, forward strand.
GCATTGGTACAGTCATATATCGTCTGGATAAACACACAGGAAAGAAGTATTATGTGGGAAAAATATAGAAAAATACGTAAGAAAACCTCTTAAAGGTTCCCAACTCTCAAAGGCATTTTAGAGACTTTGGACGGATAATTCTTGGTTTCAGATAAAGTAATGTCACAGAAATCCCAGACTCATTTACGCCAAATTGTGCTCAGTATAAGTGTGTATGCACTGTAGATTTGGTGCACATTTACTACTGATACCCTTACAGTCTTATTTTAGTGACTTAGGGTGCGTTCACACCTACAGGATCTGCACCAGATCTGCAGCAGATTTGATGCTGTGTTCAGTTATTTAAATGAAATCTGCTGCAGAAAATCAGCTGCAGATCCTGTAGGTGTGAACGCACCATTAAAGAGGTTTTCCACTGGACAGGGAATCGGTAGTTGATCAGCACTAAAGTGAGAACAACAGCACCTATTGACTTCAATAGGAGCTGGGACTGCAGTACCCTGGTGCTGCTGCCACACAGGGGACAGAGCCAACTGCCTCAGGCTCCATTCTTACTGTAGTGTGGGCGCCAAACAACTGATCCGTGGGGGAGCCAGGGGTTGGCACCCCGCCAATCAATTATTGATAGCCTATGCTATGGCTAACCTATCAATTGTTTTGTCCTGGACAACCCCTTTGACTCTAGTCTTTATTTCCTGGTGTACAGTGTTGTACCTATGTTACGATTTAAAAGGAACCAATTACCTATCCGGCAACGCCCAGGGGACGGTGACTATTCGCCGGTAGCTCACCGCCCAGATGACTACTTGGAAACAATTTACATACAGCACACCAAGTGTATAATGTAAGTTTGTGGGTTCTACATTGCAGGGAGGGGGGGCGAAAAAGCTTGTCTGGGAAGTGTGCTGGGTGCTGCTACAGCACATTTCCATAGCGTAACAGGCGTTTTTTAGGTGATTGGTTCCCTTTCAGTCATTACACAGTCACCTAAATAAAATTGCTTACTGGCATAGTTACAGAAGCAAAAACTATTGCATCTGTACAAATAGCCGGTGCAGCTGGTGCCAACAATGTATTACAATGCAGTAGCAGTACCGTACATTCCAGGACCATTGTGGGATGCATTTACTCTAAACATAGTACAGCTATGCAGTGCATCTGTATATGGGTCTCACCTCCTGTAAGTGCAAGTGAAGGAAAATGACTACCATAAATCCTACATGTCCTATATCCCACATGCCAAAATATTAAAAGTAAATTAATAATTTATTTGTATGGAGAGAAAAAAAAACACTGTGAAGCTACATTGTTGCCAAACAATTTAATTGTTATTACATTATTATGGAGGCTGCCATATTGCCTGAGCAAGGCCCATAGACAACAATGAACAGGACCAGATTCAGATGAATAAGACAGGGATCTGGGAATGCTCAGTGACCTTTATAGAGGTCATGCTGAGGGGAGAAGGACAATTAAAGGGTATCTGTAGATATAACTTTCAAAATCTAAATCAACAGTAGATGTGATAGAAAGCAAGTTTGCAATTTAAATTACAGTATTTTTTGTTGTTGTTATCATGCTGTAAAACAAAGCTGAACTTACCAGAAATCCAGGTCCAGTCTCCTGAAGGCAGAATTTAATTCTTGTGGTGGTTGACAAAAAGAGACTAAACACAGGACGTCCTAACCAGTACAGAGTGTCAGATATATACAGATATGATGAAGTAATTGACAGTACAAGAAGTGAGGTGAATGCAGACACAGACTGCATAGGGCCCCGTGCAAACAATTTGCCTGTGCCCCCCCCCCATAAGCAAAGCATGCCACCATATTCCTGGCTGCCCACCATCCCCACACATAATACCCCACCTATGCATCCCAATGCTCCTCCAGGTCATCAGGATGCCTGATGCTGTGATCACCAACCGGCAGGTGACGTCACTGCGTCCGACTGCAGCTCACATATCCAATAGAGTAGGCGGTATTTAGGGCTGGCAAAGCGTGGGGGCGGGCCGCGGCTGCTGGCATCTTGGCGCTGGTGGGTGGCAGGACATCTGATCAGGGCGCGGATACATGGGTGGATGGACGATGCATATCACCTATGCGGCAGGGCCAGGGGCAGTGGAGGGGCCTGCTAGGCTGGAGCTCAGAGTCGGAGCCTGGCAGGCCCCTCTGTTGGCCTTGGCCCCTGTTCAGCTAAACCAGCTGCACAAGTGATATATCCGCCACTGGGTGAATGAGAGGATCAGGTTCTGAAGAATATCAGGAGGATATGTTATTATTGTGCGAAAGTCGTAGAACATAAACTGGTTGTTTTCACTTATCATTGCTCTGTCTGTCTAGGTTTATATAGGCCTATACAATATCGCTGCCATTCCAATCCTCCACCTACTATTATAATGAGGGTTAGTATCAGATCTGTCCTATACAGTCACCTGACAATTGGTTGCCTTTCCATTCAGGTTAATTTGTTTGTGATACAACAAGCCCCATGGACATAGAGACAACAGAATGGCCCAGACCCTATTCACATGAATGGTAGCATTTTTAGGCATGCTGAATCAACTGTGCAGAGGTCATTGCACAAAGTGGTCTGAGTTTGAGCATGGGCTATTGGCTATCTTTGAATATACTGCTGTCTGTGAGGATAAGGAGGACACTGCTGGAAAGTGATCTGTAAAGAACAGCAGGTCTCAGTTTATTTTAAATGTCCCTTATTGCTGATAATTCTGCATAAAAGTGCTAGCCATCAACCAGTGAACGAAAACACTCGTTTGTCGGCTGATCGCATCTTTTGTGCAGCCATTAGGATCATTATTAGGCTATGTTAACACTACGGGATTCTGCAGCCCTTGTTGCTGGCAGCCGTCAAAAAGACATCCATATTTGTTGATGACGGACATCTATAATGATTATAATCATTATAGAGGCCATCATTAGCAAATACTGGACGTCTTTTTGATGGCCGTTGGCAATCCCGCCCGCAAATCCCATCGTGTGAACATAGCCTTGGGCCACCTCATACCTTCCCTTGTAAACGGGATTGTACCGCCAACTATGATAAAATTAATGGACGTAAGTAAAATCCAGCAATTGGTAATGGGGCTTGGCTGCACAGTTGATTGAGCCTTGTAAGGGCCCTTTTACACGGAAAGATTATCTGACAGATTATCTGCCAAAGATTTGAAGCCAAAGCCAGGAATGGACTATAAACAGAGAGCAGGTAATAAAGGAAAGCCTGAGATTTCTCCTCTTTTCAAATCCATTCCTGGTTTTGGCTTCAAATCTTTGGCAGATAATCTGTCAGATAATCTTTCTGTGTAAAAGGGCTTTAAGGGTCCATTTACACAGAAAGATTATCTGACAGATTATCTGCCAAAGCCAGGAATGGATTTGAAAAGAGGAAAAATCTCAGGCTTTTCTTTATGACCTGATCTCTGTTTGTTTTTGGCTTTGGCTTCAAATCTTTGGCAGATAATCTTTCTGTGTAAATGGACCCTAAGGCTATGTTTACATAGCGTAAGAGACCGGCTGTTCCGTGACCCGGTCACGGCTGGTCTCTGAAAAGATCATCCCAGCCAGTACTGCAGTAACGGCCGGATGATCTTTCGGCCCACAGTGTTCTGATGCGCGCGCATCCGTGCGCGCCCACATCAGAACTTTACACTGAATAGCCGCCACAGAAAACTGACATGTCAATTGTTTGTGGCGCCGCTAGGGATCCTGGCCGGAGCAAATACTATGTGTATACGCTCCGGCTGTGATCCCATAGACAGCAATGCAACGTATATTCTCGTAATAATCAACGGCCGTGATTTTACGAAAATATACGTTGTGTGAACATAGCCTAAAGGCTCTGCAGATGAGCGCTGATCTTAGTGATCAGCACTCCTTTGTGGCCTCAGCATTGGCTATGTAAAAGGTCCAGTAGTGGTTGGAAGCATTCAGAATATAGATAGCAAAATGGAAAATTAGAAAAACAAATCAGCAAAGAATCTTAAACATGAACAATAAACCATTTTCTGATGACAAATTCCCTTTAAGCCTGAATGAGTTACAGTCACAATCAATAGTATTCATGTACGTAATAATCCAGTCACTTGAACATGCTTCACGTCAGTAATCAGTATATATACGGTCCTACTGCACATACCCTGTGCAGTATGTATATATATATATATATATATATATATACGTTCCTGACTCCCGCAGCTGACTCTCGTTAACCCCTTAAACATTGCGATTAGGGATGGTCCAAACCTGGTTCGGACAGGGTTCGTACGAACCCGAACCCTCCGCAATGATTACCGCTGTCTGCCCGCTCCGTGCAGCTGGCGGATCCAGCGGGAGGAACGCCTGGAAAACTGGGATACAGCCATAGCCATAGGCTGTATCCCAGTTTTCCAGGCGGCCCTCCCGCTGTATCCGCTCGCTGCACGGAGCGAGCAGACAGCGGGAATCCGATGCCGAGCGTTCGGGTTCAGACAAACCTGAACCTCGACGGGTTCGGACTATCCCTAATTACGATCTATAGTGATCGTGGCTTTTAAGGTACTCAGTGACAGGACAAGCTCCTGTCACTGAGTAATCGGGACCACTGAAGCCATGCTTTCACCGACGGGCGGGGGTAAGTCACTTACCTCCATCCTGTCAGATGGGCCATCCATGCATAGAGTCTGCTCTCAGGCAGGCTCTATGCATAGATCGTCGATAACACTGATCTACAATAAGTACGGATGGTCCGAAACTGCCGAGGTTCGGGTTCGTATGAACCCGAACGCTCGGCATCAGATTCCCGCTGTCTGCCCGCTCAGTGCAGCGGGTGGATACAGCGGGAGGACCGCCTGGAAAACTGGGAGAGGGAAGACAGCGGGAATCATTGCCGAGAGTTCGGGTTCATACGAACCTGAACCGAACTCGGTTCGGACCATCCCTAACAGTAAGCTATGCTATGGCATAACATAGATCAGTACATGCAATCTAATGATTGCATGATTTACTGTAAAATAAAATTGTAAAAAAAAAAGTTTTTAAAAGTATTAAAAAACCCTTATAAACCCCCTCCCAATAAAGGTTTAAAATACCCCCTTGCCCATTATAAAACTAGAATATTAAAAAATAAACATATTATATATCGTAGAGTGCGGAATTGTCCAATCTAAAAAAATATAACATTATTGTTCCCGCACGGTGAACGACGTAAACGGGGAAATAAAAACACCAAGATTGCTAATTTTTTAAAATTATATATCAGAAAAAATTTTATAAAAAGTGATCATAATTTTTCTGGTACACCAATATGATATTAATAAAAACTAGAGATCATGGCGCAATAAATGACATTTCAACCAGCCCTGTAGGTGGAAAAATAAAAGTGTTATAGCTCTTAGAAGGCGGGGAGGAACATTGCATTAATTTCACCCGGACATCCGTGCATCAATGGGCTCTGTCTTGAAGGTGTTAAAATTTATAACAGAAGAGTTGACACATCTTAAAAAAACCAAAGCATGGAACAAAAGTTAACCAAAAATTTTACTTTTTGGGTCAAAATGATTGTTTGGTGCAGTCAGGGGATCAGGCTTGCTTGTAACTTTTTTTTTTTTCTCAATAGACCACCCCTTTAAATCTTTAAAGGGGTTGGCAGATCATAATAACCCATTCCCTACCATACAAGGGCAACCTCTGTATACAGCCATAGGGACTTCCTCTGCCTCTTTTCATGCTTCAGGGTCCAAATTGGCACATCTCATCACTCACATGTAATGGCATCAAGTTAATGCCAATTCTTTCAATCTTAGATTTACAACGGTAACATGTTCCAATGACGCCATATGATTGCTCTCAAAGCAGATCTGAAGCAGATCCTGATTATATTAGTTTAATGATGGTTCAGAGGTGGTTTAAGGTGACGGCCAGCGGAACCCGAGGGACGTGTCTTAAAAGATATCTAACGGATCTGATTTACTAATAGCCCATTACCGCCACTAATAACAACTATTAGCCATTGGAGAAAGTCATCAAATTAATCCTTTAATTAAAAATTTTAATTAATTGGAGCAACAGGGAAACTTAGTTGTGAAATACGGTTGTTTCTTTTCCAGTTAGCAAATTAATCCTCTATATAATCAAAGTTTTCAGAGTCCCCCCCCCCTTTAATTCTGCTTGAATAGTTGTCACCTTCATTAGCCCCGGGAAGGTGTGGTCTGTGTGATATTACTCAGGCACTTTAATTAATTCCATAATTAGAGCTGGATTTAGAATGGGCCATCCACTCCTGATACTAAAAGCTTTTAATTACAGAACTGGTCATGTATGTACAGAGCCGATAAACCTGGCACATAATTATCTCTGCTTAGGCTGATTGAAGAGGTAACCCAGCTCTCTTGGCATTGTGCCCCTTTATTTACAAGTAGATCTGTGCCCTCCTGCTGTGCAAATGCTTTCATAAAACCGCTTCTCGTATGCCCAGTATGGGGCACTGGACAGGGCTCTCTAATCTGAAAACTATTTGGATACGATAATGCAGGTTGATGGGGATCAGTGTCTACATTAGGGCACCAGTTACATACCATGGCTGCAAGGGAAGACCCCCTATACGTATTGGCCTCTGGCTCGTATTTGGCCAGCCCAGTAGTATCATTTATGACAGGGATGGGGAACCTTCAGCCCTCCAGCTATTGCAAAACTACAATTCCCATCATGCCTGGACAGCCGAAGCTAAAGCTTCGGCTGTCTGGGCATGAAGGGAATTGTAGTTTTCAACAGCTGAAGAGAATAGCATCATATGTAGTTGTCCGATGATCTTGTATGTGCAATAGAGTAACCAGACCTTCCTTTTATATAATAAACCTACACTGACCACACAACCTATGGCATCTGTATAGTGGCAGCTGTATAGCATCCTATATAGCTGGCCTTTTATCTTTTGTAGTATGTTCCACCAACCCAAAAAGTACCTAATCTAAAAAGAATTATCAACTGACCATAAGACCAAGGATCTTCAGCTATGTCCAACCATGTTCAAGTTCAGTTTTTAAAGGGACTCTATACCCACAATCTGTCCCCCCCAAACCACTTGGACCTTCGGATAGCTGCTTTTACTCCAAGATCTGTCCTGGGGTCCATTCAGCAGGTGATGCAGTTATTGTCCTAAAAAAACAACTTTTAAACTTACATCCCTGTGTCAAACGGCCGTGGCCTAGAGTATCTGCGCCCTAACCTTGCACCACCCCTCCGTCCCTTCTCCCCACCCTCTTCATCATTAGGAATGCCACTGGCAGAATATTTCTTATTCCTCTGCAGTGAACACTGCACAGGTGCCTTAATGATCCAGCCCATGTGCAGTGTTCACACAGCTGATGAATAGGAGAATACCTGCCTGGGGCATTCCTAATGATGAGGAGGGCGGGGAGGAGGGACAGAGAGGTTGTGCCAGCCTAATGCATAGTCACTTTAGGCCACGGCCGTTGGGCACAGGACTACAAGTTTACAAGTTGTTTTTTAGGACAATAACTGCATCACCTGTCGAACGGACCGCAGGACAGATCTTGGATTAAAAGCAGCTATCTGACGGTATAAGTGGTTTTTGGGGGGGTCAGATTGTGGGTACAGAGTCACTTTAACCTAGTGTACTTACTTTGCATAAACCATGAAAAAAAAAAATAAATTATATATATATATATATATATTTGCATATTATTTGCATTACTATCTATGGTGTGTGGTAATGATTACATGATAATAATATGTAGTATATAGGATATAGTATAAGTGAGATAGGAACATGTTACACGTGATCATACTGCTTTTTGAACCTTTCGTGAACCTTCAAGATGAGGAAATGGCTTTGTTAAATTATTGCTTTAACCCATTAAGCCTAGTCTTAAAGTGGTTTTCCAATTAAAACCTACTTGTCCCCTGTCCCCAGGATAGGGGACAAGATAGCAAACCCATTGATTACAAATAGAGCCGTGGGCCATGTGTTAAACCATGGCTCTATTCAAAAGAAAGGGGCCAGAGATGATCTGTAGATCGCCGGGGGGGAGGGGGGCAGAGAGGTCGGACCCCCCTGCAATCTCTTATGTGTTTTCTATCCTGTGTTTAGGGGACAAGCAGCTTTTAATCAGAATTTTTTTTTAAATATTCTCATTTAAAATATCTATTGACTTAAAGGGGTTATCCTGCGCTGCAAAAACATGGCCACTTTCCCCCTACTGTTGTCTCCAGTTCAGATGCAGTTTGCAATTGAGCTCCATTTACTTCAATGGAACTGAGTTTCAAAACCCCACCCAAACTAGAGACAACAGTAGGGGGAAAGTGGCCATGTTTTTGTAGCGCTGGATAACCCCTTTAAATGTGCACATAATATCCCTATGAGGTTAGGTCAATAACCTAGAGGAGGAAAGAAACCGATTCTTACAGAAAGCTTCCTTCAGCAGTAACTCCTATATGAAGAGACCAGCTCATATTAATAATTGATAGTAATGATATAGTTATATTCTCTTACTGTTATTTATCTTGGAAAAATTTAAATGTTGAGTTTTAGCAGCACACAATACAGCAATTATAGAGTATGTGCATGTGTTTTGTTTAGATGGACGGTAGTTTGTCAGAAACATCCCTAGAGATAAACGGAACTACAGTAATTCTGGTAAGTTAGGGCTGCATCCATCTTCTCCAGCCACTGGGAGCCAAATGCATAGTGCCCAAAGTTTCACAAACCCAAACTTAGGCCCCCTTTAACTTCCGTGGCAATTTTTTTGGTCAGGAAACATTGATCAGGAAGCCTTTCAGAAGACTTTAAGAAACCATCAGTGTTTTGTGACCGTAAAATGAAGGAGAAATAAAAATACATACTCGCCTTCTGCAGTGGAGCTCCCAGCTAGAGCTCTCTATGTCCTCCATATTTTGAATTCTGGATGCCCCCATAGGGGCTTATTTCTGGGGAAAGTTTCTGGGCTTATTTTCCATTATGGACACTCGTCAGGAGAAATCCTGAAAGGTGGCCATGCCCAATAGAACCATATGACTCATAAAAACTTTCCGGATTTCCTGATAGATTTTCCAGAAGTGTAAAGGGGGCCTTACTGAAGTTTCGCTCATCTCTAGTCATCACCTCTAGTGAATCCTAACCCAATGAACACTCTCTGTACGTCATACAGGAACTCCACTTATTATGGATGCCATTCAAGTGCCACTTAGGCCCTGTAGTTAATCCGTCAGCTGTCCACATAGGTCTCTTTAAGTCAGGACAAGAACTAGGTCATTTACAATCTTACTGAGTTGACTTTGTATTGTTCTTGTAGACTATTAAACAGCTGGGATCCACATGAATTATCCTTAGGTACACAACTCAGCGCCAATAGTCCAGCTTGCCAGCTATAATCCCGTGTCACGTTTGCTGCATGCAGTGCTAGCTATCAGCTCGTGCAAGTTTGTAAGTGTTTGAAGAATATGACAGGTGTTCTGCATGACACACTACTAATGCATTGTTCATTTATACTGATGGATGATCTAGGTCAAGTCGACCAAACCCTTGTTAACAGAACAGTCTAAGGCCCCATTCACTTCTCATTTTTGCTGTATGCCTGGAGTATACATTTGTGTGCTCACGCTTCGTTAGCTTAATGCCTACATACTTTATTTTTTAGGAATGTAACGCGTAGATTAGTGTGTGTTTTTGGTACTTTTTTTTTTAATTTAAGTATGCATGATGAGTTTAGGGAAAACATAAACAAACATGCAACATATTGAAACCTAAAATTTTTCTTAAGGTTGGGGTTTGGGTGTTTAGACTCCAACTCATTGCTAAAATGAGTGTGTTCTCTCCATACTGCAGGCTGGCTCCCAGTGTAAGTTTTGATCAGTCGGGTGTAAGTGTTTAGACCCTAACCAATCAAAACTTTTGGCATGTCTGTATGACACATCAACAAAGTGACAGGTACACCTAAACACATAGATTATACAAGAGGAAGCAGAAATCATTTTATCTTATCTTGAGCAATAAACATGGCCGCAAACAGCTTTTCCTGTTTGTGTGTCCTGTCTGCAACTTTATTAACAAAAAAATGCAAAAATAGAGTTTTAAAAAAATGTATATTTTTTTTTAACATAAACTCGGACACAAGTTAATGCTTGGTTTATTGTTTACAGTAAAAAAACAAACTGTAAACTGATAGCAAAAAAAATATGTTTTTTTACTATAAAAATGTATATCTTTATCATGATAAATACAAAAAAGGACATGTAAAGATAATTGGAGACACTTACAGTGAACGGTTCAAAAATGGCCCGTGCCCTGTGCTGTATGGGTATTCCTCTTTATGGTATACAACATAGTGCTCAAATAATGCAAATATACAGTCAATAAGCAATGTAGCTCCATCCTGTGCATATGGCGTTCCATAGGACTAAGCAGCAATTTTGGGGTCATGTGCCGCAATCAGACATGACAAACGATGAGCCCCATGCAGTCACACAACTTGTACATCTGTATGGCCGGCTTTGAAGCAAGGTGATTTCAGCTCTGTCTCTCTTTCCAGTTATGGTTGCCAGAGCACTGACTGACTGGTAAAAATGGAAGCATAACATGAAGCTCCAGACACTATGTGGACCCAACATTTATACTGTGATTATTTTTACAGGTCATTGAAACTTAGAAGCTCCATTCCTGGTCTACACTGTTGGCTGGAAAACTATGAGGTGGATAGGTAAGATTCATTGCTTAGGTGCAGAGTAAAACAGGCAAGGCTTTCGAGTAAAAAAGGTTTTTTTATTTTGTTGTAAGTATATAAAAAACGCACTCCTCTGTGTCCTCCTACCAGTCTCCGGGTCCCCAGCTATATGATCCCACTTCCAAGGAGGATTCGTCACAGCGGAGACAGCCCGCTCAGCCAATCACTGGCCACAGCTCTATCCTGCCTCAGGCAGTGATTGGCTGAGCGGGCTAAGACCACAAAACCAACAGCTGCTAAAGAGTCAGATCTGAGTTGAGAGATCAACACCATACAGAGTTTGAGAAGGTATTAGCCAGCACTGTTCCAGGCAATAAAATGTAGAATCCTATTCCTGCCCCAAGAAGGGAAGTTGTCTGGCTAGAAGAGAGAATTTAGCAGTGCAAGAACCCTTATGTCATCACTTAACTCTTTGGAGGCACAAAACTGGTGAACAGGAGTATGAAAAAGAGCAAAGAATGCTTCCCCTCTGAGTTTTTCACATACAGTACGTTGTATTATGGAGTTTTAATGGTTGCATGTATTTTTTGACATGGAAAAAAGTCATCTTTTACCCATCCGGGTGCTAAAGCATTTTCCCGATAATCCAGGGCTGACTGTTTGCCGCTGACTGTCCGAGCTCAGAAACACAAAAAGGTAAACAAGTAAAGCTGCAGCCAAGGGTGGCCATTGGAGATCCTGTGTGAGAACTTTGTGGTGCAAATGTTTGCCCAAGTAGAAGTCAATGGAAATGATTCACTGCTGTGACAGCAGAGTAACTTTCTGTGCTCTTTCCAAGTGAAGAAAAAAGTTGTGTGCACTAAATAAAAATTAGGTAAATTCTATATAAATGAATAAATAAAGCTAGATGTAGATTGTACATGAAGGGCAGCTGATCAGCTACTAAAGAAAAAAAATCTCTACGATGAATATTCCACCCATCATTGGTGCGTCATCAGTAATAGTGACAATTGTCAGCCTGGCCTTTTCTGCTGTATAACAGACATATTATTTGTGCTCAATTAGCGGCGTTCAGTAGATAGACAAAGAATGATGGGAGACAGAATGAAACGCAGTTCCCACTTACGTGATATTCAGTGCAAGCTGCTACATTTACATCCCTAAAATATTATTGTTAACATTTAACCTAATCCTGTCTTTTCTGCATTCAGGGGTTATACGGATCGTAGTAATTGTGTGCACGCTGCTAGCAACATGGGTTTTTGTAGAAAGGATTTTCTCTTCAAGCTGGGAAGCAGCTTCCTTACACAAGTTATTTGGTGAGTAATCCCTGAGTCATGAGAAGCAGAACTATAGAATAGCCTAAATACAGTATATGCTATTCCATGCTAATATATAATAGTCATGTGCAAAAGAAAGTACATGGAATTCTATGGTTTTATATTTCAGGACAATAAAACAATTAAAAAAAACACCTGGTCCTTGGGAGATCTTAAAATTTAGTCAGTTCAGCCTAAGATGAACAACACACAATAGATTCTCCCATGTCATTATTTATTTAACCACATCCAGACCAGGCGCATTGTAAATTTAGAGCATGATCGGGTTCGTCCGAACCTTAACTCTCTGCATTTGAATACCAGTGGCTGCACAAGTTGGTTCCATGTTCTCCAGGACTCCATAGGGCTGTATCCAACTACTTCGGCATTCAGGGTCAGACACACCTGAGCGTGCTCTTGGTTCACTCATCTCTACTCAATACTGGACCAACCACATTTTTGTTTTTTTCAAAGCTATAAAGCTATAAAGTTTGTTTTTTTTCCCTGCTCAGGTATTCAAATAATTTTTGTGTCCAAAATAAAAAAAATTGGTGTAAACTGCCCCCAGCAACTAATTACAGCTCAGCTATGATAAATCTAGGCCAATGTCCTTTGGACACATCAGACCAAAGTGGAGATGTTTTGTTATAATGGACAGCGGCATATTTTTTCATTAATACAGCATCTCAGCTAATAAAACCTTATACCGACTGTCGAGCATGTTAAACAAGCTCTTTACACCAAAGTGTTCAAAAGTGAGGCTATCTATCCAAAAGCTAAAGCGAAACTGGGTCATACAACCGGACAGTGAACCAAGCAGACCAGCAAATCTACAACAGAAAAAGAAAAAGAATCAGCATTACAGTCACCCAGTCAATGTGAACTCCAGGCAAATGTAAAAAAACAGGGAGGGCAGGTGGTGGTGGGAACATAACGATAAAGTGATACCCATCCCGGTGCCCCCGAAACGTAGTCAACTGCTGGTCTCCTGTATCTCCTATTCCTGGAACGTCATGGCCCCACACAGAAATGCCCACTCATCTGATTAGTGACTAAGACAGAACACCTGTGCAGTCACTGGCTGAGCAGATAGATACAGAAACTTAGTAGAGATAGAACAGCCAGGAAACAATTTGAAGGGAAAGATTTGCTGTGTTGTTGACCCATTCCTGGTTTTGATTAAAAATACTGACAGAAATACTTTGTGTGAGTATAGCCTAAGAGAGCTGTGCATTAAAAAAAAAAAAAAAAAAAAGCCTGAAGTGTTCCTTGAAGATACAAGTCTGATCTGATTACATAATATGAATAAAAATACACAATAAGGCTTTGTCCTGGGAACATAGAGTCCTACTTTGGGTAAAGGCGGCCTTCTATTGATAATGACGGCCACTAATAATGATCATTATTGGCAGTTATCAATATATTTACACTCAGCCGCCTTTTCCCACTATGATCCCCTATGTGAGAACATAGCCTTAAAGAGGTTGTCTTGGAAAAACTAACTTGTCCTCAGGATAGGGGAGAGACCCCCGCCGTCCCTACCCCACACCAATGTCCGTATTGGCTCCGTATTGGTATGAATAAAGCCCGGATACGGCATAAAGACCCGCCAGAGAAAGACAAGTACAGTGACAAGTTCTTTTTTTCCAGGGACACCTCTTTTAAACTACATAATTTTTTTTTTTGGGGGGGGGGATATCCTACGTAACAACCCACTGGATATATATATATGAGACATATATTGTTTTTAATGCAGCAAAGTCCCTCAGACTGCCAATAGTAGGGGCTATTTGCACAAAATGGGGGTTTGCACAAACATTTGTGACTTTTGGCAATCTACGTCTGGCACACAGAATGATAAATCCCCCCAGTATGTCTAAAAGTGACTACAGTTCTGTCATTAAACTGTGATAAATAGATTATTAATGTGATATTTTTTCTTGCAGAAAAGTCAGGGAGAGCTGATATAGGTGGGTATGACATTATTTCTCTTCAGAATTATATGAAAGGTATTATCCCAAGGCTTAAAGTTATCCCCACTGCTGCACAGCACTGCTGGGACCCTCACTGAGCACAAGAGCAGAGTTTTCCCAGAGTGAGCATCAGTGCATGTGCTCGACCTCCACCCTATTCACTCCCTATGGGATTTCTGAATAGAACTCTGCTAGGGGTTGGGCATGATGGAAAATCACTGCCCCCTACCTTTGTTCTCAGAGAGATAAGCCCCAGTCAGAGCATTATGGCTGCCTCCCCGGCTGCAGGCTAGCACATATAGTCACCCATGATGAACCCTTTCTGTGGCACGGCTTCATTCTGGGGCTAGAACGCAGTTCAGATCCCGCTGGCACTGACGTTGCGGCTATTCTGACCCCCATGATTCACTCGTGTTCTTAAAGACCGTAAATAAGGGTCTTAAATGCATCTCTATAAGAGCGCTCTCATAGAGATGCATCGAAAACTCTGACGTTCGGCCTCTGACGAAGCAGAACAGAAAGAGAAGAGGTCATGTGGGCACCAGCGGGATTTAACAGTGTTGAAGTACTGGAATGAAGCCATGTATACATGCCAGCCTGAAGCCAGGGAGCAAATAAAACATTTTGGCGGAGTGCTTCTTTAAGCTTTGACAGGGCCATAAAACCTATAAATTGCCTAGGATGGGAGGACCACCCATAGTTACCAGGTTCCATCTGTTATTACTTTCACAATGTCACTATAACAGTGCCAGCCATAATACCATCATAACAACTAACGCCACAATATCAGCAGCAATGCCCCCCGTATCAGCTATGGCACTGTTATATGAGGTGTGTAGCCTTAAAAGCTCTTTTTTCTTGTTTATTAGTAAAACATGGCACTAGGACTTTGCTTACTTATTCAGTTCTTGTTGCTTTAAAATAATGCCAATATTCTTCCTGGAGCTATACAGAACTTGGGGAAGTGCATCTTAAAGGGGTACTCCAATAAAAAAAAAATCTTTCAAATCAACTGGTGTCAGAAAGTTATATTGATTTGTAATTTATATATCCAACAAATTTATCAACACTGCAATCAAGTAGAGGTACAATTCATCTTCATTGCACAATTGTCATAAAATTATTTATATAAAATCACCTACATCACTGGTTACTATACAGACAAAGAAACAACAACCAGGGGATTACACATGGTACTGGTAAAAAAAGCCAGGCCACAATAGTTACACACTAATCTGCGGTGTGATAACATAGAAGAGTATTAGATTACATAGTACTCTAACTCCATCTGCTGGCTACACACAATAATGCATATAATTAAGGTGCTTCATGCATATCTGTAGCTTTTACACCAACATCACAGACAGGAGAAAAACACAAAAGAAGCACTAAAAAAGCCAGGAAAAAAAACCTCAAAAGATAAAGAGAGACCAGAATTTTTTTTAGCTAAAAGAGAAAATATTTAAGGAAAACACATTATCACTGTTGCCTTACTCCACCAGTGTCCCTGGGACCCCTTTAAGGCTATAGATAGTCACAGGATTCCAGCGGCGGGTCCCGCATTGCGGCGCTCCGGTGCCCGGCCGCTTCCTGGTGTCTGACGCCGTCCGAGACGCTACCTCTCAGGTACTCTCAGCCACTCAGTGAAGGAGGCGGGATCTGAGCGGACTTCACACGGATCCCACCTCCTTCACTGAGTGGCTTAGTTGGACCTGAGAAGTAGCGTCTCGGGCGGCGTCAGACACCAGGAAGCATCCGGGAACCAGGGACCGGAGCGCCGCGATGCGGGACCCACCTCTGGAAGGGGAGGTGAGTGAACGTCTTTTTCCTCAGCCACCCCCTCCCCGGTCCCATCAAAAAAAGTGTCCCCCCCGCCGGAGTACCCCTTTAATTACTCTATATGTATTATTGTGTGTAGCCAGCAGATGGAGCCAGAGTGCTATGTAATCTAATACTCTTCTATGATATCACACTGCATATTGGTGTATAACTAGTGTAGCCTGTTTTTTTTTTTTACCAGTACCATGTGAAATCCACTGGTTGTTGTTTCTTTTGTCTGTATAGTAACTAGTGATAAATGTGATTTTATATAAATAATTTTATTACATTTGTGCAATAAAGATGAATTGTCTTTCTTCTTAATTGTGGTGTTGATCAATTTGTAGTATATATATAGATTTGGGGTCTTAAGACCCTAAATGGTGATACATTTTGAGGGTACAACTATTTTTGGGAGTAGATTTTTAGTTTACTTCTATTTAAAAGTCTCACGTCTTCCAGTACTCATCAGCGGCTGTATGTTCTGCAGGAAGTGGTGTATTCTTTCCAGTCTGACACAGTGCTCTCTGCTGCCACCTCTGTCTGTGATATGAACTGTCCAGAGCAGGAGAGGTTTTCTGTGGGGATTTGCTACTGCTTTGGACAGTTCCTGTCATGAACAGAGGTGGCAGCAGAGAGCACTGTGTCAGACTGAAAAGAATACACTACTTCCTGCAGGCCATACAGCAACTGATAAGTACATGTCAATAAATCATGGTTGGTAGTTTGTTGATAGTTCCCATATCTGTTTGCAGATTGAACATGCTGTGTGGGTTGTCCTGAGTGAGCATATGATGACCGCAATGATGAGTAAGACCCTTAGGCATTCATACACTAGGGGAACCAACAGACCCCTAGATGTTTTTCTTGATGGGATTACAATTCAGGCTTTAGTTTAAAGCGAGCCACATGGACATCTATCAGCACTGTCAGAAAAACTATGTGGGTTTGGGTAGTGTATCCATGGAGTAAATAGGAAATGCATTCAGGCCACTTCTATGGGTTTTATATTTATTATGTATCCACAAATTTCCCAATACAAGTGTCTAACTCCCTCTATCTTGTACCTCTCAGTTTCGAAAAAAATACACAGAAAATGTGGAAATGAAAACGATTGCCCGCCCAATTACTTTGCCTTTAAAGTAATAAGTGGAGCAGCCAATGTGGTCGGCCCTTCCATCTGCTTGGAGGATAAAATGTAAGTGAATAACATCATTGTTATTGTGCTCCACTTAATTTCTAGTGTGTGAGCATAGCCTTTTTGTGTTTTCAATCCACTCCTTGCTTTGGTTGCAAAATACTGACCAAGATACTGAGCAAAAGTACTACGTGAGAACATAGCCCTAAAGGGATTTTCGGGTTAATTCTAATCCTGCCTGGGATGATGAGCATATTGCCAGGGCCTTATTTACCACTAGGCATCCGTGGTCCGGGGCCCAGGGCACCCCACAGTATGGTGATATTGGTCAGGTCTGGTGTGGCGGTGGTAAATGTGACACCTAAAACTATTACCTACCAATCCTGTGATGATAATTCCGTCAGACAATATTGCAGACTTCTCTAATCATTGATTCAATGTGGAAATTTGTTTGTGTTAAGCAGTTAAAAACCATGAAAAACACGATTCAGAGAATGTTCCTACATGTAGAGAAATGTGGCCAAAACCACGCTCCCATTTCTTCGCCAGTAGTCATGTGCCGTTACCAGGATTATTGGCCATATGCCTATTGGTTACTGCATGAGGGTCTGGTTTCGGCTGAATGTGGTGACGTACAGTAATTGTGGGAACATGGCCTAAGACTGATCAGATATCTAGGGCCAGGACAAATGGTAGGCCAGGGTAGGCGATGGCCTAGGGTGCCATCTCCTGCTGAATTACAGGGGGCGCAATTTTCACCTCCAGCCCGCAGTGGCAGGCACCTGCTCTCCTCCTCTCTTCTGCTTGGCTCCGAAGCTGAAGATAAACTTCTGACCAATGTCACATGACATCCGGAGCCAAGCAGGAGAGGGGGGAAGTGCAGGGACAACTAAAGTGACAGATGCCCCAAGCCCCGGCTCCCTCCTGAAAGAGACAGATGAGGCATATGATTCTCCGCTCAGAGACAGTGACATCCTCCACTTCTACTGCTGTGTGGGTGAGTATATCTATATGTATGTATCTGTGTGTGTGTGCGTGTGCAAATGGAGTGTGTGAGCGTGTGTGTTAGTGGAATGTGTGTGCCAATGGAGTGTGTGTGTGTGTGTGTTAGTGCTCATGTGTGAAACAGATCAGGGAGACCAGCCAAACGACAACACCGCCGGCTGCTAGTGAAAGCGCTCAAAGCAGTGAAGTCCTAGGTGCATTGCCCCCTGGGAAACATGAATATGCAAAGGAAGAGCCTGTGGAGCCTCATCAAAGAGTCTCAAAACACAGGACTAGCCAGATATCCCTCCGGGAAAGACCCAGCCAAGGGGTGACTCCTGTAAGGAGACCACCAAAACCACCATATAGGGCCACTTAATATGGTGGTTTTGGTGGTTTCCTTACAGGAGCCACCCCTTGGCTGGGTCCTTCCCAGAGGGATATCTGGCTAGTCCTGTGTTTTGAGACTCTTTGATGAGGCTCCACAGGCTCTACCTTTGCATATTAGTGCTCATGTGTGGCTGAGGTAGAACTACAACTTCCATCATGATCCTGTGTGGCTGAGGTAGAACTACAACTCCCAGCATGATTCTGTGTGCCTGACGTAGAACTACTCCCAGCATGATCCTGTATAGCTATAGTAGAACTACAGCATGATCCTCTGTGACTGTGGTAATACTACAGCTCACAGCATTCTCCTGTGTGGCTGTGGTAATACTACAACTCTCTCAGCATGATCCTGTGTGGCTGTGGTAGAACTACAACTCCCAGCATGATCCTGTGGGGATGTGGTAATACTATAGCTCCTAGCATGCCCCTGAGTGGCTGTGGTAAAACTACAACTCCTGGCATGATCCTGTGTGGCTTTGGTAGAACTACAACTCCCAGCATGATCCTGTGTGGCTGTGGTAGAACTAGAAACTCCCAGCATGCTCCTGTGTGGCTTAGGTAGAACTACTGTTTCCAGCATGATCCTGTGTGGCTGTGGTAAAACTACAACTCCCAGCATGATCCTGTATGGCTGTGGTAGAACTACAACTACCAGCATGATTCTGTGGCTGTGGTAGAACTACAGCTCCCAGCATGCTCCTGTGAGGCTGTGGTAGAACTACATATCCACCATCCTAAGCCACCCCCAATGCTCCTCTCCTGGACCAGAGACAGATAAGCCTCCACTCCACCTCCTCCTCATGGGCAGAGACAGTGTCATTCTCCAGCGGCAATGGCTCCCTGCGGACCAGATATAGCTGCAGCATATAGTCCAGCCCTCCACCGCTCTGAGGGACAGTGAACTGGCCTCCTGTGTAAAAAGTTTAGGGACCCCTGCTATACACTATGTGGGGCAGCCAGAAGGCTATACTGTATGTGGAGGCTATACACTGGGGGGCACCATTTGCCTTCTCTGTCTAGGGCACCAAAACTCCTTGTCCTGGCCCTGCAGATATTAATATGATGAAACGAGAAAATCATGATGCACGTCTCGCTCCATCCACCGACGTCATGTTGCACCATAGACTGTCTAGAAGTTGGCGGATGCTTTAGTTCAGGTCTGAAAGAAGATCCCTCAGGAGACCATCCGCCACCTCATCAGGAGCGTGCCCTGGCATTGTAGGGAGGTGGTACAGGCACATGGAGGCCACACACAATACTGAGCCTCATTTTGACTTGTTTTAAGGATATTACATCAAAGTTGGATCAGCCTGTAGTGTGTTTTTCCACTTTAATTTTGTGTGTGACTCCAAATCCAGGCCTCCATGGGTTAATAAGATTGATTTCCATTGATGATTTTTGTGTGGTTTTGTTGTCAGCACATTCAACTTTGTACAGAACAAAGTATTCCAAAAGAATATTTTATTCATTCAGATCTAGCATGTGTTATTCAAATGTTGCCTTTATTTTTTTGAGTAGTGTATTTTATAGAACATTTTTTTTACTGTTAAATATGCAATCATTAGATTGCATATACTGATCAATACTATGCCATTGCATATCATTGATCAGTACTATCGTCGATCTTCTCATAGAGCCTGCCTGAGCGCAGACTGTATCAGAAGATGGCCGATCCAACAGGAAGGAGGCAAGGAGATCTCCTCCGCCTGTCCTGAGGTCCCGATCAGTCAGTGACAAATGCTTATCCTGTCACTGACTTCCTTAAATGCGTTTAAGGGGTTAGGCGTTTAAGGGTTAAATGACAGGCAGGTGCGGGACCATGGCTGCCTGTCTCCGATGCCAGTGACACTGATGTGTGCGGGACTGCTCACATTGGAGGGGCCCCCGCACACATTAAAGCCCCTTCACTGCAGGAACATCTATATATGTTCCTACTGCACTGCCCATGTACAATAGGAACATATATAGCGTACGTGAAGGGGTTAACAAAAAAATTGATTTAAACAATAGGTCATTTTCTGGTGATACATTTCCTCAAACAGTTTTTGTATACTTGGTTAAATAGAATTGGGCAATAGACATTAAAGGGGTTGGCCACTTTATAGTAAAATTGCTCAGTGTACAGTATTAGTAACTGTACTCACTGTATATACTGACAGAAGCTCCCTGTGTACCTCACAGAGCTAAAATCAGGCTCCCCTCCTTCAGGCTGGGCTGCCCTGCTCTGTGGTCCATAAGATTGCTTACATGGAGGAGCATGTGACCAAGCCCCGCCCCCCAGTGTCCACCACTGAGCCTGTATGTGTCTATGGAGGACACAGTGGACAGGGCCTGGTCACATGCTCCTCCATGTCGGCCATTTTATGGACTGAAACAAAACAGAGCAGGGCACCCCAGCCTGGAGGAGGGGAGTCTGATATTAGCTCAATGAGGTACACAGGGAGCTGCTGTCACTATATACAGTGAGTACACTTAGTAATACTTTGTACTGACCTATTTTACTGTAAAGTGGCCAACCCCTTTAAGTAAATCTTGATGTAAAAGTCTTCATTGTTTTATAAACTAAGGGCTGTTTGCATTGTAGTTTGTACAGGATGAAGCATCAGTGTACAGGTGTAATCTCTCCTCTTTGTCCTTTATTAGCTCTTGCATAATACTCATCTAGCAGGTTTTCTAAAGGTTTCTATTAGGCAATAATGCATAGTATGTTCTTTTAATCAAGTTACGCAACTTGCTTTCGTTCTACCGGTTTTATGTAAATTATATTCCATCACAGTTTAATGAGCAGTTATACATTATTCTTTATAATTTTCAGTATGTCTGTTGTAAATAAATCCAAATACTATTGTATGAAGGCTAGGCGATCCATTGTGAACTTAGATTATCAATGGCGAGTAATTGGTACATTATAATCATTTGCCTTTACTGTAATCATAATCAGCTCTCTATACACTGACTTCCTGTGAGCTTATGGTGAGCTCCTGTTTATACACAGCAGCTAATATGAATAGATTGTAAGAAAACATTTGCATATCCGGGTTTTGCCAAGCATTTCTGGCATCTAGACAAGAACAATGTGGGGTGTGCTTACCTCCAGGGCCGTATTAACAGCTGCTGCCCTAGGCACTAAACCTGCAGACTCCCCATCTTCACTCACCAATTAGCATCAGGATTTTTTAGTTTCTGAACATCATATTGATATCTGATCAGTCTTAGGCCGCATTCCCACATTTACTATACGTCACCACATGCAGCCGAAACCAAACCCTCATGCGGTAACCAATGGCCAATAATCCCAGTAACAGCACATGACTACTGGGGAAGAAATGGGAGTGTGGTTTCGGCCACATGCATTTCTCTACATGTAAAAACATTGTCTGAATCACGTTTTCATGGTTTTTAACTACTTATAATATAAACAAATATCCACATTGAATCAATGATTAGAGCCGTCTGCATATTGTCTGAAGGAATTCTCACCACAGGATTGGTAGATTGGTAGGTAATAGCTCCAGGCCTCACATTTAACACCGCTACACCAGACCTGACCAATACCGCCAAACTGTGACTGGATAACACCGCCAGACCAGACCTGACCAATACCGCCATACTGTGATGTTATAACAGGGTCATCAGGAGATTGTAAGAACAGGAGAATATCAAGAGATACCCAGAATAAATATTTCAATTGCTTGTGGGCAAAATATGGTGGATTTAATTCTTCACAAAAATAGGTACAAAAATCATATGAGCAGGATAGCAATCATATAAAGAATGAAGCAAGAGACTTACAAATGGCTCATGGATGTTTTCTGAGGTTGCAAGTCTTTAGAGTCCCAAAATGATGGTAGGAGTAGTAGCCGCAAAATCAGCCTGAAGTACAAAGGACCTCCTTGGGTGAATTCCTGAGGTTGGGGTAGATGAGTCTCAGATGGTGTCCGTATGGAAGCTCCACGTATAGGTAAAATGAAGCAACCCCCAACAACCTAAATCCCTTGCCTTATATACCCTTAAATGTATATATGAATATATACATTTTGATGACCAAATATGGTTACACCCAGGACAACTTATATACCAAAAATGGTATTCTGGCAAAGCTCCAAGTGGATTGGTCAAGCTGGACACGTAGTAACATCTGTTGTCCACCATTTTGGAGGTCAGAAAATTACTAGGTGAAAGTTCAGCCCTATACTCAGTGTAAGATGCGGGAAGAGAATGAGGGTAACCAGTGTATGTATCATTTGGAATAATAATAATTTTGATTCCACTAATGCCAAAGATAATATGATCCATTCAGCCTTTAATAGGTTAGATGTTATAGAGGGGGTTACAGGTTATTAGGTTTTTTACATGTGACTGGATAACATTCGCCAGACCTGACCGATACCGTCATACTGTGACTAAATAACACTGCCACACCAGACCAAATGCTTTTTATTTCTGCTCTGAAGTGTCATAGAGGCGTGGCCAGAGCACTTCAGTCACATCAAGGTCTTTAAAATAGCTAGAACTTTGTTGGTTGTGAAGAAACGTCACAGTGTTATCTATCTGAG
Source organism: Dendropsophus ebraccatus (assembly GCF_027789765.1). Lineage (NCBI taxonomy): Eukaryota > Metazoa > Chordata > Amphibia > Anura > Hylidae > Dendropsophus > Dendropsophus ebraccatus. The sequence goes on from NC_091457.1 coordinate 127,434,333, forward strand.
CTTGGCGTAGTGTTCCCATCTGTAGCATGTATGGCATAACCACGCTTGGAATCCCTGTCAGCTTTTTTTTTACGATATTTAATCTTATACGGAAGGAGAACAAGCAACATGATATAGGCATTTTAACAAGCATGGTTAGATGGCAAATGTCATTCAGGTCTATCTAACACACGGAAACATAAAAAGCCCATGAGGTACTGTATATAATCTGCAGTTATTTTGTATACATAAGAGGGGTGAATAAACAATAAGGAAGTACATGGCAGAGGGCCATATTAGAAGTGCTGAACGCTGGTGAAAAAGCCGCCTAAGTCCATGTGTGCACATTTTTATGTAAGGGTTCTTCATCCTCGCAACCTTTAAAATATTTTCCCTACCATTTGAACAGAAAAGAACCACACAAGTAGTGCCTTGCACCTAAAGGGGCTATCCCACAATGATAAATAGGTGTAAAGTGAAGCATAATGTGAAATGAAACATATTTCAAATGTGCAAGCATTTCTGAAAATGGAGCAGAAAAGTGGAAAAAAATGGCTCCTGCGGATCTAATATAGGTTGGACATGAACAGCACCCAATTGACTGATTGGCATGGTGCCCAGCATTTTATGGGACAAAATAGCAGAGCATGTTGCATAATTTTGCCTTGTGTTTTTGTCAAAAACGGCAAAGGAAGCACCCAACAGGGCCTGCAACACAAGTATATACCCATGTACTGTATATCCAGATGTATATTGCTGGGTACTGGTGGTGAGACCATTCATATTAATGGGTGACCATTCAACTAGTGGCTACATCCTATCCATTTTCTGAACCCACAGATTCTAAAGGGGTCTTAGCTTTCTCTAGTGACTTTTGCTTTGTGAAAATCAGTCCAAAATGGCAAAGTTCACCAGTGTGCTTTTCTGACATGTATTAGGAGACTAATTTAGACTTGACCTGCCCTTTAGGATATGTTCACACTGTGTAAAATCGGTGAAAATGCCACCTGCCTCACTGTCCCATGGTGTTTGTATGGGAGGGCTCGCGAGGCGAGGCTCCTGCCGCGGAGAGCGATGGAAGCGGAGGCGCGCAAGCCCTCCCATAGAGACACTGTGGGACATTGAGGCGGGATTTACGCCGATTTTACTCAGTGTGAACATACCCTTAAAGAGAAACACATGTCTCATGAGTTTCCACAAAATTCATAATATTATGTTAGCAGTATCTCTTTTGATTGGCCCAGGACTGACATGAGATGATCAGTGTCCTGAGGTTGTTTTCCTCTGCCATATGCAATGACTAGTATTTAGTCACAGTTGAGGAAACAGGGCTTCCAGACACACTCAGTGCTCCTTCCACCCACAAACCAAGCTTGTGTAACATCCTCAGTGCGGGGCTTCTGGTATGGTAGTGATATGGGCAGGAGAACAGTGCATCCAGCATGACTGGAAGCCACCATGTCCTGCCCCTGGGACCAGTCATGGCGTGTCCTGTTCAAAGTTATTGCGGCATCACATAGAGCAAAGCAGAACAGCATTAGTACATTGAACTCCTCACCTGTCACATCCTTGGGTCCATCTGTGAGGCACCTGGGACCTGACAAGTTCTCCTTAAAGCTAGTCAGCCATGCATGCCATGTCATTGACTGAATGGTACTTATTGCGTGTCCTTACTGACCTGGGTGGCACAATGTTGTTCTCTGTTAACAATTTGCAGACGTATAGTCTCCCAGAGCGCTGCACTTAGCCGAATGACTATTAGGGCCCTATTCCACCGGACGATTATCGTTCAGATTATCGTTAAATCGTTCGAATCTAAACGATAATCGTTCGGTTGAAATGCAGTAACAATTAACGACCGAACGAGAAATCGTTGATCGCTTTATAAGACCTGGACCTATTTTTATCGTTGCTCGTTCGCAAAACGTTCGCAAATCGTTCGCATTGAATAAGACATCGTTCGGTCGTTCGCAATAGATACGAACGCAATAGCGAATAAATACGGAAGAAGAAACGATCGCAATTACGATCATAAGTAACGATTATCGTTCCATGGAAATGAGTGAACGTTTTCAGGTCTTTCGCAATAGCGGTCGTTTGAGATCGTTAATCGTTAACGATTATGCTAACGATAATCGTCCGGTGGAATAGGGCCCTTAGCCTCATGGTGATAGGTATTTACTGCGTTACTTGCCACCTCCTTGGCATCTCTTATACTGTATCTATGAGTGATGGTGCCTTGCCCAGGGAAAGGACTGTACATGTTAAACAGCAGATGTTGGATGCCAATCTGTAAGGGATAGCGGGAGGAAGAATATAGCCAATGAATTGCACTGAAAGGTATTTATTACATTTGGATATCTTAGGGCACTTGAACAGTAGGCTGCCAGAAGATGACTGGTTACTGTTGTATTTCTTCTACTGCTAAAAACATATGGTAAATATATTTCAAGAGACTCATAGGGAATAATGTAAAGTGCCAAAAAATTAGCACAAAAGATGATTAGCCTTAATGCTGCAAATTAATCAAAACAGATCATTAGCACATTGCATCCTAATGCGTCCTGCCTGGCTGCACGATGCAAGGTGCGTATGAATGCAATCACTAGCTATAGATTAGCCATCTGTGCCGTGCTGGGGACTACCCAGCCATGAGTATATACAGTACTTATGCTTTCCTATTGTTTTCAGCTTATTAAACTCTCTCTGCACTTTATTGATATATTCACACGTGGCAGATGTGGTCGAAATGCCTGTGCTTGCTGCCTTATAAACGCCATTCAAATGTATGAGATGGATTTTCAGGCAGAGAAATTTTCGCAAAAAATCTGCTGTATGTCAATATACCTATAGGTTAGATTCACACAGGACGGATCCGCAGCGGATTTCACACTGCGTATTCACAGCAAAATCCACTGCGGATGCCGAACTGTCATTTTCAATAAGATTACATAATTGTCATCAAGTTGCGAGTGTGTAAATGCTGACCCCCTTAACTCCCCGTCGCCCAGAGCATACTTTACTTGGTCTTGTTCAGCCAATCAATGACTGCAGTGGGGCCATGCACTGATTGGCTGGGCGGGACCTACGGGAGGGAGCCTTGGATGCAGCCGGAGCGTGGACCAGGTAAAGTATGCTCTGGGCAGCGGGGGTTAAGGGGGCCAGAATTTACATAGATTGTCGTCCCGCTGCAAGTTTGCAATCTCATTGACAATTTAGGATCCGCAGTGGATTTCGCTGCAAATTCACAGCGTCAAATCCGCTGCGGATCCCTCCTGTATGAATCTAGCAAGAATGGCCATTGTTTTCAATTATAACAATGGCCATTCTTTTCATAGTGAAATGGGTTGCATTGAAGTCTATAAAAACAACGGCCGTTGGGCACACAGTGTAGTGAACAACGGCTGCTGTTTGCTACGGCTGTTAAAATTATTCACGTTATTCAATGATTTCTGGCCTTTGTGCATTGATTCCGATTCTATTTTCAATGCGACAACGGGCGTTGTTTGACATTCAATATAAAGGTTGTTGTTTTTGAGTGTAGGACAACAGCCATTGTCCATACAGTGTGTGAACATAGCCTAAGGCTATGTTCCCACACAGTATTTTCGCTCAGTGTTTTGCAACTAAAACCAAGAGTGGATTGAAAACAATCTGCTTGCTACTGATTTTGGCCACTAAATACAGATGCGAAATATTGACATTTATATCGCTGTGTGGAAGTGGACTTACTGGTTTACAGAAATCTGATGGATATGACAGAAACTGGATAGACAAAATGTCATGAATGTGCCTGGGATGAACTCCTTGCGTCCCTCGGCTCGTGCTGTTCGGCCGAGAAGGCACTGATTTTCTTGTATCCTGTTTCTGTGTTTTGTTTGCAGTGTGTGAACACTGGTTTATTTGCTCACCTTTGTTGGGAGACACACCCGACTTCCCCTGCTGAATTCTGTCTGGCCATGTCATGGTTAATCTGTGTTTGGGTTCTGCTGTGACTGACAGGTCATCCTGCCAGTGGATCTGTCTTGTTCTCAGGTGTCTGTGCTTGGAGATCAGGGGGATGGTCCAATTACATTCTGGACCAGAATCCTGGCCTCCTATATAACTAACCCAGTCTGTGCTCTCATTGCCGGATATTGAGCTTGTCTCTGCCTGGTTCTGTATTTGCTATTCTTGCTCTGTTGATTCTGACTCTGCTTTGTATTTCTGACCATTCCTGCTTGCTGCCTGCCCCTGACCATATTGCCTGTTTATTGACCTCGCCTTTGGATTGTGATTTTGTACTTTTGCTGCCCGATTGTTGTGACCCGGACTGTCGACCATTCTTTATTGTGTTTTGTCTGTCTGTCTTGTCTTTGTGTCCCACCTAGCCAGTGCAGGGACTGACGCCCAGTTGCTCGCCGCCATCTTAGGGCGGATTGTGGCAAATAGGTAGAGGACAGTGGGCGGGGCTGAGCTTAGGGCTCACTGTGTTGTGTTGTCTTGCTGTCCGGTTCCTGACACAAAATAGGAGAACTTAGAATTTTGGATGTAACCACCACTAGAGGAAGGGTAGGTGTTTACTGTTGTGCCCAACTGTTCAAATGGGAAGTTTTGAATTAATACATTATAAATTAATAAACAAATAAATAAAATATAATAAATTCAAGATAGTCGAAGTTCTAAGAAAGTGGTAAAGGGTCCAATTGTCTGAATCAAGTTTGTATGGTAAACCTCTCTTTTTTTTTAAAGATTCCCCCCCCCCCTTCAATTTTATTATCATCTGTATTTTAACATAATCTTGAAATCTTGTAGTTTTCATTCTGGCCACTGGGCCTAAAATTACCACCTCTATTATACAGGGTGATCTCCAGGAGCAAGCGAGTGCCGACCTGTCAGGTCAGCTCTCAATTGCTCTTCATTCCCAACTTGCTGACGGTGCTATTACATGTGCCGACAGCGAACAGGTAAGTGCGTGGGGCCACGGGGAGCCCGGACTAAATATCGTCCGGGAAGCCCATAGGAGATAGTGACGGTCTGCTGCCGCCACACTTATTACTCGGAGAAATGGCAGCAGATCTTTGCTATCCTAATAATTTGTCTTTCAACATGTTAAAAGACAACGATCAGTCGACATCGTGCATGTCAGCTGATCATTGCCTTTTATTACACAAAGTGATTATTGGTCGTAATGGACAAATACGGCTGATAATCACTTTATTTAATAGCACCTTAAGCTGAGACTTCCCGTTTGGTACAGGTTATTTCCCAGTGGTGCCCTTCTTATCAACATACACGGAAGTGACACCAGTATATAGATAACACAAGTGAACACAAAAGCTGTAGAATAACCTCTATAACCTCACTAAGCATGACCAGAATTTTTTTTTCCATCGGAACAGGACAGTATCCTGTCTGTTGTGCCTATGGTCCATGGGGCTTTGGCAATATGGCAGCCCCTATAATATACCAAAAATTAAATAAAAAAACCCAATGTGAAACACCTAGGAACAGAAAAAAGAGAAAGAAAAATCTAGGTGATAGATTCCCTTTAAAAGGCAGACATCAGCCCAACAACTCTGATGGAACTAAGCCTGACAGCAGTCAGACCACACCAACATGTTTGCATAGTCTGTGTAATGATCCTTTTAGTCATGATACTTGAAGTTTCTCATAAGATCACTATCTTAGATCTTGTTTTTTGGGTGTTTACGTGTATGATGCCAGATTACTGCCATAGTAACAGTGACATATGTGGAAAGCTTTTTTTCCACCCGATTGATTGATATTCTGGGTTATGATCTAGTAAGTACAATTACACTTACTAGTTTAAAGTTATTAAAATCTTGTTAGATTGATAACAGGTTAAAACCCAGCATCAGCCTTAAAGTAGGGGCATAAATATAAGAAGTGCAAAGGTACCAGTAACTAGTATTTGTGGGGCCCCCAAGGCACCTCTGCAACATAAGAAGATCCTAGATTCAATGTACCAGAACCTGTCTGCCACTGCCAAGTATGTAGGTACATGTAGGTCGACACTGATAATGTATATACTGTATTTCTGGGATTTAACTGAGGATGAAAGTGTCATACTGCATTTTGGTCTCGCTCTCTCTCTCTCTCTCTATATATAATCATTGTAGACACATGCTAAAGGGTAATGTAAAGGGTTAATGGTGTAAGTGACTAAGCACATGTATGCTCTCCTGTCTGCCACCTGCTGAAAGTTGATTTGTCAGGCTAACCAATAGCTGTAAAGGTCTTCCAGCAAAAAGGTACTTTTCTGTCTCCCCAGGCTCCTCTTTAACAATAGTAAGCTGCCCAAAAGTCTATACAACAAGTAAGGGTGGAGAGGGCCACGTACTCAGTTAGTTCAGTTAGTCTTTACTTAGTTCCAGTTTCAGTGTGTGTTCCTGCTCCCAGGCCAGTGAGTGTTGTCCACGGGGGCTTTGCAGTGTGCTCCGCTTCGTGCCGCTGCTCCCTAGGTGCTGGGAAAAAGATGGATCCAGTCCTGGGAAACTGGGAGGAGTTTTCCAGGACAGGATCCATCTTTTCCCAGCACCTGGGGAGGAGCAGCACTTCAAAGCCCCACAGGCTGATGAGCAGAATGCCGGAAGCACTTCATCCCTACTTGGTATCATAACAGGGACACCCCAACAAGCCAACTCAAGCTAGAACTTGCACCTTATGAACAAGGACTTTGAATTATCTGTAGTGCACCATTAAGAGACTACAAAGTAGAGTTACCCGCTCTGAAATTACCCCTGAATCCTTGTGCTTTTGACTTGCACCATCATACTATGGAAGGGGGTAATAGGAACACCTTTATGGGGCATGTGTTAGTACCCGGGAGAGCTGGCTACCACTCTGACAAGTCCTGCAGCGGTACGGCAACAACTATCTCTGCATACTGTATGCAACACTTTGCACCCCTGGGTCACCACACAGAGACCTAGTTATTCCTGTATACATAAGATAACAGGTCTTAAAATAGTTGTGCAGAATTAGAAACACATAGGGGGAGATTTATCAAACATGGTGTAAAGTGAAACTGGCTCAGTTGCCCCTAGCAACCAATCAGATTCCACCTTTCATTCTTTACAGACTCTTTGCAAAATGAAAGGTGGAATCTAATTTGGTTGCTAGGGGCAACTGAGCCAGTTTTACTTTACACCATGTTTGATAAATCTCCCCCACAGTGTGAAAAAAACCCTGTGCTTTTTCTGGCAATGTAGATGAGCACTAATGAAGTGAATGGAAATGAGCAGCAATACCACATACAACCTGTGTACATCTGTGGCGCTGTTTTTTTGTTGTTCCTATTCTGGATTACCACTTCGAACTTTAAAATGTATGTCCTGTTCAACAATATGCACTTAGATATAATCTAGCTTGCATGTAATATTCAGTCAGTTACAGTCTAACTTTTCTTTTTTCTTTTTTGCTTACAATCTTCAGCCTTATGAGTAGTGTGAAAAACAACATCGGAAGAGGACTGAATATTGCACTAGTAAACGGTAAAACATGGAGATTGCATTTTCTTTTTGCATTTAGCTTATTTGCAATATATATAGTAGGTTATATAAAGTAAGTTACCCTATCCACTGGCAAAATGTTGATGTGACAAAGTCGAATTTTCAGTAAGTTCGCAGATGCGAAACCCAGAGTGCTCAGCATTTGACTCCTGGTGGCTGGAGAAGATGGATGCACCCATAGGCTGTATCCATGTTTTCCAGGCAGCCCTAGGGCTGCATCCGTCTTCTCCAGACACCCTGAGTCAAATGACGAGGGTTTGGTATTTTTTTAACCTGAACTTACTGTAAGTTTGCTCCTCTCTAGTTAGGAACGCCAGAGGTGAGAAGACACCTTGAAGAAGATAAAGGCAGCCATTGTATAATAGTTGACAGAGATGAGCGAACCCAGGCGTGTAGCAATTGATTACTGGTGGCTGAAGAAAACGCTGCATGGAAAACATCTTTTCCTGGACTCCCTAGAGCTGCATCCAACTTCGTCAGCCACCGGTAATCAAATGCTGCACCGTCGACCATGCTAAAGGTTTGCTCATCTCTAATAGTTGATCCTTCCAACCCCTGACGTCAAAAATTCCTAACTTTGCAGCACATTTTATAAATACTGCCTTATAATAAACCCCTATTGTAATTGACTTTATTTTTCTCTCTCACTTGTAGCTACCACAACAGAGCTTATAAAGACAGGTCATTTTGATATGTATTCCGGTGGTAAGTTACAGTTCATTCATTTTCCTCCTAGTTATCTATGTACAAAATATACCATTTCGTACCATTTCTCTGTCTGCTGCAGATGTAGCGAACTTTTAACATGACATTGTTGAATTAAATCTGTTTATGGTCCAACTCCCAGAACTTCCATTGATCAGCACAACAATTCATGTTTTTGCATAGGCAAACTGTAGGTTCTCCTATTTGGGCTCCTACCTCTGGAAGCACCACAACCCCTTCAATTTGCTGATCACTGAGGGATCTCGGAGGTTGGACTCTCAGCTCTCAAACATTGATGGCCTAACAGAAGGATATGTTATTTTTGTTTAAAAAAAAAAAAAACATTGAAACTTTCTAGTGACATTCATAACTGTATGTGTCTTGCTCTTCTTCCTAAGATGTAAAGGATGTTCAGGCGTTCTTGGAAAAAATAAAAGATGGAACCTTAATATTTACTGCATCGTTTGACGATCCAGCCACAAAGTAAGTCATGTGAGATGCGTATATGAATGTTGGCACATGTAATACTGTTGTGTTTCTGAATGACAATTCTGTTCTGCTAGAATATCTACCACTCCATTCACTGCCTATTGGTTGCTCCCCATAGAACCTCATGTAATAGGTCGTAGCTTTGTATGTCACATGAAGCCCTACTTGCATTAAAATTGATTGATTTACATACTAATATCAAGTAAATAAGACATATGGACAAACGTTGTTTTCTGGATACCTTCTGGGCTTAAAGTGAACCTGACATCTCTTTCATGCTGCCTGATGTTATTGGTGTGATGCCCTGTGGCCTCTGCCTGCTCTGTGGCCTTGATTCATAGATATCTACTAAGACCCAAAAAGAGGGAGATCAATCAAGGCTGGTGGTACGGGGAACCTCTCTGATAACTCATAAGGGTTCTCCCACTAAAGAAAGGTCATATCACTGGGATATTCCATTACTTTTTGAGAAATGGGGGTCCATTGCTTGGACCTCCAATGATTCCCAGAATGGAACAGCTATTGCACAAGTGAGTGTGGCTGAACTACAATACCTGGGGGGGGGGTTTACATATATCAAGACTGGAGTACCCGTACTCCAGTCTTTAAGAAAGCCCTGCCCTATTTACATGGCTAGATTTACGGAGAGGGCACGACTCTTAGTAAAGCCGGTGGGACATGGGCCTGTCACGGGCTTGTCCACTTATCTGCTTCGGAGCAGATGTAGATTTTTGCATGGCTTACGCTTGTTTCCAGGCGTAAACTCTGATAACTTATGAACAGAAGGAGACCATGCCTCCTCCCTGCCTTGACGCACCTCACCCCCCCCCCCCCCAACCCATGAGGTGAACAACAGGGTTACAGTGAAAAGGTAAAAAACCAGGGTCTAAACTTTGATGGATGTGCCCTAAAAAGTGACCCACTGACAGTGTTGCGGGGTTTTAGCAAATAAAAGCCCCAATCCTGGACTGGACGACAAGCTAGACTCTGGTAGAAACTTTTGTCTGATGACGTTTTAACATCCTCCTCAGATTCTTTTTCATGTGTCACACAGAATTCTGTTCATTATTTTTAAGCTGCTAAAGAACAATTTTCAGCAGTTTACTCACAGTTTGTGGTATTGTCTAATAGGAAAAATAAATCTCAGTTTCCAGATCGGTCTGTGAGATTATTAGTACACGCCATTGTGCCTCCTGACAACTGATCCACAAAGTCTTTGAATTATGTTCATTCAGAGGAGTGCCGGAGATGGGCTGCAGCGCTATACCATCTACCAAGTGGATAAATATCACTAATATAGGTTTTGAAAATAAATGTAATTTATGTTTTTAACCAGATTTATAACAAATTCCTAATACTGAAGTCTTGCCGAAAAGATATTTTCACCTGACTGCAAATCTAAACAGGTTGTCTAACAGCAGTGGTCTCCGAGGGAGGGGGGGAGGAGAATTTGGATTTTAGGACTGTACTTCTTCAATAAACACAGTAGTTCACTGTTGGTAGTTCCAATTGTTATCTGCCATCATGCCACTGTAAACCAACCCAAAATATATGTTCTGTGTTCCCTCTCAAGACTGGATGACAAAACCAGAGATCTGTTTACCAGTTTTGGAAGTAGTTATGCAAAGAAACTAGGATTCCGAGACTCTTGGACTTTTGTTGGAGGAAAAGGATTGAAGACTAGAAGCCCCTTTGAACAGGTACAGTAAATATATTCTTTGGTGCATGTAACACTATATTGAATTATCTGGATAGTAAGAACTCTACCTAGTAGTACAATTGGTATTGTGGGTATATTGCGAGTGTACTACTTGGTTGGCACCGGAAAACCAATAAATATATGTATTTTTAGTAGGCTCTCTAGCATACCCCCTTAGAACGGCTAAATCATAACTCTTAAGTATTGTGTAGATCAATATATATTTTCTTATGAAACAATACTAAGGTAGTGTATAAATGCAAACAATAATGGTAAATATATCAGTAAAATTTACTAAAGCGTATATCACACCATACACATGCAAAAATTATCACATAGAGCAAAAAAAATTATCACATAGAGCAAAAAAATTGTTAAAAAACATATAGCGTTAAAAGCGTACGTATCTGTAAAATATAAAATATAAATATCTATAGCATGATTCTTGTCCATAGAGAAATACATAATTTTATCTATTGGCGACTTTGCAGGGCCCTTGCAGGTCGCCGATGTTTATGACCACTGTGTTTGTATTGGGTTAGTTGTCAGTGCACTATTTGATGTTCTGGTATATATTGTAACGGTTAATGATTGTTGTTTCCGTTAATAAATAAGATGTATATCACATAAAGAACTAGTGCATGTCCACCTCTCACCAGTCCCGTGGCTCTAGGTCTGCGCTGTCTACGGCCGTAGACTGTGGGGAGCATATAGATGAATTTACAGCTTCCCCCGTTGGTAGATGTCTCGGTAAGAGCTCTCTTTTAGGCTATGTTCACACTATGTAAATTAACAGCCATTGTTTTCTCCCGGCCGGACGTGTGCGCCTAAAACTACGGCCGTAGAAATATGGCCATACGGTGTAGTCGTGAAACTATGGCCGTTGTATAATTTTGCTTCCTAGCTTGTTTCTGAGCGGGATGAAACAAGTCATTTATTTGGAATACTGCGCCCAGCCCAATAAACCACATAGAATTTTTTTTTATTTCAAAATCAAGTTTAATTTTGCAGAAATAAATATTCCGTGCGTGGCCGCATTGAAATCCACGGCAGTAGTTGGAACATTGCCAGCCGGAAATAAATGACATGTTCATTTTTCACGGAGCCGTGAAAACAACGGCCGTTGTCTGATACATAGTGTGCATTGTACGACCGTAGTTTGTATATATTGCAGCCAAGGCATAAACCTCAAAACTACGGTAGTTTTGCGGTTCGGACTACGGCCGTAGTGTGAACATAGCCTTAGGGTGTACGGCAGAGTTCTTATGTCGGGAGCTGTTAGATTCAAGGTAGTGTATTTGGAATCTGGCTGCCTCTCCCAGTGTGGCCAGGTAATCACCCTTTGCTGGGCGTTTCTCCTGTAGCTGCTGCCAAGATGGAGGGATCCTCAGTGCATCCAATGTGGACTAAACAGGTGAGAAATGAGGACTGATGGTAATAATTATTTTTGCAACTCATTACTCAGGAAAGAACAGAGTATTGTTCTGAAACATGTCTAGGAGTTGCAATAACTTGCTGAATACAATATAGAGACGCACTGTGCTTCATTTATTACCATCAGTCAAACCATTATTGTTTGCATTTATACACTACCATAGTAACACCAGATTGTTTCATAAGATAATATATATTGATCTACGCAATACTAAAGAGTTATGATTTAGCTGTTCTAAGGGGGTATGCTAGAGAGCCTACCAAAAATACATGTAACACTATATGTTGTTCTGTGCATTGTCTGACAGATTCCCCCAGCAAAGTCAGGTGTTCCCATATAGAGATTGTCTGTATACTAACTCATTTAGTGCACCATAACATTATTTATAAAGAAAACACATAAACACAATAAAAAAAGATTATCCCATTGGAAGAGTAAATCTACTATCTAGTTTTGGGGGTCTCCATTACATTAAAGGGGTATTCTGGAGGAAAAATAAATAAATAAACGGGTGTCAGAAAGTTATACAGATTTGTAATTTATTCAATTTAAAATCCTCAAGTCTTCCAGTACTTATTAGCTGCTGTATGTCCTGCAGGAAATGGTGTATTCTTTCTAGTCTGACACAGTGCTTTCTGCTGCCACCTCTGTCCATGTCAGGAACTGTCCAGATCAGTAGCAAATCTGCTTAAAGAACCTTCATTGCTCTGGACAGTTCCCGTCTAGAGATAATCTAACAGCGCTGATGTTCAGGTTCCTACGAACTCGAACCATCGGTATTTGACTCCCGCGTTCTTCCCGTTCTGTGGGGAGGGTGGAGACAGCCCGAGTCCCGCCTCGAAAACAGGAATACAACCTATGACATAGGGTCTATTCCTGTTTTCCAGGCGGGACTTGGGCTGTCTCCACCTTCCCCACAGAACGGGAAGACTGCGGGAATCAAATACCGATGGTTCGAGTTCGTACGAACCTGAACATCAGCGCTGTTAAATTATCTCTGTTCCTGTCATGGACAGAGGTGGCAGCAGAGAGTGCTGTGTCAGACTGGAGAGAATACACCACTTCCTGCAGGACATACAGCAAATGGAAGACTTGAGATTTTTTTTTTAAATAGCTGTAGATTACAAATCTGTTTAACTTTTAGGCACCAGATGGTTAAAAAAAATATATTAAAGGGCCTAACTTGCACATTCTGCCCACTGCTCCATGCCCAGTATTTATTCAGCACTATTATGAAGTATGCCATTCAACTTGCCAGAAAAGTTACAGAACTTATGTGGAAAAGAACGTCTCTAAATGTACCTTGTGTGTTGTATCTACTATATGGCTTCCATTGCTAACAATCTAAGGCTATGTTCCCAGGTAGTAAGACAACGGCCGTTCTGTGACCCAGCCGGGTCACAGAACGTCCGGTTTCAGAGAATATTATCCCGGCCGGTACTGCAGTATCGGCCAGATCATCTTCACTGCAGCTGAATTCGGATGCGGTTGCATCCTCGCTGCGTCCCCCCCCCCCTCTCCTCAATTCTACAACAGCCGTGATTACTGCGGAACTTATGTAGTGTGAACGTAGCCTAATACTGTAGTGTAATTGTCACTTTTCTTTTCTTGTTCAGCACCTCAAGAATGATAAGCAGAACAATAAGTATGACGGCTGGCCTGAAGTTCTGGAAATAAGTGGATGCATTCCAAGAAAAATGGGCGAATAGCAACTTTTTATCTCAGACTGTGTTTTGGAGTAATCTTGGATGAGTGAAGTGATAGAAGAGTTTGGACTCCTTTAGGACGATTGAGTAATGTGTTTACATGGATGTAGATGTATATATTTTATTATTTAATAAAGAAAGGAGATCACTGGGGAACACTCAATTTTTTTTAAAAAAAAATGTCATCATGTTTTCTACAAAATTGCTTTCTAAAAAAAAAAAAAACAAACGAACACACATTGGGATTCTTCTGCCTGATGTGGTAGCTGCCTGCGTAAACAGTATATCTGTGCCTGGCTATGGAGAGGAACCACCAGCCCTGGTACATTCATCCTGATACTGCATGTAGCAAAAGTGAATAAAGGACTTGAATGGCATTCAAATACCTTATCAACTACTGTATGGAAAGCAGAATATTATCTTCAATGAACTTTAGGAAAAAAAAATATTTTTACATTTGGTTGCTTAAAGTGACTCTGTACCCACAATCTGCCCCCCCCCAAACTGCTTGTACCTTCAGTTAGCTGTTTTTAATCCAAGATCTGTCTTGGGGTCCGTTCGGCAGGCGATGAAGGTATTGTCCTAAAAAACAACTTTTAAACTTGCAGCCCTGTGCCAAACGGCCGTGGCCTAGATTGTGTATGCATTAGGCTGGCACAACTTCTCCCTCCCTCCTCATCATTAAGAATACTGCAGGCAGATTTTCTCCTGTTCATCAGATGTGAGAACACGGCAGCCACCTGTGCAGGGTTCACTGCAGAGGGTTAGGAAAAATCCTGCCAGTGGCATTCCTAATGATGAAGAGGGTGGGGAGGAGGGACGGAGGGGTGGTGCAAGGTTAGGGCACAGATACTCTAGGCCATGGCCGTTTGGCACCTGGCTGCAAGTTTAAAAGTTGTTTTTAGGACAATAACTGAATCACCTGCCAAACGGACCCCAGGACAGATCTTGGATTAAAAGCAGCTATCTGACGGTACAAGTGGTTTGGGGGGGGGGGGGACAGATTGTGGGTACAAAGTCGCTTTAATAACCAGTATGGTCGCTATTAAAAATGAATGACAACCCCTTTGTAAGCTTTCAAGGTGAAATATGTTTCATCCCTTGTATCCTGATCACTAATGGCCATAAAATCCCTTTAATAGCAGCCATATTGTTTGTCACCTAAGAACTTGTAAGCAACTTGACAGTTGCATTTTAAATTTAACAGTTTTTCTCTAAATAAAAAAAAAAAAACTTATATAGTTTTGTTTTAAATCACCAATAAAATCTCATCTACAAGCTTTATTACAGCTTTTCTATTCTCCATTTTGGGAGAAAGCGAACAGTTTTCTAAAGAAGCCAATAAAAATACGAAAGGAGACATGGATGGGGTACGTATAGCAACAGCAGTGTTTATTGGAACCCTTTGGAGTAAGCAGGGACCACAAGGACACAATCTCCTTGTTCTCAGGATCAGCAGGGGCCCCAAAGTTCACTCCTTTGCCAATCATAGGGTTTTGGTATAGCCTAACTCTACTCTATACATGGAATACCTCTTTATTAGTAATGAAGTCTCAGATTACACCCACTAGTCTTCTCTACACTCTATTTGGTTCCCCACCCTGGTTTTGATAAAAGAGCATCTTTAATGGGAATAATATCAATTGAAGAATTCCAGGGATATTTTTATGTGCTGAGCAAAAGAATAAGCTGAAGATTGTAGGTTAACCCGTTATATTATTAGTTTATGACACAGGGTTCTGTTCCTTTTCACCCGTACATTCCAGACTATAAAAAGCCACATTGTGCTAATATGCAGACAGTTTACTTTTTCCATATTAAAATATGAGCAACAGCTGCAGACTTAAAGGGGTTATTCAGCGCTACGAAAACATGGCCACTTTTCCCCCTCTCGTGTCTCCAGTTCAAGTGTGGTTTGCAATTAAACTCCATTTACTTCAATAGAACTGAGTTTGAAACCCCACCCAATCTGGCGACAAGAGAGGGGGAAAAGTGGCCATGTTTTTGTAGTGCTGGACAACCCCTTTAACTACTGTTGGAAATATATTGAACAGACAGCAGGTGGCGCTGTGTTAACTGTGAATGTTTAACAATTAGGGCCACATGTATCATCCGGCGAACGGATGATTTTTGGCGGAAAGTGCCGATTTGCGTATTTTTTTATACGCAAATGGCCGATTTGCGAATAAAATATTCGCAAATCGGCACTTTCCGCCGAGTACGCCAGGGGGCGGAAAGGGGGCGGAAAGTAGGCGGGAAGTGGGCGGAACGGAGGGCGATTTATCATCCGTTCCGCCCAAATGTACGCCGAAAACCTACTCCAGTCCTCAGCTGGCGTAGGTTTTTCGGCGGTGCGCACCGGCGCGCACAGGATTTATGTACAGGCAGTCCGCCTCTACATAAATCCCCGTACCGCCGGAGCTGCGGGGGCATTTTTAAGTCCGGCGTAAAAAACGCCGGACTTAATAAATGCCTCCCTTAGTGTTTCCTCTTGTGTAATGTACCTTTGTCTCTGGTTATATGGACATTGTTATTTGTATCCTCCATCTTGATTTGATGTACATGATAGTTCTTTGTGTCTTAAAAGAGAACTCCGACCTCATAAAAAAAATAAAAAAATCAAGGAGCCCTTTATACATTTTACATAGTGATCCATTCCATCTGAAATTGCCAATCTCCTGGACCCGGAACTGCCGATATCCATTGCTGGATTCCTCCTGCACTTCTGCTTTCAGCAAGAGCAGTGCAGACCTCTCTACCTACAACTCCCAGCATCCCTTGCTGCACTCCTACAGCGCAGCAAGAAATGTATTCCGTCATGACCCGGCCCACTGTTCAGCGCCCTCTTGGGTTGTGACATGTCACTGGTGTGGGCATTATGTTAAGAGCAGGATGGCACCTTTTACCGCCCTGCTCTGCCTGAGCCTGTAAGCGTGAGGATCTGGCACTGTAAAGGAATCATAAATGGTAAACAATTACACTGACATGTTGCCATCATTGCACTCAACATCACTATAACGTGCCCAATTTCTCTCGGCCAAAGATGTCAGCAGAGAGCACTGTGTCAGACTCAAAATAAAATAACATTTCCTGTAGGACATACAGTAGCTAATAAGTATAGGAAGGCTTGGGAAGTAAATTACAAATCTATATAACTTTCTGACACCAGTTTTTAAATAACACATCTCTTTCAACTATTTCATACAGAACTCTACTGAACTGTCCCCTTCTGAGACCCACTATCCTAAGGTTGCTCCTCCGGAACCTATCCTCCAAATCCTGAAGTTTACTCCTGATATCCCGATTATCTTTCTTCAGAAACTCAAGTTCTTTCTTAATGGTTTTAGTAGTTTGGTCTATAACTGACATTTCTTTCTCCATATTCCCCACCCTATTCATAACCTTATTCAGGTCATCGGTGGAGACCTGAGCTATTTAAATAGAGAGAGTAAAAACTGCCTTAGTACAGTTCTTAACCTCCATCAATATGTCCCCAAGTTCTGGTTGTGGGGGGGAATCCCCTCCCTCCGGCTCCTCCCCGGCGGAGGACTGATGGGAAGCCATGAAACTGTCACCCGGCGAGCCCCCCGCCGGAGTGAGGGACAGCCTGCCCATCCCTTTTTTGAGAGGTTTGAAGGTTTAGGTGGATTCTTAACCGCTGGTTTGGCTGGCATCTTATAATTCTAGTGCAATTACAAACAGTAATAGGAAATAAATATATACATGCAAAAATAATACTCCAAAACCTGGATGGCCCAGTGAGAGCGATATAGGAGGTGCAAAAACAATAATTCAGTGATAATAGTACACCAGCTGCCCCTCAGGCCGCCCGAGGCTCCTGGGGGGCCCATGCCACGCCGCCCACATTATAATGCCGCCCGGGAGGCCCCCTCGCCACTGCACTCTTGTGACCGCAAGCATTGTTTCGCTTGCGGTCACAAGAGTCTCCGGCTGATGCGCGGCTGTCGGGGGTGTCCCGTCCTCTCCCGGCAGCGCGCGCATCACACAGCTCCCTGTACGCCTAGTGCCCTGACTTCCGGTACTGACGCTCTCTGTATCGGAAGTCAGGGCCCAGGTGGCACTAGGAGCTGTGTGATGCACGCGCTGCCGGGGAGAGGACGGGACACCCCCGGCAGCCGCGCATCAGCCGGAGACTGCAGGAGGAGAGAAGATCGACGGGGGAACGCAGGGTAGGTGAGTTTTGTTATTTTTGTTTTTTATTTTGTTATTTTTGTGTTATTTACTGACTGGGGGGGCATCTATAAAGAGGAGAAGGAGGGGGACCATCTATAAAGGGGAGAAGAGGGGGTGACCATCTATAAGGGGGGAAAGAGGGTGACCATCTATAAGGGGGGAAAGAGGGGGACCATCTATAAAGGGGGAAAGAGGGGGACCATCTATAAGGGGGGAAAGAGGGGGACCATCTATAAAGGGGGAAAGAGGGGGACCATCTATAAGGGGGGGAAAGAGGGGGACCATCTATAAGGGGGGAAAGAGGGGGACCATCTATAAAGGGGGAAAGAGGGGGACCATCTATAAGGGGGGAAAGAGGGGGACCATCTATAAGAGAGGGGGGAAAGAGGGGGACCATCTATAAGGGTGGGAAAGAGGGCGATCATCTATAAAGGGAGGGGGGAAAGAGGGGGACCATCTATAAATGAGGGGGGAGAGGGGGACCATCTATAAGGGGGGAAAGAGGGGGACCATCTATAAGGGGGGGGGAAAGAGGGGGACCATCTATAAGGGGGGGAAAGAGGGGGACCATCTATAAGGGGGGGAAAGAGGGGGACCATCTATAAGGGGGGGCAGAGGGGGATCACCTATAAGGGGGGAAAGAGGGGGACCATCTGTAAGGGGGGGGGGAGAGGGGGACCATCTATAAGGGGGGGGAGAGGGGGACCATCTATAAGGGGGGAAAGAGGGGGACCATCTATAAGGGGGGCAGAGGGGGATCATCTATAAGGGGGGAAAGAGGGGGACCATCTGTAAGGGGGGGAAAGAGGGGGACCATCTATAAGGGGGGAAAGAGGGGGACCATCTATAAGGGGGGGAAAGAGGGGGACCATCTATAAGGGGGGAAACAGGGGGACCATCTATAAGGGGGGGGAGAGGGGGACCATCTATAAGGGGGGAAAGAGGGGGACCATCTATAAGGGGGGAAAGAGGGGGACCATCTATAAGGGGGGGGGAAGAGGGGGACCATCTATAAGGGGGGGAAGAGGGGGACCATCTATAAGGGGGGGGAAGAGGGGGACCATCTATATGGGGGGCAGAGGGGGGATCACCTATAAGGGGGGAAAGAGGGGGACCATCTATAAGGGGAGGGGGAGAGGGGGGCCATCTATAAAGGGGGGAAAGAGGGGGACCATCTATAAGGGGGAAAGAGGGGGGCCATCTATAAGGGGAGGGGGAGAGGGGGACCATCTATAAGGGGGGGGGGGAGGGGGACCATCTATAAGGGGGGGGAAGAGGGGGACCATCTATAAGGGGGGGCAGAGGGGGATCACCTATAAGGGGGGAAAGAGGGGGATCACCTATAAGGGGGGAAAGAGGGGGACCATCTGTAAGGGGGGAAAGAGGGGGACCATCTATAGAGGGGGGGAAGGGGGGGATCATCTATAGAGGGGGAAAGAGGGACCATCTATAAGGGGGGAAAGAGGGGGACCATCTATAAGGGGGGGGAAGAGGGGGACCATCTATGGGGGGGGAGAGGGGGACCATCTATAAGGGGGGAAAGAGGGGGACCATCTATAAGGAAGGAAAGAGGGGGACCATCTATAAGGGGGGAAAGAGGGGGGACCATCTATAAAGTGGGACCATCTCCTATAGGATTAGCAGCCTCCTCTCCTGACATCCTCTTTGCTGCTGGGACCTCCCCTATAGATCAGCACCCTCCTCTCCTGACATCCTCTGTGCTGCTGGGCGCTGCGACCTCCCCTGTAAGACCAGCACCCTCTTCTCCTGACATCCTCTGTGCTGCTGGGACCTCCCCTATAGATCACCACCCTCCTCTCCTGACATCCTCTGTGCTGCTGGGACCTCCCCTATAAGATCAGCACCCTCCTCTCCTGACATCCTCTTTGCTGCTCTGACCTCTCCTATAGATCAGCACCCTCTTCTCCTGACATCCTCTGTGCTGCTCGGACCTCCCCTATAGATCAGCCCCCTCCTCTCCTGACATAATCTGTGCTGCTGTGACCTCCCCTATAGACCAGCACCCTCCTCTCCTGACATCCTCTGTGCTGCTTTGACCTCTCCTATAAGATCAGCACCCTCCTCTCCTGACATCCTCTATGCTTTGGGAACCTGCGACCTCCCCTATAAGATCAGCATCCTCCTCTCCTGACATCCTCTGTGCTGCTGTGACCTCCCCTATAGACCAGCACCCTCCTCTCCTGACATCCTCTGTGCTGCTTTGACCTCTCCTATTAGATCAGCACCCTCCTCTCCTGACATCCTCTATGCTGTGGGAACCTGCAACCTCCCCTATAAGATCAGCACCCTCCTCTCCTGACATCCTCTGTGCTGCTGTGACCTTGGGGGGGGGGCAACATCAGGGGACCAGGTGAGGTGGCAATATGTTTATTGGGGGCAGTGGAGGTGGGGTGGGCAATGCTTACTGGGAAAAGCAGCAAGGGACCGAACATTATGTTTATTGGGGCCAGCAGGGAGGGGAGGCAGGCAGTGTTTATTGGGGACAGCGTGGGGGGGGGGGGCAGTAGCGCATTATAATGTGGGCGAATTGATTGGGGGGGGGGGCAGGTTGGGTGGACAGCCCGGGGCCCAGGGTACTTTTAGTCCGCCACTGGCTTTTGGGGTAGGAAACCTTCGATGGTTTGTCCAACTGCTATAGTCTGTATGGAAATCAGGGGAGGGAAATAAAACAGAATAGACAGAAAGTCACTTTAGGGTTAGTTTCCACCATTTTCTTGCATTAATCATGAAACTTGGAGATAAAAGGCAGAGAGTCCCACCAATATAAGTAGGCCATAACATGTTCAGTTACTGATTCCAGGACAAAGGCCTCAGGTTTGGGGGATCAGAGTAACAGTTTGTATAAGCCTGAACCTTCCCCTCCATTACCAGCATGATATAGTACCTTGAGCAGGTTCGTTCCTCATTGGCCAGCGGCCATGTGTGTCCGACTCTCAGCAGTCAGAGGAGGGGGAAGGGATGTCAGGTATTTGCCACAGTTGCAGAAAACAGCTCTGGCTCTCCGTGTCCCTCAATCAAAGCAACCAGCAGCAGGCTGGAAGGGTGAGAGAACACACACCCACCCACCAATAAGAAAAGCAGCCGAGCTTTAACAAACAGTCAGCTCTGTCCCCCTGTAGACAGTACTTGTGACCACAAGAGAGCACAAAGCCTTCCTCCCAGAGAGCAGCGTCAGGGATAGAGCAGTACTAATAGCAATGAGCCACCAAGTCCACAGCGACTCCCAGCCAGCAGTGATGCAGCGCTGCCTTTACAACTCCATCTTTTATAAAGGCCGGCTGTTAAACTTCAGACTAGAGCCGCCGTTGCCTTAGCACACAATCCGGCAGAAACGGGGGGGGGGGGGGGGGGGGAACTGTTCGGGGAGCGATTCATACAGGGAGCCGGTTCCACTCTAGCGCCGCTGCCTCCAGTATACATGGCCCTCTGCAAAACCTTTTCTTGCCATCAGGGAGGCTCCGGCGTCCGCTAGCTTGGTCTGGTGCTCGAGACCTCCCAACTGGTTCTCATTAGTCCGTCTTTGGTCATATGACCCGGAGCACCTTGGAATCGCCAGCTCCATGCTCCAACATGTCGGGGGCCCCCACAGGTCACGTCTCCCAGGCAGAACCTCCGCCCGGGGGAGGAGAGCCGCTGCGGCCCTACGTCATGCCGCACATGCCGCCCCTGTATGAAATGGTTGAAAGAGATAATGGGGGAAACTGGATTGTAAGTCCTGTTCGGAATAGAGAGAGCACACCGGGTCCCTCTGAGGGTTCTCCACCTTACACTTTCATAGTGAAGGTGCTCTGCTCGGGGGACAGGGATTGTATACTAAGGAGGGCATGGGGTATGCGCGATTTGATCTACAATGGGAATAAGGTCGCAATATTTCCAGATTTACAGACAACACAGATCCAGCGAGCTAGTTTTGTGGGAGTAAAGCGGAGACTTCATCAAGCAGAAATCAGTTTTTCCCTTCTTTTTCCTACCAGGCTGAGGATACTCTATAAGAATAAGGTCCTTTTGTTTAGTAGTCCACAAGAGGCATCGGACTGGCTGGAGGGAGAGGGATTGTAGTGGGTGCAGGGTAGATCTCCCCTCTTTCCTCTTTCAATTAGGGATGTTGTTTCCCTTTTGATGTGTGTGTGTGTGTGGGGGATGTGTGGGGTGGCGTGGGGGGGAGGGGTGTTAAAATGTCTAGTTATGTGGTCTCTGTACGTGATTCAGGGACCTTTGTATATATTCCGCCCCCTTTTTCCACAGACATTTTGGTATGTGGTTTTTGAGTTTGTGAGTGGGAAAGACTACATCAATCTGTTTGTCAACTGTGACTTCAACTGTATCATGAGTAGGGCTAAAAAAGTGGAAAGGGCGCCATAGGGTGATAACGTAAACAACAGATTGTAGGTCGAACAAGCTGATAATAAAACTGCTCACCTGATGGTGTTGTGCTAAGAACACAACACCTGTATGTATCAGTGAAGAGAGAGGTAGTAGCCGTAGCAGCCAGGCTCCAAGGGTAGATGCCGAGATCCCAAGCCAGGAGATCAGGGAATGGAGAATGGTAGATGAAGTGTCGGATCCTCGGGGTAGGCGGGGACAACAGGAGCCAGAATGACGGCGCTTCACGGCTTCAGGTTTAATGAAGTAAAACGATGAATTTTAATGGTCTCATAAACAACGCGTTTCGAGGCATAAATTGCCCCTTTGTCAAGTAGGAGAGACATAGTAGGAGAGACAAGTCTCTCCTACTTGACAAAGGGGCAATTTATGCCTCGAAACGCGTTGTTTATGAGACCATTAAAATTCATCGTTTTACTTCATTAAACCTGAATCCGTGAAGCGCCGTCATTCTGGCTCCTGTGGTCCCCGCCTACCCCGAGGATCCGACACTTCATCTACCATTCAACTGTATCATGGAACCCAGAGACCGTAGATCCTCTGGTTTCAGCACCCCCAGGGCAGGATCTTTATTACACAGGTTTTGTGCAGAAGCGGGTTGGTGTGATGCATGGAGGGTTATGCACCCCTATTCTAATATGTTTTCATGCTTTAGTTCATCCTACAACTCTGCTTCACGAATTGACCTTCTTCTGTGTAATCAGGCTGGCCTTAGGGATGTTGCTAAAGTTAACTATGGCCCCAGAGTGATCTCCGATCATACCCCTCTGATCTGGGTAATTAAAGGCACCCACTGGGGTAATAGTCATAGGCTCTTAAAACTCAGTCCTCACTGGCTGCAGTTGTTGGAGAATCAGGACAAGGTGCCGGTGGAAATTATACAGTTTTTAGAATTTAGTAAGGGTATAGCATCGATACAATGCGTCTGGGACACATTAAAAGGCCTATATAAGGGCCATCTATATTAAAGATATTTCTAAGAAAAAAAAGGGCTACAGGAAAGAGGAGGAGGGCTTACTGTGTACAATTGAGACAGCCAGGTCAGCATATTCAGGGGCCAGGGCCCTATTACACGGGACGATTATCATGTGAAAAATCGTTATATCGTTCGAATTTGAACGATAATCGTTCTGTGTAATTGCAGGCAACAATCGAAAAATCATTTGTATGTAGTTGACTGTTGATTTAGATCTGAACCTAAAATTATCGTTAATCGTTCGCTGTAATTCCACGTTCGTTCTCTCAAGTTCCGCATTTTTTCACTAATCGTTCAGTGTAATTGCACATTGCCCATTGTTTTCCTGAGATCAGAAGGAATAAATGATCGCAATAACGATCGTATCTAACGATTATCGTTCTGTGTAATATGGCGAACGATTTCAGTTTAACGATAAACAATCTCGTTTGCGATCGTTTATCGTTAGTTGTTAATCGTTAAAAATCGCTCCATGTAATAGGACCCTCAAAGTCTCTGGAGGAAGGCTCATTGAGCCAGTTGAAAGCTGCCGAAAAAGATTTGAACCTCTACCTGAAAGTGAAAGGGCATAATAAGATGCTCTTTCTCGATCAGAGATTCTTTATCGAGGGGAACAAACCTGGTAAAACCCTGGCCAATATTGTCCGCAGTCAGAGGCAACCACAGGATATTAAGGTGATTAGGGGTATGGATGGGACATTGCAGCATTCACAAGAACAGATTCGGAACGAATTTAAGAATTTCTTTGCATCTCTTTATACCTCCTCCAAACCCAATTTAGAAAACCTACAATCTGAATTTCTTGGTCAGATTAATCTCCCTAAAATCTCCATGGCCCAATCATTACACACTGACACCCCTATTACCTTAGTAGAGTTAGAAGAAGCTCTCTCCTCAATTAAGGGGAACTCAGACCCTGGTCCTGATGGGCTACCATATGAAATATATCGACGCTACTCTAAAATCCTCTTACCATTCCTATTACAGGTCCTTAATGAATCCTGCAGAGAGGGGATACTTCCAGCGCCCATGGAAGAGGTCAGCATCATCCTCATTAAAAAAAAAAGGGTAAAGAAAGCACTGAGATGGAGGCCTACCGCCCCATCTCACTGCTAAAAACTGATTATAATTTTTTTGCGAAATTATTAGCTAGGAGGCTGGGAAAAGTTATGGAATCTATTATTTTCATTATTTTCATCATAATATTAAAAGAGCCTTCTTGAATGTGCAGATCAGGTGTGAGACCAGGGCGCTAGATGCAACCAAAGCTTTCGAACGCGTTGAGTGGTCATATTTATGGAAAGTAATAGAGGATTTTGGCTTTGGGAGCAATTTCTTAGGAATGATCCAACTGTTATATCAGAACCCTAGAGCCTCGGTCAGTGTCAACGGAGTCTCCTCCCCCTCACTTGCGATATCCAGAGGGACCAGACAAGGCTGTCCCCTCTCACCTTTACTATTTTGTTTATGTATAGAGCCTGTTGTGGAATGGATACGGGAGCATTGCCCAAACAGGGGTTTTGGAGTTAGGGGACACAGGAAAAAAATCCTTCTTTACGCCGATAACCTGCTTCTGTTTCTCTCCAGCCCTGAGGTCCACCTGTCTCCGGTGATTGCGGACTTTCAGATATTGGGGTCCTTTACGGGGCTGGAGATAAACTGGACTAAGTCATCAGTATTACCATTAGATGGGGCAGTTGTAGGGGATACTGGTAATCTAAAAATATTAGCAGAAGGTGAAGGACTGGTATATCTTGGTGTGGTTATAACACCTTCACCCGAACAGTTTGTGAAATACAATCTAAAACCAGCTCTGAGCAAAGTGGAGAACAAAATCAGAGTTTGGGGGAAAATGCCGTTATCTATGTCATCTAGGCTTTCCCTTATCAAGATGGTGGTTCTCCCTCAAATCGGCTTCTTCTTGGCCGCCGCTCCCTCCTGGATTAGCGATAGATGGTTCTGGGGGATCGAGCGGATCTTGAACGGGTTGATCTGGGGGAGAAAGAGAGTCCGATTGAAGTATTCACATTTCTGCCCACCTATGGGAAAGGGAGGTTTTGGACTCCCAGACTTTAAATTGTATTATTTATCATACCAAATGGTTTTTTTGTTGGCCTATAATGACGCTACATGGTGGAATGAAAGCTGCTTTAAATTCAATAGGAAAGATATTGTCGTCCATCTAGAGTCAGGGGGGGATACAAGTAAGTATGGTAAACAGTGATTGGTTTGGTAAGCATTGTAGTAAAGTTTGGAATAGATGATTTTTATGTAGACGGAGCACTTAGGGGTATGGACACATTGGATCCAGTCGGAGAGGCTGGATGGGGCCATAGATTTAGATACTTACAGTTAAAAAGTGCATATGAAAAAACACAAGACAAGAGGTTATTTTATGTTAATTTTAATGAAGGAGTTCACAATATTTTGGGAATACAAATAAGAAAGCACTTAGTTTCCAAAATTTATAAGATATTATTACAAAAATATAATTTAGTGGAGGAAGGTTATAAGAAGCAATGGGAGAATGATCTTGGCTCTCTGACTGCGGAAGAATGGGACAGTGTTCTGGGCAGCGTAGCTAGAGTATTGGTGAATTTGGAACTTAATTTGGTTCAATTTAGGATTATCCATAGAACTCATACTTCTGCCTTCATAAAAAAGAATAGAACCCCCCCCAAAAATCACCCCATTTTGGAAAGTACACCCCTCAAAGAATTCATCTTGGGGTAGGATGAGCATTTTGGCCCCACAGGTATTAGAGGAAAGTATTCAAAATTGCCCAGTAAAAATGAAAAACTTGAATTTTTCCAATAATATGTTGGTTTAGTTTGAAATTTCTAAATTTCACAAGGAACAGGAGAAAAAATGTACCCCAAAATCTGTAACGCAGGTTCTCCTGAGTACAACGGTACCCCATATGTGGGCATAAACCATTGTATGGGCACACAGCAGGGCTCAGAAGGGAAGGAGCGCCAATTCGCTGGAGCAAAACTGCAGCTAGTAACGGTTTTTAGAATAGCGCAGTTACTAAAATAAAAAAAAAAAATGAGATTACAGGTAATGTGGGGTGGGTACGGACAGTCTGGGGTGGTTACGGGTAATCTGGAGGTGGTTACGGGCAGTCTGAGGTGGTTACGGGTAATCTGGAGGTGGTTACGGGCAGTCTGAGGTGGTTACAGGTAATCTGGAGGTGGTTACAGGCAACCTGGGGTGGTTACGGGTAATCTGGGGTGGATATGGTCAACATGGGGTGGTCAGGTGCAACCTGCTGTGGTTACGGCAACCTGGGGTGGTTACAGGCAACCTGGGGTGGTTAGAGGCAACCTGGGGTGGTTAGAGGCAACGTGGGGTGGATACGGACAACCTGCTGTGGTTACAGACAATCTAGGGTAGTTACAGGCAACCTGCTGTGGTTACGGACAACGTGGGGTGGTTACAGACAATCTGGGGTGGTTACGGACAATCCGGGGTGGTTACAGACAATCTGGGGTGGTTACGGATAAACTGAAGTGCTTATAGGTTATCTGAGGTGGGTACCTGTAATCTGGCGTGGTTACGGGCAATCTGGAGGGGGTCATTGGCAATTTGGGGTGGTTAGAGGCAAGGTGCAGTGGTCAGAGGCAAGGTGCGTTGGTCAGAGGCAAGGTACGGTGGTCAGTGGCAACGTGCGGTGGTCAGAGGCAAGGTGCGGTGGTCAGAGGCGACGTGTGGTGGTCAGAGGCGACGTGCGGTGGTCAGAGGCAACCTGCGGTGGTTGTGTGCAATCTGGGGGGGTTACATGTAATCTGGCATGATTACGGGCAACCTGGGGTGGTTATGCGCAACCTGCGGTGGTTACAGGCAACCTGGAGGGGTTACAGACAATCTAGAATTGTTACGGATAGAGTGAAGTGCTTATAGGTAATCTGGGGTGGATACATGTAATTTGGGGTGGTTACAGGCAATCTGGGGTGATTACGGACAATCTGGAGGGGGTCACTGGCAACGTGCGGTGATTACAGGCAACGTGGGCTCACTTGGCTCTTGTGACCACTACTTATGCACTCTCTGGTTAACTTAATAGTTTGTACATATACCCCCGAGTGTACACACAGATGGCAGTATTATAAATGACATGATAGCTGGGGCCCGTTACAGATTTTGCATTGGGGCCAAAAAGCTTCAAGCCACAACTGCAGCAAGTTTTTGACCTACCTACATGATTCTTGCTGAAACATTTTAGAAATGCATATATAATGCAATAAAAATTTTTGACAGTAGATGGCGATGTTGTTTTTAGAATTTGCAAATGGTCGTCTAGAATTCTAGGAAAATCTGCAGCAGGTTTATGTGCCCAGCAAATTAAAGTAGCAGTAGGAAATAGTATAGGAAATAGTCCAGAACAGATTGAGTAGATACCCCTTCAGCATGGCCTGGCAACTGGAATTTAAGGTTTCTTCGGAAGAGCCAGAGTTAGCTTTCTGGACAGCAGGCAAAATACTCCACCAGTTGTGGTAGCAAATTGTGTTAACCATTGCACAGCTGTATAGTTCAATAAAGTAATACTGTACATGATACACGTGCTTAGACTTACAGTAACTTTACAGGATTAGGCCATGTTCACATGACAGTATGAGACCGGCTGTTCTGTCACCCAGCCGTGTCATAGAATGGCCAGTGTCAGAGAAGATCATCCCGGCCAGTACTGTAGTATGCATCCATGTGCGCCCGCATTCCAATTCACCATAGCCGACAATGGAGCATGCTCCATTGTGTGACTTGTCACACTTGTGCGTCCGCTATCCAATCAATAGCGGCTGCACAAAACTGATATGTCAGTTTCTCGCGCGGCCGCTAGCAATCCCGGCCACAGTCTATACTATGTGTATACATACACTCCTTCCGGGATTCCCTCAGCCTGCAGTGCACGTAAGTTTTGAATTAATAATGGTCGTTGTTGCGAATCGGCAACAACGGCCGTGATTAATTCAAAACTTACGTTGTGTGAACATGGCCTTATACTGCTGCACTACACCCTTTAGTTATCAGAAGTCTGTATACCAGGTCACTGAACAGTAATAAAGAAATGCTGATATACTCCTGTAAATAGAGACAATTACTGCAACATAAGTTTCAGGTTCCCCCTCCTAAAGTCATGTCACTCTTGTCACTATAAAAAGGATAAACAAAAAAATACATGAAACTGTTTGCTGCAATCCAGCTTCCTCTTTACTAAATCCACATTTCTGTCTTTGCTTTTCAGTTAGTGAATACTTTGTGACCTCTTCTGCTTTCCAGTAAATGGCCTGGTTCCTGTGTGAAAAAATTATTTCAATAGGTATCAGCAGTGGCGGACGAACCGCATATGCAGCCGGTGCGGCTGCACAGGGGCCCTGAAGGGGAGAGGGGCCCGCCGCCCACTCATTTGTCCCCATTTCAGCATCTGCACAGCCGCCGCTGACTGCGGGGTGAGTGGGCTGAACATCAGAATAGTGCAGCAGGACCGTAGGTATATACAATATAGTGTATGTGTATTTGTGTGAATCTACTGTGTGTGTGTGGGGGGGGGGGCATTGAGTATATGAGTGGGTTCATACTACAGAATTCTCGCGGACAATGTCCGCAAATTCTGCAGTATGTCCGCGCGCTTTTCCGTTGGCTCAATGGACACCATTCTATGGGCCGGCGTATTCCGCTATCCACCGAAAGAAGTGACATGGCGCAAAAAATGACACCTCACACAGCCCCATAGTCCAAAGGATAAAAGTGTTATAAGCGTTGTAATAGAGCAAATTTAACCCCTTAGCGACCCATGACGTATCTGATACGTCATGGTGCCGCAGGGGGTGTTCAGAGCGGGGTCCCGCCGGGACCCCGCTCTGAACGGCACCGATCCCGGCTGCAATCTGCAGCCGGGCAGTGCCTCTATTAGCCGGCGCGGGTCCCGTTGCCGCGCCGGCTAATTAAGCCCTTCAATGCAGCTGTCAAACCTGACAGCTGCATTGAAGTGCTTTCCTCAGTGCATCCCTGGTGTCTAGTGGCACGGATCTCCCCCCCGCGATGCGATCGCGGGGGGGAGATCCGTTCTTCTGCCCGTGCCGGGCCTCAGCGTCGGAATGACGCTGATCCCAGCTCGGCAATAGATTGCTGTGGCCTGCAGCAGGCCATAGCAATCTATGACCGATCTAATGGATCTTTGCTGTGTATATACACAGCATTGATCTCTATGAGAGATCATTGCTGTTTATATACAAGTCCCCCAGGGGGGCTTCTAGTGTATGTAAAAAAAAAGTAAAAAAGTGTTTTTATTAATAAAAAATCCCCTCCCCTAATAAAAGTCCAAATCACCCCCCTTTTCCCATTTTATAAATATAAATTAATAAATAAATAAATTAATAAACATATTTAGTATCACCGCACGTAATCGCCCGAACTATTAATTAATCACATTCCTGATCTCGTACGGTAAACGGCGTAAACGCCAAAAAATCACAAAGTGCAAAATTGCGCATTTTTAGTCGCATCAAATCCAGAAAAAATGTAATAAAAAGCGATCAAAAAGTTGTATATGCGCAATCAAGGTACCGGTAGAAAGAACACATCATGGCGCAAAAACTGACACCTCACACAGCCCCATAGACCAAAGGATAAAAGCGCTATAAGCATGGGAATGGAGCGATTTTAAGTGACATATATTTGTTAACAATGGTTTGAATTTTTTACAGGCCATCAGATACAATATAAGTTATACATGTTATATATCGTTGTAATCGTAACGACTTGAGGAACATGCATAACAAGTCAGTTTTACCATAGGGCGAATGGCGTAAATGCAAAACTCCCCGAAATCAAAACAAATTCGTTTTTTTTCAATTTGACAGCGCAAATGATTTTTTTCCGGTTTCACAACATATTTTATGGAAAAATTATGCCTGTAATTGCAAAGTACAATTGGTTTCGCAAAAAATAAGCGCTCATATAAGTCTCTAGGTGAAAAAATGCAAGCGCTATGGACTTTTAAACATAAAATGGAAAAAGCAAAAGCGCAAAAACGAAAATTGGCTTTGACCTTAAGGGGTTAAGGAACATATATTTTTTAAAAAAATTATTTAATTTATTTATTTATTATTTATTTAAAAGCCATCAAATGAAATAAAAGTTACACAAGTTACATACCGTTGTAATCGTAACAACTTGAGGAACATATATAACAAGTCAGTTTTACCCTAGGCCAAGCGGCGTACATACGAAACCTCCCCAAATTGAAAAAAATTTCTGCTATTGTGTTTTGTTTTTTTTAAATGAAATTGTTGCAGACTATGGGGGAGATTTATCAAACTGGTGTAAAGTAGAACTGGCTCAGTTGCCCCTAGCAACCAATCAGATTCCACTTTTCATTCCTCACCGAATCTTTAAAAAAATGAAAGGTGGAATCTTATTGGTTGCTAGGGGCAAGACAATTCTACTTTACACCAGTTTCATAAATCTCTCTCTATATTTTGTGTTTTGCCACAGACTTCTAAAGGGGGAAATGTTGTCATGTCTATATAAAAATTTGTGTGTGGCCTGGGTAACTCCCCCCCCCCCCCCCTAAATCCACAGGATAGGGGATATAAAGCTGATTGGGGGGGGGGGGGGTCCCAGTGGTCACAAAAATATGGGGAACGGGTCCCCCTCAAATAAGCTGTGAGTGACTGCTGCAGTGTCCCATCCTAGTCACTGATTGGCTGAGTGGGTGATCCATCGGCCGAGTATGAGATGTTGCAGCTGGAGCTGCAGGTGTCTGTCGGATATCGCTAAGGAAGCCATTTATATACCGTCGGATATACTATTAAGTATACTTTCTTTATATGTTCCTGTTAGAAAAATATCTATATATATGTCTATATTCATATTATGCAAAAGAACACTGCAGAGACACCATCACATGTCTCGACGTCAGTGAACTAGCCAGACCTTCCCTCCGGGAATATTCATATTATAACAAATATAAGAGTCATACTAAAATATATTCATAGAATAGTTATGCGCTAATGAAACTTAAGTGATTGCGCCCAATCCTAAGTATTGAGAAGCTTATAGAGGCAATATACATAATTGACATGTATACTATGTTACTGAAGAGGTATATAATGGGTTAAGTGTTGAACTTTAAAGATGTTTAGATGTTAAGATTGTGAAGAGGCATAGGTGAGCAGAAATAAAGCCTAGTTGCCCTTGATCTGCTCTCTGGGTTTCTAGACAGGAATATCACACCTGTTTCTATGTAAAACCACAAAGATCCTGTACTTAACCCCTTAAGGACAGAGCCAATTTCGATTTTTGCGTTTTCGGTTTTTCCTCCTTGTGCTTAAAAGGCCATAGCACTTGCATTTTTCCACCTAGAGACCCATATGAGCCCTTATTTTTTGCGTCACTAATTGTACTTTGCAATGACAGGCTGAATTTTTGCATAAAGTACACTGCGAAACCAGAAAAAAATTCAAAGTGTGGTGAAATTGAAAAAAAAAAACGCATTTTGTTTATTTGGGGGAAATGTGTTTTTACGCCATTCGCCCTGAGGTAAAACTGACTTGTTATATATGTTCCTCAAGTCGTTACGATTAAAACGATATGTAACATGTATAACTTATATTGTATCTGATGGCCTGTAAAAAATTTAAACCATTGTCAACAAATATACGACACTTAAAACCGCTCCATTCCCAGACTTATAGCGCTTTTATCCTTTGGTCTATGGGGCTGTGTGAGGTGTCATTTTTTGTGCCATGATGTGATCTTTCTATCGGTACCTTGATTGCGCATATACGACTTTTTGATCGCTTTTTATTAAAATTTTTCTGGATTTGATGCGACCAAAAATGCGCAATTTTGCACTTTGGGATTTTTTTGCACTGATGCTGTTTACTGTGCGAGATCAGGAATGTGATTAATTAATAGTTCGGGCGATTACGCGCGCGGCGATAGCAAACATGTTTATTTATTTATTTATTTATTTATTTATTTATTTATAACCTGGGAAAAGGGGGGTGATTCAGACTTTTATTAGGGGAGGGGGCTTTTTACTAATAATGACATTTTTTTTTTTACTTTTACACTTATACTAGAAGCCCCCTGGGGGACTTCTAGTATAAGTACACTGATCTCTCATTGAGATCTCTGCAGCATAGACATGCTGCAGAGATCCATGAGATAGGCACTCGTTTACTTCCGGCTGCTGCAGCCGGAAGTAAACGAGTGCCGAGCCGGGGACGGCGCCATCTTAGAGCGGTCCCCGGCCGGCTTCATTTACGGAGATAACATCCCGGAGGAGCGATCTCCCCACTAGACACCAGGGATGACGCTGCGTGTTTGACAGCTGTTTGACAGCTGCATCTGATTACTGTATTAGCGGGCACGGCGATCGGACCGTGCCCGCTAATACCTACGGTCCCGGGCTACACGCGGCACCCGGGACCGCCGCGGTTCAGAGCGGGGTCGCCGCGCGGCCCCGCTCTGAACTCCCTTACCGGCATCAGGGCGTAAATTTACGCCCGATGTCGTTAAGGGGTTAATGCAAAGACAAGTTGTACTCTTTGCACTTGGTGGAAGCATCCCGTGGAAGCTGGTGCCCTTGTTAACAAGTAATAAACCTTATCCTCAATTCAGATCATCCGTGTCCCGTGATTGATAGACAAAGAAATTCTCCTGACAGTTCCCACACCCCCATATGCTTTTCAAATAGAGTGACTGACAAGTTACTAGCAGTGAGCTAGCATAAAAAGGTTTGGCGCTGGTTTTATTTGGTATATGTACTGTGGGCCCCTAGAATTAACCTCTTAAGGACATATGACGTACCTGTACGTCATATGTCCTCAATAGCACTTCAAAGCGGGGCCGCGCGACGACCCCGCTTTGAAGCGCTGCGGTCCCGGGTGCCGCGTGTAGCCGCTAAACAAGTAATAATAATAATAATTTTTATTTATATAGCGCCAACAGATTCCGCAGCACTTTATAATTCTCAAGTAATAAACCTTATCCTCAATTCAGATCATCCGTGTCCCGTGATTGATAGACAAAGAAATTCTCCTGACATCTTGGTCCTTCGAGCCGGAATCCAATATCTCTTAGCCTCGTCACGGTGTGGGTTGAACACCGTATACGGGAAAAAGTCCACAATCTCCAGGACTTTTTTGACACCAAGCCCGCCAGCCTAAGATTGGTTGCAAACTGAGGCCAGTCTAACCACGACTGAGGCAGGAGGAATGACGGATTCGAAAAATATTTGGAGAATTTGGGAACGAGATCATCTGAATTCTGGTAAGAAACATTTTTTTTTATTTTTGAATTAATTTGATTGGAAGAGGAACGTGTGACCAGGAGGTTATCATTGAACATCGGACGGTAACCTTTTGGTAGCCCAGGGTTAGTCTGGCTTGTAGTAAAGCCAAGGACTGTAAAGCCCAAGGGATGAGAGGCAGCCTAGGTTAGTCGGGCTTGTTGCCACACCTCAGTTTGAATAGACTGTGTGCTGCAACTGTAAGGCCAAGAACTGTAAAGCCTAAGGACTGTGAAGCTCTCCGTGCAGCATGTTAAAGATAAGCGCTGAGCTCTGAAATTCGTTCCTCCAAAATTGAACGCAGAAGAATTCTTCAACCAACATGCTCCCATTGTCTGACGTCCATAGTATTAATTAGACAACTGTTACCAATACCAACACCTTGGAAGTTAGTTCTAATTTGTCCTGAGATAAGGAGCAGTGTATTTAAGACAACGGGAAATCGGCAAAGTTTACCCTTAAGGTCCACGGTGTTCCCTCCGAATCATCACTAAAAAGAGATAAATTGTATACTCCAAAGGAAACTCCGGACGGCTATTTTATATGCCATGGCGTGTCAAGTGAAACCGAGGAGGATCTAGATCGTTAAATGTGTTTTGGGCCCTTTGTATTGTCTGTTGATCCGTAAAATTCTGTTCAGTGTTATTGTACTGTCATTTGTTGTGTCTCTCTGTCCAAAATTTTGTGGTCAATTGTAACGATACCTTTGTCCCGTAGAAAACATGAGGCTCTCTGAATGATTTCTGTGTATAAATTAAAATAAGAATTAAATCATAAAATCCTGGGTGTATAAGGGAGCCCGTTAGGTATGGTTTTGGTCTACTGAGGCCAAGACAACATTGTGAGGAATAGAAGTCACACTATCAAATACATGCCATGATTATTTCCGCATTCAATCCCTAATTCTATGTATACTACCTTTATATTTGTCAATCGTCTCATAAGTGGACAGACGTGAGTTGTTGTGAAGGTCTAGTTGTCCTGTATTGTGTGTTTCCTTATTACTATATTTTGTCTGTTTGTTTCTTCCTGTTCTGTGGTTAAAAAAGGTTGTTTTTGATGCAAAAAGACATCACATAGGCCTAAGATATACTCAGTGCACGTAAAAAGTAAGTTACATAGGTAATTAGAATGAATGTTGATAACTAAATTGGTTTATAAATTTGTGTATATATGTATATACTGCAGTTTTTCAGTTTGTTATTATACTTTGTTGTCTTGAATAAGGTAAAATTATACAATGAATACTTAAGATAATGTAAAATAGACTCCAACTTGCCATCATTGTTTACTCTATGTTGTGAAATGACACGAAAGTTTGACCCTTAAATCCCACAGCATTCAGAACAGATTGTGTGATGAAAATTTAGGTAGGTCCATTAATAATCCTTTGGTTCCACTGTCGGACATCCAGTGAACTTCACTATCTGTAAACCTTGTTGTAGGTGGGTTGATAGTTACTGTACTAAAGGTTTCACAATAAGAGATAGAGAGACCTGTAGGCGCTGTGGGAGGGCAAGTCAATGGGTTGGAAGTTGCCCAAAACCAAGAGAGAAATAGTTTTCCAGGCTAAGTTGGAAAAGGCATTTATAGATAACAAAAGGTCAAGCTTTGTGAGACGAGAAAGATCTAGACCACTTTAAAACTTAAATTAAGACATGGAAGAAAATGTCATGAGATAAATAGAATTCAATGAAAAATATATTTATTGTAGAAACTTGTTAGCAAAATGCTTTTGCCAGCTTGCTTATTTTTATTGCTAATATGTTTGATTACAATTGTTCTTATGTATAGAGACAGTTATAATATAAGAAAGGAGAAGTCCCCAAGTAGAAGTATCAGAACGAAACAACTTGTAAAGATTATAATGATGACCTTTCAATGAGCGTTCTGTAAAAGTGACAACAATCAATGCGATATGGGGAAATGAAATGAGGTTATCAACCCTAGTCTAAAAGTTACCAATAATTCTTTGTTTTCAGACTAATCTGTTTTAGTATTGTCTAAAGATTACAGTAGGGATGCTTTTAGGTAATAGAGAACAATAAATTATATCGCCACAAGATGAACAAAGCAGAGCTACAATTATGACAGATAACTGTAAGATACTTGAGATATAATGTACTCCATAAAAGAAAACACCTTGGCGTATGGGGGTAAGAACATGGTCTGCTGTAGAGAAAGTTATAAAGAATTACTCTAAAAGTCCACCTGCATTTTCTATATTATGTGTGTTTGGCCAACAGTAGAAGAATGGGGGCTTGGTTACCTTTTCCTGAAAAGGAGCTAAACCACCGAAACCCCATTTTACAGCTATTATTAAAATTCAGCTACCTAGACGAGATAGTGAGCTGAACGTGCGCAGCACATACACAGGATGATTATGTAGTCTATGGGTAAAAACGCTATAGTCATTGGGAAGATTAAAATATTGGGAAATTAAAAACAATCTCTACACTAAATAAGGAATAAGATCATTGTTAATATTATTATCATTATTGTTATTGACTTATGTTACTATTACTTTAATCACCGGAGATTGGATTATTAACACAGAAGCCATCAGTGTCCTCAGCTGATGATCCTGAAATGATATAGGTATTGCCTCATGGGGGAATAGCCTCAAGTAAAGATTGATAGTATGCTGTAAGCTGGGACACTGATGGGATGTTTCCCCAGTTACACTGCCCGAATGCTTGGGGATAAAGGAACTACAATGTGGGTTTAGTCTTTTAAATGCTAATAATCGTAGAGACAGTGGTAACATTTCTTTTTGCATAAGGGTCGGTGTCCCTGGGAAAACATGATGCTTACCGCAAGGTATATTAGTGGTTATTATTCTATATGGTAAGTTATAAATACTTAGAGTTCTGGTAAATATTTTGGGTGCGTTAACTAGGTTGAAAAAGAGAGTACAGTTGTGTAGGGGGATTTCTTTGTGTCTAGCTTAAAGGAAAGTGGAAACTATAAAAGACGGTTTTTATATGTCTCAACGGACAATAAGTGTAGGTATGTTGTAATATTGACCCATGGGAAACACCAAGGGAGGCATTTATTAAGTCCGGCGTTTTTTACGCCGGACTTAAAAATGCCCCCGCAGCTCCGGCGGTACGGGGATTTATGTAGAGGCGGACTGCCTGTACATAAATCCTGTGCGCGCCAGTGCGCACCGCCGCAAACCTACGCCAGCTGAGGACTGGAGTAGGTTTTCGGCGTACATTTGGGCGGAACGGATGATAAATCGCGCGGACTCTGAGTCCGCGCCCTCCGTTCCGCCCACTTCCCGCCTACTTTCCGCCCCCTGGCGTACTCGGCGGAAAGTGCTGATTTGCGAATATTTTATTCGCAAATCGGCCATTTGCGTATAAAAAAATACGCAAATCGGCACTTTCCGCCAAAAATCATCCGTTCGCCGGATGATACATGTGGCCCCATGTGTCAACAGGAGGGATGGTAGCCATTATAGCTAGAGGGTTTACAACCTATGAATATGCAAAATTTTGTTTACTAAGAGGTATTGTTTGGTCATAGTAGATGCCTTCACTAGGTTGGTAGAGGTTTTTCCAGCTACAAATCCAAATTCCCTTACTGTAGCAAAGGCAATAGTAAAAGAAATAATACCAAAATTTAGAGTTCAAGAAAGCATTTACAGTTACAATGTCCCACATTTTGTAAATACGGTATTTGATGGCACAAACCTTAAACATTGAGCTAAAAAAAACATTGTGCATATCACCCACGGTCTGCAGGGCTGGTAGAGAGAGACAATGGAATACTCAAAAACAAACTAAAGAAAACTATGAGTGAGACAGGGAAAAACTGGATTTACTGTCTTCCATTAGTGATCCTAAACAAGTACATGACACCCACAGCAATGGGATTGACTCCTTTTGAAATGGTGTATGGAATTCCGCAATTAAAACCCTTTTATAGATCAGATGAGGAGAAGCGGATTTTACACTAGCAGATTAGATGAGCAAAATGTTAACCAACAAAGAGATTACTGTTACTAATTGTATTCCAGGGGATCCAGTCCCAGAGAGACCCAGAGGTCCATATCAGATCCTACTTACTACTCCCACTGCCATTAAGATAGCAGAAAGAACTTCCTGGATCCATTTGTCTCACTGCAAAGTGGTAAGATTAGAACAGGAAGGGAAAGAATAGAATCTGTTTTTCTTTGCAAAAGTCCACTACAAAGGGAGGTTATCCAAAAGGGATAACCTGTCTCAACCGAGAAGGGTGATTGTTTACAACAATCTTTGGCCGAAGAATCCTATCCAATTCCCCTTTCCCTTCCCTCTCCCGGTAAAGAGACAGATTTCAGGAATGTATCTGCTAGGGGCAGTGACATGTATTGTTCATTTTATAGTGCAGGGAAGTCAGATGGATCCAACTAGTTATGGTACATGGAAAACAAATCGAGATCTAAAGAGCCTCAAGGTTGTTAACATTACTTTTATTGAAGGTCAGGAGTCAACAATCCAGATAGATTCATGCACCATATTAAATGATTATTGCACTAGTCAGAGTCAGGCTACAGCCTTATCAGAAGAAGACAAATATATATGTTGGGTTCGGAACCCTACTGTATATATACTGTGTATGGTGCGAGAGTTGGTCAGCGGCTTTGTGGGCAACTAGGGAAAGAACCTTTAGTAACCGTTCTAAACAGGGATTACCAGACACGTTTTACCGATTATCTATAAGGAGAAAAGGTAAATCCCCCTGTGTAACTCCTACTAACTGTAATAACACAGATCAGGGACTATACGCAGTGCGGGCAGAGATGTCAGGGATAGACCCTATAGGACACATTTTCATAGTGATTCAGGATCCCAGCACTGAAATGAAAACAGAATCCAGATTTGAGATGCCAGGGGACACAGTGATAGAAAACACAGGTCAATTTGTTAGATTTACTAACCTAACATATGAGGATAAATTGGCACTAGAAGTAGGATATGAGGAAAGGAACAAATGGTTGGAATGGATCAGGTATACAGCAAAGAACCTTAAAAAAGAGAATTGCATAGCTTGTGCAACAGCTAGACGACACCTCGGTACAGTCCCTTTTCCATTAAGTAATCAGAATGATCCTGAGGGACTATGATGTATGATAAAATTGTATGATAATAGATATAAACCACCTGAACATGAGGAAAAGTGTAAAACGCTATCACTTTTGTTCCCACCGACCAAGACATTGGACCTACCACCACAGGTAATTGCTTATCCTGGTAACTATACTTGTTTTAGGGTCCTATTCCACGGGCCGAGGAGGGCCCGATCAACGATGTAAACGAGCGGCGATGTGCTAGATCGCCGCTCGTTTACTTGGCCTATTCCATGGCCCGATGATCGTTGAGCGAGGGCTGCAAGGACATAGTTACCGATGTCCTTGCAGCATCATACATTACCTGCAGGTCTTCTCTGCGCTGTCTTCATCCCCGAGTCCCGCACGCTCTATTTTCTGAATGGTCGGTCAGCTGCCACTCTCAGCCAATCACAGGCCGCGGCGGTCCCGGCCTGTGATTGGCTGAGCGCTCCGTCAGCTGACCGGCCATTCAGAAGATAGAGCGCGCGGGAGTCGGGGAGGAAGACAGCGCGGAGGAGAAGACCTGCAGGTAATGTATGATGATGATGCTGCTGTCAAATCGTCGGTCGCCCGCCGTGCACCGCTATTCAACCGTAGCGATGCGCAATGGGGGAACGATGATTTTCGGTCTGGCCCTAAATGAACGTTCAGCCGATGACACGATCATCGGCTGATCGTTCTCTCTATTTCACCGAACGATAATCGTCCGAATCGCGCCAAATGGGGCCGATCCGGCCGATTATCGTTACTGTGAAATAGGGCCCTTAGTCTTCCAGGGAATGGACAACTATGGGAAACTCCATAACAAATGTCGTAGAGAAAGAATTGATGTTTCAAAAGACAACAGCTATTTACCTATATGGCCGAGCCAACGAACCCCGAGGTCTGACATATGGTGGTTATGTGGGGATAACCGACTACAGGCTGGAATCGAGCAGAATTCTCAAGGGAATTGTGCTTTGGTACAGCTTGTCATGCCCTTTCACTTATTGTCTGAGGGGTGGCCAGGTAAGATGAGTAGAACCGAGAGACAAAAGAGGGACTCCCCAAGGGTTCCTTCGATTCTAGTATCTACATAGACAGCATTGGAGTTCCCCGAGGTATTCCGAACGAGTATAAAGCCAGGAATCAGATTGCTGCAGGTGGGAGTCCATTTTCTGGTGGGTAACCATAAACAGGAATGTAGATTGGATAAATTACATATATTATAAATCAGCAGAGATTTGTTAACTATATCAGAGATGCAATTAAAGGAATAGCAGAACAACTAGGGCCTACCTCACTGATGGCCTGGCAAAACAGAATGGCCTTAGATATGTTATTGGCAGAGAAAGGAGGTGTGTGTAAAATGATAGGAGGATATTGTTGCACTTTCATTCCTAACAATATAGCTCCAGATGGAAGTACCACAAGAGCCCTCAAAGGATTGACGGACCTGTCTGTGGAATTATCTGAAAATTCTAGATATGATGATCCTTTCACTTCTTGGATGGAAAACTGGTTTGATAAATGGTCTGGATTGGTAACTTCAACCTTAATCTCCATAGGCATCGTTGCAGGTATCCCGACTACTTGTGGATGTTGTGCTATCCCATGCATAACAGCACTCATACAGCACTCAACAGATCAACTCTTCCATGTGTCGATAACAAGGAATATGAACTCGAGGATGTCTAAGTGACGTATGATTTAGAAACCATAAGATTCTACTTATATATTTTGTATGCACAGGAGGGAATATGTTAGAAAAATATCTATCTATATATATATATATATATATATATATATATATATATGTCTATATTCATATTATAACAAATATAAGAGTCATACTAAAATATATTCATAGAATAGTTATGCGCTAATAAGTGATTGCACCCAATCCTAAGTATTGCTTATAGAGGCAATATACATAATTTACATGTATACTATGTTACTGAAGAGGTATATAATGGGTTAAGTGTTGAACTTTAAAGATGTTTAGATGTTAAGATTGTGAAGAGGCATAGGTGAGCAGAAATAAAGCCTAGTTGCCCTTGATCTGCTCTCTGCGTTTCTAGACAGGAAGATCACACCTGTTTCTAAGTAAAACCACAAAGATCCTGTCCTTAATGCAAAGACAAGTTGTACTCTTTGCACTCGGTGGAAGCATCTCGTTGAAGCTGGTGCCCTTGTTAACAAGTAATAAACCTTACCCTGAATTCAGATCATCCGTGTCCCGTGATTGAAAGACAAAGAAATTCTCCTGACAGTTCCCACACCCCCATATGCTTTTCAAATAGAGTGACTGACAAGTTACTAGCAGTGAGCTAGCATCGCTGGTCACATACTAATATGAAAGGTTTGGAGCTGGTTTTATTTGGTATATGTACTGTGGGCCCCTAAAATTAAATTCCCTGGTGGGCCCAAGGCAGGGGCGTAGCTAATGACTCCTGGGCCCTGGTGCGAGAGGTCAACTTGGGCCCCACCCCTTCCTCGACCAAGTGATGCTATTGGTATATATAATATATATATATATATATATATATACACACACACACACACACACACACCAAGACAGATATTACCTATAACACCAACATATAAGGAAGATAGGAAGAGAAAATATTATCACCATACATATTACCGCCATATTGTTACTGACTAATATCAGGTGACTTACAGAGGACGTCTTTTCTGATCGGAGTTCTTCCCTTTTCATCTTCTCCATCCGTCCTGGGCCATCATACGAACTTCTCCGAGCCACGAACCCACAGAATCTGCCAGACACACATATTAGACTCCTCACTCTGGCACCATCCTCATCTCTCTACAAACTGCATATTTGTATTGGCCCCTTTATGCCCTCATTTAGTGGGTAGGCTGACTCTATGTGACCCCCCTTATAGTGTATGCCCTATATGTAGCCTCCTTATAGATGGCCCCCCTCTGTGTATCCCCCCTTATAGTATATGCCCCCAACTATGTAGCCTCCTTTTATAGATGGCCCCCTCCTATAGATGGCCCACTCTCCCCCTCCTTGTATAGATGGTCCCCTCTCCCCCCACCTTATAGATGGTCCCCTCTCCCCCCACCTTATAGATGGTCCCCCTCTCCCCCCCCTTATAGATGGTTTTCTATCACCCCCCTATAGATGGTCCCCCTCTCCCCCCCTTATAGATGGTCCCCTCTCACCCCCCCCTTATAGATGGTCCCCCTCTCCCCCCCCTTATAGATGGTTTTCTATCACCCCCCTATAGATGGTCCCCCTCTCCCCCCCTTATAGATGGTCCCCTCTCACCCCCCCCTTATAGATGGCCCACTCTCCCCCCTCCTTATATAGATGGTCCCCTCCCCCCCACCTTATAGATGGTCCCCTCCCCCCCTTATAGATGGTCCCCCTCTTCCCCCCTATAGATGGCCCCCTTCCCCCCCTTATAGATGGTTCCCTCTCCCCCTATAGATAGTCCTCTCTCCCCCCAACCTTATAGATGGTCCCCTCTCCCTTCCCCCTTATAGATGGTTCCCTCTCCCCCTATAGATGGTCCCCTCCCCCCCCCCTATAGATGGTCCCCCTCCCCCCTTATAGATGGTCCCCTCTCTTGCCCCCCTTTATAGATGGCCACCTCTCCCCCCCCCTTTATAAATGGCCCCCTCCCTCCTATAGATAGCCCCCTCTTTCCTTTATGAAATTAAAAAAACAAACAAGCAAAAAAAAAAAACACACACAACTCAACTAACAACGCGCTCCCCCGACGATCTTCTTCTTCTTCAACCTCCATCTGTCCCTGGATCATGCGCTGCTGCCAGGGGTGTCGCGTCCTATCCCCGGCAGCGCGCAGACCATAGAGTTCCCTGTGCTGGGACCTCCAGCACAGGGAGCATCTCTAATGTGCGCTCCCTGTGCCGGAGGTAACAGGCGCACAGGGAACTCTATGATGCGTGCGCTGCCGGGGATAGGACGCGACACCCCCGGCAGCAGCGCATGATCTGGGGGCAGACGAAGGCGGCCTCTTGTGACCGCAAGCAACACAATGCTTGCGGTCACAAGAGTGATTGATGAGGGGG
This sequence comes from Dendropsophus ebraccatus, assembly GCF_027789765.1. Lineage (NCBI taxonomy): Eukaryota > Metazoa > Chordata > Amphibia > Anura > Hylidae > Dendropsophus > Dendropsophus ebraccatus. The sequence goes on from NC_091457.1 coordinate 127,476,879, forward strand.
GCCTCAGGGGCCCCGAGGGCCCACCCTTGTGGCAGGCCGGGTCGCAGCGGCGACTGCTGCGACCCTGGTTGTTACGCCACTGGCCCAAGCTACCTCAGTGTGGGGTGAAGGGTATGTATGTGTGTGTGTGTGTGTATTTGTGTGAATGAATCTGCTGTATGTGTGTGTGTTTATAGCTAACGTATGTGAGGGTGCAGCACAGGTTGGGTCGCCTCAAGGAAGTGAGAGGAGGTGTGTTGTGTACGCTCGACCGGTTACTTGCTATGTGGTAACGTGTGACGCCACTTCTATGGTGGTTGGTCAGAACATAGCTTAGCCAGATGTTAGTTTGTCATGAAGCACACAGGTATGCTGGCACACCTGCTTTTTTTTTTTTTTAAAGGGGCTGGCTATATTCTTTCCCCTGTGGTCGGTGACCTGCCGGGATGTGAGGGGGTTCCTTGAGTGCTTATCACGGTGGTCCGGAGTGGAGCTATGACCCACCCGGACTATTGGTACCGCCACCTACAGAAAGGGGAGATGACCCAAGGAGGAAGCAATGGATGTGTACGTGCTTAGCAGTCCAATTAAAATAAATAAACTCTTCTTTACTGAAGGAAGACTCACTACAGTGATATATATTCAGATCTTGACTTGATAATATCTTTAGTAACTCGAACTGTGCTGGGAAGTTGTGAGAGAGAGATACAGTCGTGCTGACTGAGTTGTGTGCTGAGAGGTAGTAGAAGTTCTGAGAAGTAGACAGGAGGATGTCGAGAGAGTCCTAACCCAGGGTAGAAGTGTGCTCTGCAGGAACTTTAGTAGGAAAATAAGTAGAAAACTTGAGAGTAGTGAGAATACTTGTGCCCGTGTTTTGACTCTTTGGTCTTTGCACCACCTATTGCCCACCAGTGTCACAAGCCCCAGACCTTCATTTCAGCATGTAGTAACAAACTTCAGTGATGCATGTCACTATTCAGCAGACGCCAAACCACTTCACATAGACAAACTACACATGATGACCTTTTCGCGCACATTGATCTGATGAAGCGCGCATGCGCGCAAAATGGTCGTCATGTCTAGTCTGTCTATGTGAAGTGGTTTGGCGTCTGCTGAACAGTGACATGACTCACTGAAGTTTGTAACTACAAGTTGGAATAAAGATACATTGCAACTTTCTGGTGAGTGCCCTCAGCTTTTACTGAACTTGTTGTTTACACTACACGACTATTTGTGAGGCGCATCTTCGTTGCACTTAGTCACAGTCCTGAGTGTGAAAAAGTCCAAGAGCATATAGTACTCTAGCCTTGCGGACGGAGTAGTGCCGGTGGTATTCTAAGACTTTGTGAAGCCCCAGACCTTGTTACCTGGGATGATCAAAGTTGTCAGAATTTTCTGATTACACCCGCGCTGCGAGAGTACATAGGCTCCTAGTAACTTTGCTCTATCTGGATCAGTTCTTTCTTCTGCTGGACACTGTCCTGCTCTTTTAGACTGGTTCTCGGCATGGGTTGGGGTGATCCCTGACTTGTCCTCTCTAAGGCACTGCATAGGGTGTGGAAGTGCTGCTTTCAAGAAAAGAGTGCTAAGGTGTCTCCTGTGCATCTGTTCACTACAGAGACCAGAGTAAGACTCTCCACAGGGGTCCTGGCAGGAGCCAGGGCCCTTCTCGTCTACTAGAGAGACCGATCTGGCTTGCGTCCTTCCTCTACAAAAGCCAGAGTAAGACTCACTAAGGTGTGGCTACACTTCCTTTCCCCATGTGACTTCCTTCTACAGCAGTTATAAGGTGTGCTGTGAGTGGGTGAGAAGAGAGTGCAAGAGAAAGAGAAGGATAGAGATAGGAGGAAAAGAGAAAGAACTCCCATTGGTGCACAGATGCTAAAACAATAACCCTTTAGTTACATTCAGCCGTACAATACCTAGGTACATAATACATATAACAGCGACATTTAGTGGCAAAACTTGGGTACTACTTCATTACCACTTCTACTTTAAAGTACAGACTTTTGCGAAGGGTGTAAAGACTAGAAACATCCGTGGTGGGACACCACAGGTGGCTTCCGTCCTGAGCATGACATCAGCAGGGGGTCTCACTCTTTGCACTGAGCCCACCAGTGTATTAAAAGGCCCTGAGTGCAGCTGGTTCTTTTGCATGATTGGACTTATATCATATACTCTGAGGCTGAGCACCTCCACCTCCATTTACCTGGTCAATACCCTGGCATATACCTAGAATTGAAAGTCTGTCAGGCTGTGCCCCTTCTTTGTTTCTGATGGAAAATGAAACTATGTGCATTCTGTCTGTGACAATAAATAGACATTTGACTGTACCGAAAAGGAATTTGTATTGCATCAATAATGCAACAGTAAACGAAAGAAAACCACATACTTCCCCAATGGGTCCCAGCCTTGGACCACAATCACACGGCAGTATCATGTTCACAGAGCATGTACAGATGGCAATGCTCAGAAGCTGTTTGGCTTTCTATTATGCAGATGTCAAGGGTTGATGCCTGAGGACATGTCATTGTAATTGTCATTTAAACACTTTCTGCTATCATTTTAGTAGTTATGCATTACTTCTATATGGTGGGCCCCAAGAGTTATTTCTTTTGGTGGGCCCTTTCTGTCTGACACTGGTCTGTAGAGCTCAGAACCTAGATTGTCTGAAGGCACAGATCCAGAGGAGGGTATAAAATATTCAGTTCTACTAAAAATACCCAAGAGCACAGCAGCCTCAGTAATTCTTAGCCTATATTCCCACTATGGGATTTTTTCACGAAATGACAGCCATCTAAATCACAGCTAAAATCCCACCCAACTGCCAAAGGCCCAACTACCACGAAGCCCCGCCCAGGTGACACTTTCCACCAAAGAAATTAAGGAATTTTTGCACTTGCGCCGTTTACCGTGCATGATCAGGAATGTGATAATTTATTCGTTTGGAGATTACACACATGATGATACCAAATGTTTGTTTATTTATTTATTTATTTATTTTTCTTTTTTTTATAAAATGGGAAAAGAGGGGAATTTTATTAGGGGAGGGGATTTTTTTTATTAATAAAATATTAATTTTACATTCACAAGGGGGACTTCTATATACACAGCATTGATCTCTCATAGAGATCAATGCTGTGTACATACACAGCACTGATTCATTAGATCAGTGATACATTGCTCTGGGCTACTGCAGCATGGAGCAATATATTGCTGAGCCAGGATCAGCATCAGTGCAACGTTGAGGTCTTGCCCAGGCAGAAAAACAGATCGCATTGCAGGGGGTAGATCCAACCCACTAGACACTAGAGAGGTGCTCGGTGGTTGCTAGTAGATACACCCTTCGCAAAAGCTCGTACTCCAAGTGTAAGTGGTGATGTAGTCGTACTTAAGTTTTGCCACTAGATGTCGCTAGTATGTATATTGTATACTTATGTGTTGCACAGCTGTAGTACTCAAGGGGTTATTGTTGTTTGTGACTTGTGCACCACTCTACTTATCTCTTTTCTCCTTTCTTCTCTTGCACTCTCTTCTCACCCACTTACAGCAGGTATTACATACCCTGTAGGGGGTAGTTACATGGGAAGAGGAAGTGTTAGTGAGTCTTAGTCACGTTGTTGAGCAGAGGAGACGCAATCCAGCACGGTCCCTACAGCAGCAAAGCTGGGCGCTGGCTTATGCCAGGTCCCCTGTGAGAGGACAGTGCAGTGTAGTCTAGTCTACAGACACACATGGGAAGCACGGACACTCGTTTCTTGAAAGCAACTCTTCTACACACTATGCAGTGTTAAACATTCTCGGAGAGGACAAGTCAGGGATTACAAGCACAGTCCCAGGACAAATTATTGGTCAGTACCCCTTTAACCCCTTCCCGCATATGGACGTACCGGCACGTCCAAATCTGCATACAGTTCCTGCAGATGGACGTGCCGGTATGTCAATGGGATGACAGGGGCGCAGGAGCTGCACTCCTGTCATCCCCGGCGGGGCCCGGCTGTCAGTGATAGCCGGGCACCCGCCGCAACTGCCGAGATCCGGGCCGTGCCCGGATCTCGGCAGTTAACCCGTTAGTGACCGCCGATACGGCGGTCACTAATGGGCCGGCGCTGTACTGCATTTCATCTCCCCCCACCGTGAATCCACGGCGGGGGGAGATGAAATAAGTCAATCAGACCCCAGATCAGCCCCCCTAGTGGGCTGGTCACTAACCCTCTCCCTCCCCGCGGCGGCCATCAGATTCAAGATGGCCGCCGCAATCACTGTGAACAGACTAATGTCTGTTCACAGTGATCAGAAAATAAAAATGAATGAAACACCCATGCTCTCCGCCACCGGAGGTAGCGGAGAGCATGGGGCAGTGATCGGGGACCCCCCCGTGTGGTCCCGGAACAGGCGATCAGTGGTATATACTATATACCGCTGATCGCCTGTTCCCAGTGCTGATAAGCACTTTTTATCCCCTGTCACCATAAATGATTGGTGACAGGGGATAAAAAGTGTCACCGTGCCTCCCCCCCCCACCAAGTCACCCCCCTGCCCCCCCCCCCCACCAAGTCACCCCCCTGCCCCTTATACATTACCTGCTCCTGGAGCTCCTTCCTCCACGACGTCCAGGCTGGTAATGAAGTGCGCATGCGCTCCATAACCAGCCAACTCTGAAAATTTAAAGTGACAGAGACCAATTTGGTCTCTGTCACTGAACTATGATTACTGTGATAGAAAATATCACAGTAATCATAGTAATACAGTGAAAATGAATGTATAAAGTACAAAAAGTGACAAACATACAAAAAAATAAAACACACACTTTTTAATATAGTAATAATTGCAGTTTACTCCCAAATTACCCTTAACCGCCCCAGGTTGTCCGTAATCACGCCAGATTGCACGTAACCCCCCAGATTACACGTAACCACCGCACGTTGCCCGTAACCACCTAACGTTGCCCATAACTATCGCACGTTGCCAGTGACCCCCTCCAGATTGTCCATAATCACCCCAAATTACATGTACCCACCCCAGATTACCTATAAGCACTTCAGTTTATCCGTAACAATGCCAGATTGTCTGTCACTCCCCCCAGGTTTCCCGTGACCACCCCAGGTTGCCGTAATCATGCCAGATTACATGTAACCCCCCCAGATTGCACGCAACCACAGCAGGTTGGCTCTGACCACCGCACGTTGCCTCTGACCACCGCACGTTGCCACTGACCACCGCACGTTGCCACTGACCACCGCATGTTGCCACTGACCACTTCACCTTGCCGCTAACCACCCCAAATTGCCAATGACTGATGACCTTGAAGGAGTTGATAGCCTAGTAAACAAAATCACATGCAAAGACTTGGAATACAGGAGATGCATGGATAGCGGGCAGTATTCTCCAAACCGATACTACAGGTACCTCTTCTATCAGGTATTCTTCAGTCAAGTCTCCCTGGCAGAGGTAAAGGTCCCTCAGCAGCCCCCTAGAATATATTATATATATATATATATATATATATATATATATATATATATATATATATAGTGGTGGATTACAAGCATAATTTGTTCCAGGACTGTGCTTGTAATCCAAATTACTCTTAAACCAAAGCAAATTTTCCCATAAGAAATTACTGATATGCAAAAAAATGGTTCCACATCCCAAAACTAATGATTTTCTATTCTGAATAACATGTAAAACAAATGAAACAAACATTCAGAAACAGCTGAATATGTGATATTATAAGTTACTGTACAGTATAACAATCAGCATGTGGAGTATAATGTATAGTAAGTGCATAAACCTGGAAATAAAACAGCAGAAGATACAGGATGGAACTGTAGATCCCCAAAATGCAGTAGTGTAGTACAACAGGCTAGAATAGAGAAGCAGGGCTGCTGTCAGAGGTCTGTGTGGTCACATGACAGCAATGGGGAAGGGGTGTGCCTTCAGCATGGACCAATCAGGAAGTGAGAATCACAGAGCTGTGCAGGAGGACAGTGACAGAGACTTCTCTATAAAGCAGTGTGAATGGGTGAGTGTAAGTGCAGGCACATTATAGCAGCAGTGTGTATAGCTGAGTGTAAGTGCAGGCACATAATAGCAGGAATGGAGAGGATGGGAAACCCATGATTTGGAAGGTGAGGGAGACTTCCTGGGTCAGAGTATAGTGCTGTAGACCACCTATGCAGATCATGCCCTTCTCCCACTCCCCTCCCCATCCAGTACAGGGGGCTCTTAAACCAAAGCAATGCTCTTAAACCAAGTTACAATTAAAAAAATGTGAGCTCTTCTTGCAAAATGCTCTCAATCCAGGTTGCTTTTAAGCCAAGGTACCACTATAGACAGGGCCGTATTAAGAGCTGCTGCTGCCCTAGGCACTAAACCTGAAGATGGCCCATCTTCACTCACCAATTAGCATCAGGATTGGTAGATAATAGCTCCAGGCGTCACATTTAAGACTGCCACACCAGACCTGGACCATACCGCCATACTGTGGCTGTATAGCACTGCCATACCAGACCTGACCAACACCACCATACTGTGACTGGATAACACCACCACACCAGACCTGACCAATACCACCATACTGTGACTGGATAATACCGCCAATAAAAAATACCTTTATTACGTCAATGTATAAAAAACATAAACCCCACATGACAAACACAGTCGTGGTCACCTGAACCACTTAGGAGCTATCACCAATCGGTATTACTCCTCAGTCACCACTGGACAGCGCCAGACAGACAACAAAACCAGCGATAAAGTGAAATAAACCGGTAATCTCACCCATCTATGGTCTCCTGTCAGCTTTCAGGTCCAGTGGTGTGTAGGAAGAAGCCGCATCCAAACTTGTATAGCACAGTCTTTGACCCTGTTGTTCCCTACGGTGTCAAATATGCCGGCTCTCCCTCCTCGCTCGGGGTGTCTGGGGTTAACCCTTAGTGGATCAGGCTGCCCCTACCCCGTGCTACCCCTTTGTTACTGCCCCTAAGATACCAAGTCCATACTCTGTGTCCCCCTCCTACGATCGTTTCAGCCAGTTTGCTGGGATCTTCAGGGAGCGTGGGCATCAAAAACGGGACATTTGTATCGGCATCAGGCAGGGTAGAGTTTGCGTGTCTGCTACAGTGGTAGCTAGTACGCTATATCGCTCTCCTTGGTGTGCGCAGAGCGCTGGAGTGCAGGGCAATGGCTCCTCACCTGTACACGTGAATGCGGGGATTCATATAATTTTCTTTAGGTCCGCGGTTGCTTCTGGTGCGTGACCTCACTTCCGGTTCTCACGCTCCATAGTTACGGCCGCGTCCTACTATCGCTAGGATGAAAGGCGCATGCGCTCAGTCTCCTAACTGTTTAACATGTCATGTCGGGCTATGGACTGATTCACTCTTTTCTCCTGCATACATAATATCCAAAACAGTAGAGTAGCACAGTACTTGTACTCGTTTACACACATAATGTCAAAATACGGCTTACAGCTATATACAAACTATTTACAAAGTAATTAACTCAGTCATCGATCCAACCGGACCAGACCACGTAAATCATTGTTATGTCTAGAAACACACAGTTTGTCAACAGAGGTTTTAACCCCTTAATGTTCACGGAAGAATAACCGCAACTACAGGCAGGTTACACATCATTAGTACAGGCAGTCATGGATCACATGAGTACAAGTTAGGGTGTACAGTCCTCTATAGGAAACATGCAAAATTAAGCTGATCATTGAGCCCCCCTGGGGTCACCGTGCGCAGGCGATAAATCCACTCAGTTTCTTTTCTGAGTATGGACTTATCCCAATCCCCTCCTCTCACAGGGGGTCTGATCACTTCCACTCCCATAAATTTGAGGACTGTTGCGTCTCCTCCATGTTGATCATTCACATGTCTTGAGACTGGCTTATCTGCTCTCACCCGGACATCTCTCAAATGTTCCCCTATTCTCCTCCTAAACTCTCTCACTGTTTTTCCTATGTATTCTAATCCACAACTGCAGGTGATCTTGTAAATTATGCCCTTTGTGCGGCAATTGATATAATCCCTCAAATAAAAGGTTTTCCCTGTGTTGTTCACAAAAGTCTTACCCGTTTGTATGTATCTACAGGCTATACATCCACTACATCTAAAAGAACCTATCACTGGTTGCTCCAACCATGTCTTCCTCCTTTGTGCAGATGTGAAGTGGCTTTTTACCAGCCGATCTCTCAGACTCCAGCCTTTACGAAAAGTTATCTGGGGTCTGCTACCTACCTTCCCTTTCAGGTCCGGGTCTAGGACTAAGACCCCCCAGTGTTTGTTCAAGATGTTTCACACCTCATTGGCCCCTGTGTCATGTCTAGACACGACAGTATACCGGAAGGCAACATCCACTAACTCGTTACTATTGTGGCAGAGCCATCACCCGAGACCATTGAGGGCTGAAATACCCAAGGGTCAATACTAGCGTATGAAACGCAATTGTTCATCTGAAGGAGAATTTTAGAAACAAGCGGATGATCTAAGAAATAGATTTCAAAACAGGGGTTACCCCGATGAGGTCCTAAGGGAGGCATACCAGTGTGCCCAACGAAGGGATAGATCTGACCTTCTAATACCGAAAACTAAGGATAAAGAGGAGGAGATCATGCGAGTGATAGGGACCTATGACACAGGGGCCAATGAGGTGCGAAACATCTAAACTGACATTCTAAACTGACATTTCAGTTGCGATAAACTTGCTGCGGAAAAACCGCAAAACGCACACATACGCGGATTTCTCGCAGGTTGAAATCTGCACTACCAGACCTGCGGAATTCCGCGGAAAAATAAGCTGCGGATGCGGTAGGTGTGAACGCACCCTAAGAGATGGAAATCCTTTCCGGAGTCGCACGAGATGAGAGATATTGTCTTTCCATTCAGATGCACTGATTGGTATTGTAGAAGCGACCTAGCAGGTACACTGGGATCCCTCCGCCTTTCACCGTCAGCCATGAGGGGTCGTGCTGATTTTACCAACATTTAATGTGACATATTAGTGAGAGGATCTACAGTATAGGGAAGATAGGGGTGAGGAAAGGGGGGATGGGTAAGGATGGGAGGGAAGGGAGGGAGATGTCTTGGTATAGAACCAGCAAGGTGAGACATGTGATCTCCAGAACAGAGGCCGATGTCTATTAATATTAATATTAATGTTGATGTTGATATTGCTATTGCTTTTTGTATTCACAATCAGTGACTTTATTTGTACATTCTTCAATGGTAATATGGTGTATACCCCATTATTGTTGGTCCTATGTTTGGACCTTTGTATTGTTGGTTTGTTCTGTTTAAAAAAAAAAAAGATAAAAGATTGAATAAACATATATTTAAAAAAAAAAAAAATCACTCTGATCACAAGCAGCTAGTGCTGATCAGCAGGGGGTGCAATACTGGTCACCGCTACAATCAGGAATATCAGAGCAGAACATGAAAAGCAGTCTGACTGCTATGGACGCCGAGCCAAATGCACGGCACTAGTCCTAACAGGAGGTTAGTATTGATTGTTGCTGAAAGTTTGGGTTTGGCAACAATTGTGTGAACCCAAACGCTCAGCATTTGGCTCCCGGCATCTGGAAGAGTTGGGTGCAGACCTAAAGAGTCCTGGAAAACATGGATACATCCATAGGCTATGTTCCAATTACAGGATTTTATTGTGAAAAGGTGGCCGTCCATTAATAATGATGGCTGCAAGCAGTCTATACACCTGTCATCGGTTAGGGCTGCGGCGGAATCCCGTGCTCCGAGCCGCCACTACAGCCGCTATCACTCTTCCTCATTTAATGCAGTCGCAGAGCCCACATCCAGGGCCGTATTAACAGATGCTGCTGCCCTAGGCACTAAACCTGAAGACGCCCCATCTTGGGGAGCATGGTATCGGCCACATAAATTTCTCTACATGTGGAAACATTCATCACGTTTTTCATGGTTTTTAACTGCTCAAAACATAAATAAATTTCCACATTGAATCTATGATTAGAGCAGTCTGCATATTATTGGTGGATTGGTAGGTAATAGCTCCAGGCGTCACATTTAACATCGCCACACCAGACCTGAACAATATTGCCTTATATAGTTTGCAGCGAAATCCCCTGCGAATCCTTGTACAGTGAAGTTCAATGGGGTTTAACCCCCCACTGCCCGGAGCCCACAGCATACATTACCTGTTCAGCGGCGTGGCCGCAGGAGTTGGATTCAGATCAATAACAGAGCAGACATGAGTGGGTGTGCGTGGACAGAGCACAAAACAAGTTGTCACTCACTACTCATAGTGCAATGTAGTAAAGTGACATGAATGTTAATGTTACAGTCCATTTAGTAATTAATATAGCACTTCAGGTCTCTCTTCTCCCTCCCCCCCCCCCCCAAGTCCCTGAGAGAAGAGGTGCATGAGCTGTCATGTGGCGGCCATGAGGTTACACCAGTTTAGTTCCCACTGCTATGCAGCCTGTCTTTAGTTGCCTTCCTTCCTCTTTTGTTCCTGGAACTCCTGGCCCCACCCTGGCCTGCATAAATTCTACTTGGCATGTAAGTTTTCCCTATTCTCATAAAATAATGTAAAAAAAAAAAAAAAGTACTTGCTGCAATGGGGGTCAGGGGATAAATAGCACACTTTTTTTTTAATACATTGCTTTAAAGCGACTCCGTACCCACAATCTGACCCCCCCCTCCAAACCACTTGTACCTTCAGATAGCTGCTTTTATTCCAAGATCTGTCCTGGGGTCCGTTCGGCAGGGGATGCAGTTATTGTCATAAAAACAACTTTTAATCTTGCAGCGCTGTGTCTAACGGCCGGGGCTTACATTTGTATATGCATTAGGCTGGCACCACCTCTCTGTCCTTCCTCCCCACCCTCCTCATCATTAGGAATACTCCAGGCAAATTGCTTCCAATTCCCCACCTGTCGCAGCCCGGCACATGGGCTGGATCGTTAATACACCTGTGCAAAGCTCAAACAGCAGTAAATGTTCCTGGATCATTCCTAATAATGAGGAGGGTGGGGAGGAAGGACGGAGAGGTGGTGCCAGCCTAATGCATATACAAATGTAAGCCCCGACCGTTAGACACAGCGCTGCAAGATTAAAAGTTGTTTTTATGACAATAACTGCATCACCTGCCGAACGGACCCCAGGACAGATCTTGGATTAAAAGCAGCTATCCAAAGGTACAAGTGGTTTGGGGGGGGGGGCAGATTGTGGGTACAGAGTCGCTTTAATGCATGTAAATAATGATAATAATGTAAATAAATAAATTTTATATATATATATATATATATATATATATATATATATATGTGTGTGTGTGTGTGTGTGTGTTCAAATATAAAAAAAATCCCTCCCATAATAAAATTCTAATCATTCAAAGCATGTAAATTATATGTATTAATAAAGATATTTAGTATCATGCACAGGCTTGGTAAACAATGCAAGGCTAGGTCCTCCACATCATGTTGTCAGTGTGTTTGGGGTTGGGGGGGGGGGGGTTAGGCTCCAAATTGATTCTTTGTCTCGGGTGCAGGAGAGCCTAACTTCACCACTGTCAGCACCTTAGGTAGGGCCCAATTAAAGTTACTATAACATATAACATTTAAGTTGTTTTATGTGTAAAAATGTATTTTTGTACAAGTAAAAAATATAAAAGAAATGTTGATGGTTGATGAAGGGAATCTTCCTGAGTCTGCATTTATCCAGCTATATAACCGATTTATGTTAGTTAATGTTATTTACAGCTCATTGTCATATAAATGGTTTTATAGCTTTTATTCGGATAAAGAGGTCAGGGTTGTAACTACAAGCAAAATATTTGTTGCTGAATGCAATGCACCAGTTCAAAGATCACTCAAAGTGAAAGTGTAAGTAGGTTTTCCTGGACTGTATAAATAGGAGCTGATTTTCGTAGAATCACAAAGGTCAGTAGCCAGCGTCAGGAAGTCTGGGAGGGTGGTAAGTCACATTGAAAGAAAGTAAAGCATATTTCATTCTTACTTTCACTAGGAAGCATTAGAAACATACCTCCCAGCTGGAAAGACTCCTTTAAACTAAGAAAAATGTTTTACATTTTTCTGTTCACAGATGCTGGTTATAATGGCTTGAAAAGGAATCTACTGTATGCAAAAGCTTCTTCGACTTTGTGCCATAATACTACAGACTTTTATTACAGTAAGTAAATAGTATACTTTTTCTACTTATATTAATTGTAATGCATACATGACTCCTACTGTATATTGAAGAGAGCAACAACACCAGGGTATATCTCATACCTCCCAAGTTTCCCTCTTTTGGAGGGACGGTCCCTACTTTTGCCTCACGTCCGTCTGTCCCCCTTTGCCCCTTACATGTCCCTCTTTTTGACCTAGGAATTAGATTTACATTAATAAACTTTCTATGTTGCTCTAGAAAGTGTATGGTTTCTTACTGTATAATAGACCCAAACTATTATATTATTATTCTGTTATATTACTATTATAATTATTCTATTAAATAAATATTTAATTATTATTTATTATTATTATTTATTATTTATTTTAAAGCACCCTTAATTCCAAAGAGCTAAAATGATTAAGCCATTGTGCGTCCATGTCACCTGCTCGACAGTGGGTCCCTGCAAATGCGGACAGTTACTGAAAAACATTCCTAATCCTGTCTGTAGTTGCAGGTCTGCAATTACAGAGTAACTTAGGCTGGGTTCACACTACGTATATTTCAGTCAGTATTGTGGTCCTCATATTGCAACCAAAACCAGGAGTGGATTAAAAACACAGAAAGGATCTGTTCACACAATGTTGAAATTGAGTGGATGGCCGCCATATAACGGTAAATAACTGCCATTATTTCAATATAACAGCCATTGTTCTAAAATAACAGCAAATATTTGCCATTAAATGGCGGCCATCCACTCAATTTCAACATTGTGTGAACAGATCCTTTCTGTGTTTTTAATCCACTCCTGGTTTTGGTTGCAATATGAGGACCACAATACTGACTGAAATATACGTAGTGTGAACCCAGTAAAGTGACACTGTTCACTTTTTATTGGAACAAGCACCATGACGCATGATATAAAATAAGGTATAAAAACTGCAAAACTTAACCTGTACACCTGTGTAGGTAAGTCATAATGCAAAAAGGGGGTGACAGTGTCACTTTAAAGAGGTTTACAGCCATATACACCATGTACACTTCATATTCATTATCTTTCTCAGAGAAAGTATTGAACAATGTTTACTACTCATAGAGAGGATCGTAAAAGTAAAAAAAATTAATTGGTGCATAGCAGATTTAAAATGTTTAGGTCATTCTCCACATGAATAATATTCAGATTTTGCCAAATTATTTCCTAAAATCTCATTCACAACACCACTATTGTAATATATATAAGCTGCTCCAGAAAGTTTACATTGTATATGTGTAGTGTCCCACTATGTGTTTTTTTTTTCTTCTCTCTTACACCAGGCAAAAGTGTTTCTATTCAGTACGACAGTTAGGACAGTAAGCTGCTGTACCTTACTCAAACCACTAGGTGTCACAATCTTCCACAGCTGCAGTCAAAACTAGATTTAGCCACACACCCTTCCCTCTATAGTCTACATTTCCTTTAGTTTAGTTAGTGCCTGGTTTTAAGCCCGGCTGGACGTGCTACACCTGTTCTCCAGCTAGTGACTCAATCCTAATGGCTTACCTACACTGTGGATTTTTCTAGACTCTGGGCAGTCAACCACCTTACAGAAAAGGAGAGGAACACTAAAGTTGCACCACAGTAGAGCACAGTGCAAGTTACCCTCTCTCTACTGACTTACGCTAGGCGAGTAGGAAGGATACTACTAGCTAGTTCCACAAAGTGACAAAAGACCTGGGACTTGTACCACCCCATTAGGACAGAAACTGACACTGAGGGGAAGATGGCGGTCATACAGTATTTGCAGAGATCATATACAGTATATATACGTGAGAACGAGGATTATTACAGAACACTATAGAGACACTTCACCACATCTTTTTGTCTGTTCCTATTTCTACTGTTGATTTTTGCGCTAAGCACTGTTAGTTACTATTTTTGCACTGAAGATACTTCTCTTAAGAAAAGTTAAACTTTACTGCTATGTGTTATACTAGGGATAGCAGGGTCCTGATGTGTGCCTGAGCTGTGTACTTGGCCCCCAGCAACTCCAATATGGAAACCTCCTGTGAGAGGGAGCTGCAGGCTCCCTCTCACAGGCTAAGTGTCAGTGTAAAACTGACAGGTATAGCACATAGCAGTACTGATGTGTCACTTTATATAACATAAAGTACAATGTGTCATGAGAAAACAATCCCAGAATTGTGAGCATTCATTAAAGCATTTCAGAGTTATAATGATATAAAAAGAGACAGGTCTGATTATGAAAAATGAGCTTGGTCATTAAGGCCAAAACAGGCTGCAGAGGCTAGGGGTTAATCTATAATTGTAGGAAATTGTGGTTCCACAAAGTTTTGACATCCAGGGTGTCTTCACACGTAATGGATCTGCAGCAGATTTTCACGCTGCGAGTTTCACGCTGCAAGGATTCTGGTATAGTGATATGTGACCCGGCCCTTTTAACCGCCCGCAGCCCCGGCCCGGAGCATACATTACCTGCTCAGTGCCGCGACTGTGTGAGGCTCCTAGCTCCTCTCGCTCCCCATCAGCCAATCAATGCTGCTGTGCAGCCTCACATAGCCGAGGTGCCAAGCAGGTAATGTATGCTCCGGGGCTGCGGGTGGGGGATTAAAGGGGCCGGGTCACATACTGGCCCCCGTAGACCTTCACTATACCAGGATCCACAGCAGATTTCGCTGCAAACTCGCAGCGTGAAATCCGCTGCAGATCCGGTACGTGTGAAGGCCCCTCAAGGGATGAAAATGTGTTATATAAAAAGTGTCAATCTTTATAAAAAAAACAGCAGGATCCGCACTTTAGCAATAGATGAGACTCCACAATGTCCACCATAAACAAATATAAATGAATAGAGTGGAGTTTCAGATAATAGTTGTACAACACAGTTCACAACTTTGAGCCAGCGTTTCTCTGCTTCAGAGAAGCAACATGGTATCGTACCCATCACCCCAACCCAACCACAACCACATAAATAACCTTGAAAGAAATAAAAAACACAGTCTCACATTTTGGAGAAAATAATGGCCGTGAAAATTTTTATTATGGGGTTACACAGATTATCCAAAATACAGTAAGGGTCCTACTACGCGGAGCGATTTTTAACGACTAACAATAAACGATTGCATATTAGATTGTTTACCATTCACCATATTACACAGAACGATGATTGTTAGTTACGATCATTACTACGATTGTAATTGCAATCGTTACTATGATGCGGAACGAATGTGGAATTACAGCAAAGGATTAGCAAACGATTAACGAATGATTATTGATAATTTTAGGTTCAGATCTAAATCTACAATCAACGACATATGAACAATTTTTCGATCGTTGCCTGCAATTACACAGAACGATTATCGATTAAATTTGAACAATATAACGATTTTTCGCACGATAATCGTCCCATGTAATAGGGCCATAACTCAAAAAGTTTTATTAATGAAACCAAAGTATTAATCATTTGCCTAGCATCAGCTGGCGATTACTCCCCTAACAAAAGTTCACGACATAGTGAACTACCTAAAGAAAGGGAGGAAGGGTGGGGCGCATAGGTTCTCCTTCTAACAGCTGTGACAGGACTGAAGAGAATTCACTAAAAAGCCCCTTTCTATAATCAGATTCCTTCACCACACAACAGTTGACCAATCAGATCTCGTAGCCAGGTTAGAGCGGGATAACTTCAGCCAACAGGAAGCGAGACTTCTCCATAGTGATGGAGGTGATAACCTGCGTGTGCTATTGGACACCGCTTACCCAATCAAATTTTCTGAAAAATAAAAGACTGTGGACAGCTTCAGGAAACAAAGTAGATTAAACCAAGTGAATATGACCCCTACAGGCTGAACCATTAATAAAATCTATATCACTTAGTACATAAATATAAATAGGAGAACATACATTAATAATGATAAATGAGAAAGGGGATGGGACGACACCATGAGGGGCCAACGCTAACTCTCATTGGCCCTCATCATACTCACAAGTCTTCAATGCAAGTGGTTGGTTGATTTATTCACTGAGTACAATGTGTAACAATCACTTATAGGCTGACATACTTTTCCTCCACCGCCCAAACCTGCCGCTCTCCCGCAAAGAAGGTACATGTGAACTGTGTTGTACAACTATTATCTGAAACCCCACTCTATTCATTTATGTGTAAAAAGTTGCAAGCATGTTTTGGAAATCAACGCTACAAAAAGCCATTTACTTCCACTCTGCATTAAAACAAAAAAAGGGAAAACACAAGGGGGGTGAATACTTTTGCAAGGTGCCTTATTATATGTATACTACACACTTGACACTGGCTGTCAGATAGGAGGTAGTAGTAGTCTGTAAATCACAGACATAGAGCAAATGTATATTGCTAATACGCTATACATTAAAGGGAACCAATCACGCCGAAAATTCATCTTAAGATAAGGAAACGTGCTGGCACATCACCCAGCACGTTTCCTAAACATCCCCCTGTAACCTCCGTGCCCCCATCCATCAGTCAGTAATCTTACTTTGAAGAAGTCCCGCACTGTATGTAAATTTCTGACAATCTGACACCGTGACAAACAAGTCACGGTGGGCGGATTTAGTCAAGGTGGGCAGAATCAGTCACAGGTCCTGGGCGTCTGTAATGGCTGTAATCACGCACAGAGGGGCGTGCTTGAGGTCCGCCTTCCATCCACGTTACCCAGCGGCTTGCGTTTCATGTTGGCGGCACGCTGACGTCATCCGCATGCAGCGCCGTCATCTGGGCGTCGTCTCCCGCCATACTGCGCATGCGCGGACTACAGAAGACGTCTGCGCTGCGTGCGGATGATGTCAGCGCGCCGCCCAGGGCCGTCTTACCCATTGGGCAGGGCAGGCGGCTGCCCGGGGGCCCCTGCATCCTAGGGGGCCCCTGCCCTCTGTGACCTGTATTTTTCGCTTTATAAGACGCACTTATAAAACTAAGTGCGTCCTATAAAGTGAAGACGGCTCCCAAGCAGTGCTGAGCACCGCAAGGAAGCCGTCCCGCCCGCCCCCTCTATTGCCCCCTCCGCCTGCCCAGCCCGCCCCTTCTATCGCCGCTCAGCTGAGCCGATCAGAAGCCCAGGAAAGTGCAATGAGCAGCACTTTCCTGGGCTTCTGATTGATTCAGCTGAGCGGCGATAGAAGGGGCGGGCGGTCCAGGAACTCACCCGTCCGGCGGCCCCAGCAGCTGATGTCTCCTGGCAGCGCGCTCCCGTCATCCTCCGGGAACAGGCAGGATGTCCTGGATGTGTCGTGCAGCCGGACACTTCCGGCACAGGCAGTCTCTCTGTACCCCGCTGCCTGTGCCCGGAGAGAGGAGCTGCTGGGGCCGCCGGACAGGTGAGTAACTGGTTTGTTGTTTTGGGGGGCACTGGCTACTATGGGGGGCACTGGCTACTATTGGGGTACTGGCTACTATGGGGGGCACTGGCTACTATAGGGGGAACTGGCTACTATTGGGGTACTGGCTACTATGGGGGACACTGGCTACTATGGGGGCACTGGCTACTATGGGGGGCACTGGCTACTATGGGGGGCACTGGCTACTATTGGGGTACTGGCTACTATTGGGGGCACTGGCTACTATTGGGGCACTGGCTACTATGGGGGGCACTGGCTACTATGGGGGGCACTATATGGGGGGATTGGCTACTATAGGGGGCACTGGCTACTATGGGGGGCACTGGCTACTATGGGGGGCACGGCTACTATGGGGGTACTGGCTACTATGGGGGGCACTGGCTACTATGGGGCACTGGCTACTATGGGGGCCACTGGCTACTATGGGGGGCACTGGCTACTATGGGGAGCACTGGCTACTATGGGGAGCACTGGCTACTATGGGGGGCACTGGCTACTATGGGGGGCACTGGCT
The DNA here is from genome assembly GCF_027789765.1 of Dendropsophus ebraccatus. Classification (NCBI taxonomy): domain Eukaryota; kingdom Metazoa; phylum Chordata; class Amphibia; order Anura; family Hylidae; genus Dendropsophus; species Dendropsophus ebraccatus. Next base: position 127,494,883 of record NC_091457.1, read on the forward strand.
ACTATGTGGGCACTGGCTACTATGGGGGGATTGGCTACTATGGGGTAACTATATGGGAGCGATTGGCTACTATGGGGGGCACTATATGCAAAGATGTGGGGGATTTGATGGCGGCGGTTGGGGGGGGGGGCAATTCGCACCTCTGCCCAGGGGCCCATAATGCTGTTAAGACGGCCCTGGCGCCGCCGACGTGAAACGCAAGCCGCCGGGTCACGTGGATGGAAGGCAGACCTCAAGCACGCCCCTCTGGGCGTGATTACAGCCATTACAGACACCCAGGACCTGTGACTGATTCTGCCCACCTTGACTAAATCCGCCCACCGTGACTACTTGTCAGAAATTTACATACAGCGCGGGACTTCTTCAAAGTAAGATTACTGACTGATGGATGGGGGCACAGAGGTTACAGGGGGATGTTTAGGAAACGTGCTGGGTGATGTGCCAGCACGTTTCCTTATCTTAAGATTGATTTTCGGCGTGATTGGTTCCCTTTAAGGCTATCTATATATAATATATTAAATACTACTATACCTGACTCCTCTCTAACTCTAAATAGCCATTAAAGCATGGTCTAATATACCATATTTTTCACTTTATAAGATGCGTATTTTTTTCCTAAGAAAAGAGTGAGGTGCCTAATCCTCAAGGCTAAGTTCTACATGAATAATATATGGCGTGTGTGTATATGCTCTCCAGATGTACAGTGTTAACCCCTTCGTGCTGCAGCTAGTTTGGGCCTTAATGACCAGGCTAATTTTTCAAAATCTGACCTGTCTCACTTTATGGAAGGGAGCGCCAATTAGCTTTTCCAATGCAGATTTTGCTGAAGAAGTTTCTGAGCGCCAGGTGCGTTTGCAGTGCCCCTGTAGTGTCAGCAGAGAGAAAAACCCCCATTTTGGAAAGTGCACCCCTCAAAGAATTCATCTTGGTGTGAGGTGAGCATTTTGACCCCACAGGTATTACAGGAAAGTATTCAAAAGAAGACAGTAAAAATGAAAAACTCAAATTCTTCCAATAATATGTTCGTTTAGTTTGAAATTTCTCAATTTCATGAGGAACAAGAGAAAAAAAGTACCCCAAAATTTTTAACGCAGGTTCTCCTGAGTACAATGGTACCCCATATGTGGGCGTAAACCACTGTATGGGCACACAGCCAGGCTCAGAAGGGAAGGAGCGCCAATTAGCATTTTCAGTGCAGATTTTTCTGAAGAAGTTTCTGAGCGCCAGGTGCGTTCGCAGAGCCCCTGTAGTGTCAGCAGAATAGATTCCCCCCAAAAGTCACCCCATTTTGGAAAGTGCACCCCTCAAAGAATTCATCTTGGGGTGTGGTGACCATTTTGACCCCACAGGTATTAGAGGAAAGTATTCAAAATTGGCCAGTAAAAATGAAAAACTCAAATTTTTCCAATAATATGTTGGTTTAGTTTGAAATTTCTCAATTTGATGAGGAACAGGAGAGAAAACGTACCCCAAAACGGTACCTCATATGTGGGCATAAACCACTGTATGGGCACACAGCAGGGCTCAGAAGGGAAGGAGTGCCAATTTACTGGAGCAAAACCGCAGCTAGTAATGGTTATTAGAATAGCACAGTTACAAAAAAATGAGATTACAGGTAATGTGGGGTGGTTACGGGCAACCTGGGGTGGTTATGGGCAACCTGAGGTGGTTACAGGTAATCTGGGGTGGTTACAGACAACATGGGGTGGTCACGGGCAACCTGCTGTGGTTACGGCAACCTGGGGTGGTTACAGGCAACGTGGGGTGGTTACGGGCAACCTGCAGTGCTTACAGAAAATCTGTGGTGGTTACGGGCAACGTGGGGTGGTTACGGGCAATGTGGGGTGGTTACGGATAAACTGAAGTGCTTATAGGTAATCTCGGGTGGGTACCTGTAATCTGGCATGGTTACCGCAATCTGGAGGGGGTCATTGGCAATTTGGGGTGGTCAGAGGCAACATGCAGTGGTCAGAGGCAACCTGCGGTGGTCGGAGGAAACTTGCGGTGGTCAGAGGCAACCTGCGGTGGTCAGAGGCGACATGGCGTGGTCAGAGGCGACGTGGCGTGGTCAGAGGCGATGTGAGGTGGTCAGAGGCAACGTGCGGTGGTTACAGGCAACGTGGGGTGGTTACGGGCAACGTGGGCTGGTTACGGGCAACCTGCTGTGCTTACAGACAATCTGGGGTGGTTACGGGCAACGTGGGGTGGTTACGGGCAACCTGCAGTGCTTACAGACAATCTGGGGTGGTTACGGGAAACGTGGGGTGGTTACGGGCAACCTGCAGTGCTTACAGACAATCTGGGGTGGATACGGGCAACGTGGGGTTGTTACAGGCAACCTGCAGTGCTTACAGACAATCTGGGATGGATATGGGCAACGTGGGGTGGTTACGGGCAACCTGCAGTGCTTACAGACAATCTGGGGTTGTTACGGGAAACGTGGGGTGGTTACGGGCAACCTGCAGTGCTTACAGACAATCTGGGGTGGATACGGGCAACGTGGGGTGGTTACAGGCAACCTGCAGTGCTTACAGACAATCTGGGGTGGTTACGGGCAACGTGGGGTGGTTACGGATAAACTGAAGTTCTTATAGGCAATCTGGGGTGGATACCTGTAATCTGGCATGGGCACCGCAATCTGGAGGGGGTCATTGGCAATTTGGGGTGGTCAGAGGCAACGTGGCGTGGTCAGAGGCGCCGTGGCGTGGTCAGAGGCGCCGTGGCGTGGCCAGAGGCATCGTGGCGTGGTCAGAGGCAATGTGCGGTGGTCAGAGGCAACGTGCGGTGGTCAGAGGCAATGTGCGGTGTCAGAGGCAACGTGCGGTGGTCAGAGGCATCGTGGCGTGGTCAGAGGCAATGTGCGGTGGTTACGTGCAATCTGGGGGGTTACATATAATCTGGTGTGATTACGGGAAATCTGGGGGGGTTATGTGCAACCTGGAAGCGTTACAGACAATCTGGGATTGTTACTGCTAAACTGAAGTGCTTATAGGTAATCTGGGGTTGGTAAATGTAATTTGGGGTGGTTACGGGCAATCTGGAGGGGGTCACTGGCAATTTGGGGTGGTTACGGGCAATGTGCAGTGGTTACGGGCAACGTGCGGTGGTTACGGGCAATGTGCGGTGGTTACGGGCAACGTGCGGTGGTTACGGGCAACGTGCGGTGGTTACGGGCAACGTGCGGTGGTTATGGGCAACGTGCGGTGGTTACGGGTAATCTGGGGGGGTTAGGGGTAATTTGGGAGTAAACTGCAATTATTACTATAATAAAAAGTGTGTGTTTTATTTTTTTGTATGTTTGTCACTTTTTGTACTTTATACATTCATTTTCACTGTATTACTATGATTACTGTGATATTTTGTATCACAGTAATCATAGTTCAGTGACAGAGACCAAATTGGGGGGGTGGGGGGACATCACTTTTTATCCCCTGTCACCAATCATTCATGGTGACAGGGGATAAAAAGTGCCGGTGGCACATGGTACAAGCGATCAGCGGTATATAGTATATACCGCTGATCGCTTGTACCGGGACCTCACAGGGGGGTCCCCGATGACTGCCCCATGCTCTCCGCTACCTCCGGAGAGCATGGGGCTTTCATTCATTTAAACTTTTCCATCCCTGCGAACAAACATCGTTTGTTTGTTCGCAGGGATGGCGGCGGCCATCTTGGAAATGATGGCCGCCGAGGGAGGGGGGTTAGTGATTCCCTACTAGGGGGGGCTGATCTGGGGTCTGAGGGGACACTTATTTCATCTCCCCCCGCCGTGAATCACGGCGGGGGGAGATCAAAAGCAGCGGCGGCACCGGTAATCCCCTTTACCGACGGCCGCCGCTATAGCGTTAATAGCGGCGATCGTCGGTAAGGGGGGGGGGGGCGGGACGGACCCCACACACTGCCGCAACCCCTCAACTACCTCCGGTAGCTGGGGGGATGGGGTGGGGGCCGTCCCGGCCCCACAGCCTTATTCTCTGCCATTGCCGAAAAAGCTGATGGCAGCAGAATAAGGCCCCTTAGTGACCACCGTAAAAAGCCGTATCGGCGGTCACTAAGGGGTTAACATTTGATTCTCCTATACAAGTAATATTGAGAAATTATTTAATTAAATCTCTAAAATGAAATAAAATTATGATTAAGGGTAGCTTTACACACACACCGTATCGCAGTGGATTTTCTGCTGCGGATTCGGTGTGTGAAGGCACCCTTAACCCCTTAAGGACAGAGCCTGAAATGGCCTTAAAGGGGTAGTCCACCCAAAAATTTTTTCTTTCAAATCAACTGCTGCCATGAAGTGACAGAGATTTGTAATTTACTTCTATTAAAAAATCTCAAGCCTTCCAGTACTTATCAGCTGCTGTATGCCCAACAGGAAGTTGTATTATTTCCAGTCTGGAGAGCAGGAGGGGTTTTCTATGGGGATTTGCTCCTGCTTTGGACAGTTCCTGACATGGACAGAGGAGGCAACAGAGAACACTGGGTCAGACAGGAAAGAAAACACTACTTCCTGCTGGACATACAGCAGCTAATAAGTACTGGAAGACTTAAGATTTTTTTAATAGAAGTGAATTACAAATCTCTGGCACTTTATGGCACCAGTTGATTTGAAAGAAAATTTTTTTGGGTGGACTACCCCTTTAAGGACAGAGACAAATTTTATGAATTTGACCAGTGTCACTTTATCCATTAATAACTTCGGGATGCTTTAACCTATCCGGCTGATTCTGAGAATGTTTTCTCGTGACATATTGTACTTAACATTTCTGGTAAATTGGAGTCGATACTTATAACAAATCTTTATGAAAAAAAAACAAAATAACGTAAAAATAATGTGAAAAAATGCATTTTTCCAACTTTGGAACTTTTCTGCTTATACAGCCACATAAATTATATATTAAATAGCATTAGCAACTTGTCTACATTATGATGGCGGCATTTATTAAACTTTCTTTCATTTTTTTTAGACAATAGAAAGCCTAAACATTAGCAGCAATTTTCCAAATTTTCAGTAAAATTTCAAAATCAGATATTTTTAGGGACCTGTTCATGTTTAAAGTGTATTTGAGGGGACTGTATGTTAGAAAGCCCCACAAAGCACCCCATTTCAGAAACTGCACCCCCCAAACGCTAAAAAAGCACATCCAGAAAGTTTTTTAACCCCTTAGGGGAGTCACAGAAATAAAAGCTAAGTGTGTAAGAAATTTGAAAATCTTAATTTTCTGTGCAGAGATTTTATTGTAATCCAATATTTTTCATAATTATAAATCATTACCAGAGAAATGCACCCCAATATTTATTGCCCCATTTCTGCAGTGTATAGAAAAACCCTTATGTGGCCCTATTGCGTTGTTTGACGCAACCACAAGCCTCAGATATAATGGAGCACCTAGTGAATTTCAATGCCTCTATTATATTTGGTCACTTCTGACTGTACCACTTCAGGTTGGCTGAGGCTCTGGGGTGCCAAAACCTAAAAAACACCCCTAACGGGACACCATTTAGAAAACTAGACCCCTCAAGGAATGTAACAAGGGGTGCGGTGACCATCTGGACCCCACAGGTGCTTCACAGATTTTCAGAACAATGTGGTGTAAAAAAGAAAAAAATTATAATTTTTTACACTACAACGTTGTTCTAGCATTCATTTTTCATTTTTACAAGGGGATAAAAGAAAAAAAAACACCAAATGTGTAGCGCAGTTTCTCCTCAGTACGGAAATACCCCACATGTGGACATAAAGTGCCAAGCGGGCGCAGGACGAGGCTCCAAAGGGAAGGAACGCCAATTGGCTTTTGGAAGCTGGATTTCACTGGAATGGAATTCAAGGGCCATGTCGCATTTACAGAGCCCTCGTGTTGCCAAAACACTGGAAACCCCCCACAAGTGACCTCATTCTGGAAACTTCACCCCTCAAGGAATCTAACAAGGGGCACAGTGAGCATATGGACCCCACTGGTGACGGGCACAAATGTGGAACAATGTGACGTGAAAGGAAAAATTTAAATTTTTTCACTTTCACGGCACAAATGTACCCGTCATCAAGGGGTCCATATCCTCACTGCACCCCTTGTTAGATTCCTTGAGGGGTGTAGTTTCCAGAATGGGGTCACTTGTGGGGGGTTTTCACTGTTTTGGCAGCACGACGGCTCTGTAAATGTGACATGGCGTTCATCATCCATTCTGGCCGAATTCAGCCTCCAAAATCCAAATGGCACTCCTTCCCTGCGCCCACATGGCGCTTTATGTCCACATGTGGGGTACTTATGGACTCGGGGGAATTGCTCTACACATTTTTTTCTGTTTTTTATCTTTTAACCCCTTGTGAAAATGAAAAATTTAAGGCTAAACCAACATTATAGTGTAAACAATTTTATATTTCATTTTCACGCCACATTGTTCCACATTTGTGCCCGTCACCAGTGGGGTCCATATGCTCACTACACCCATTGTTACATTCCCCTAAGGGGTGTAGTTTCCATAGTGGGGTCACTTGTGGGGGGTTTCAACTGTCTTGGCAACACAGGGGCCTTTTAAATGCAACAAGGCCCTCAAAATCCATTCCAGCCAAATCCAGCCTCCAAAAGCCAAAAGGCGCTCCTTCACTTTGGAGACTTACCCTGCACCCGCATGGCGCTTTATGTCTACATGTGGGGTATTTCTGTGCTCAGGGGAAATTGCTCTACACATTTTGTGTTTTTTTTATCTTTTAACTCCTTGTAAAAATGAAAAAATCAAGACAAGACCAATGATTTAGTGTAAAAATTAAACATTTTTTACACTAAATGTTGGTCTAGCCTTGATTTTTTCATTTCCACAAGGGGTTAAAAAAGAAAATGAACTCAAAACGTGTAATTTCCCCTGAGTATGAAAATACCCAACATGTGGACATAATGTGCCATATGGGCACAGGGCAAGCCACCAAAGGGACAGAGCGCCATTTAGAGGCTGGAATGGAGGATGGAGGCCATGTCGCAATTACAACGCTCCTGTGCTGCCAGGACAGTAGAAACCCCCACAAGTGACCCCATTCTGGAAACTATACCCCTCACGGAATCTAACAAGGGGTGCAGTGAGAATATGGACCCCACTGGTGACAGGCACACATGTAGAACATGTGGTGTGAAAATAAAAAATAATTTTTTTTTCATTTTCACGGCACAAATGTGCCCGTCACCAGGGGCCCATATCCCCGCTGCCCCCCTTGTTAGATTCCTTATGGGGTGTAGTTTCCAGAATGGGGTCACTTGTTGGGGGTTTCTACTCTCCTGGCAGCACAGAGGCTCTGTAATTGCATCATGGCATCCTCTAATGGGAATGGCGGCCATACCTATTTAGCTGGGGAAAAGGGACAATTTTTATTTATTTAGGGGTATTAGGCCAATTATTAGTTTATAAGGTTGAAAAGGACAGGTGTCCATCAAATTTAACCTGTGTTGATCCAGAGGAAGGCAAAAAACCCTGGTGAGACAAACGACAGTAGCCTTATCACAGGGAAAAAATTCTTTCCCGACTCCATAATGGCAATTAGAATAATCCCTGGATCAACGTGACCCCTGAAATAGGAATAAGGGACAGAATTTAGATAATGTAGAACTCCAATGACATGTGGTACGCCTTGAAGCGATCCAGTATGCAGAGGTTGGGGTGATTAGGACAGGTGTTACACTGGAAAATGGTGTCCCTCCTGATCCCCCTGTTAAGCCACACTCTGCACTTCTTCTGGGGTCTCCTGTTTTCCAGTGTGGGGGACGTCACCTGGAAAATGTTGCACTGGTGCGATACGGGGTCCTTCATATCCAGAAGCGCTGGGTCCGCTCCATGGTTGCTAATTATTAGGGGTTTATTAATACTTCTGATATTTTCGGATCGTACCACAAGCTACAGTAGCTCGGGCAGCGAGGGACCTGAAGAGGGGGTGCTGGTATAAAAATTTTCAACGTACAGGTGGTAACCTTTATCCAGCAGTGGAAAGATCAGTTCCCGAACGATCTTCCCACTAACTCCGAGGATGAGGGGGCATCTGGGGGCTGGATTCGGGTGTCCCTTCCTTCATACACTCTAAGGGTACTTGCACATTGCGGAATGGCGAAGGATAACCCTTTGTGCATTCCGCAGCTGGCACCCACCGGCAGACTGGTGCAGGCGCGCGTCTCCGCTCGTGTCACACTCCATTCTATGCACGGGCGGATTCCGCCCTCTGTCCAAAGAATGAACGTGTTTATTCTTTGGACAGACGATGGAATCCGCCCGTGCATGTGCGGAGACGTGCACGCCCACATCAGTCCACCAGCGGGTGCCAGCTGCGGAATGCTCAAAGGGTTATCCTTTGCCATTCCGCAGTGTGCACGTACCCTAAATCTGTTAGTGTACCCTGAGGTACTCTCACAAGTTTGTAGAATTTCACACCATACCTTCATCTCTTATTGGTACGGTACTGGCGGAAAAGACGTGTCTGGGGGGCAGCGTACGCTACGCTACCCCCAGACACGTCAGTGGATGATGAGGATGAGGATGAATAGAGGAAAAAATTATCTCTCCATTAATCCTCACTGGCTGTTTCGGTGTCGGAGGCAATAATAACGTATGCGTCCGACGCCGAAAACACCCTGGGGACCATCTTTATATGGGGATTGGTATATGGGGTATGTAAATATGTAGTGGTGTAGTGTAAAACTTTATTTTGTGTAGTGTTGTTTACGTCTTTTTTTAACAGTAAGGAAAAAAAAAACCACGCCAAAAAAGGAGTTGCTGATAAATGCAGCCAGTGGCGGTAGGATATAGGGGGAAAAAATGCCCTACACCAAAAAGGAGGAGTTGCTGATCAGCGGCGCATTTACATGCAATGCTGATCAGCACTCAGCAACGTTAGAGCGCATAAAAAGGAAAGAAATTTTTTTGAAAAAAAAACAAAACTCTTTTTACCTCAAAGCAAATGATCAGTGTATAATATACACTGATCAGCCGCTAGGGGGCAATAGAGTGGAGATGCCGAAGACCGCCGAAGATGGGGGCGACGGAAAAGCCTGAAGAGCCGAGGACTTCCGACGAAGACCGACCGAACCCGGAAGTGTACCAAGACACCTCTCACTACTTCTCGACTTCCTGGAGTTCTTTTCGATGCAGCGCTGGTTTCCCAGTCTGACCATGCACGCTCACCACACTGCTCACTGTGAGGCTAAGAGCCTTGTTTTTGCTCCAGCTTTGATAACAATGCTTACAGTGGTGCAGGGCCCCGTTCTTAGGTCATTGGTAATAGATCTGTCTTGGTCTGCATAGGGAATGTATCAGTGGCAAACTGGTAATGTATATTATATTTTGGTGCCAAATACTGTATGACCTCCTCTTCCTCAGTGGCTTGGTTAGAGTTACAGATTGTTGCTCAAGTGCTATCAGACGCGAGCTGGCACCACTTGGCACATCATCGGAAGAACGTGCATCTGATGCAAAGTTGCTCCTGTTGACTTTGGCCCCATTGTGACTGGGACCAGTGGCGTAGCTACCAAAGAGGCAGGTCACGCAGCTGCTATGGGGTCCATGGTGACAGGGGGCCCGGCCCCCTCGGCAGAGCGCATACATGGCCTGTCTCTATGGTGACAGGGTGATCCATTAGCACCCAGCCCCCTCTCCCACGCCAACCCCAGCTCCCTGAAAAACCTGCGAGCGCAAGGCGTTGGGTGATGGCAAAATCAACAGGCAGTCAGGTGCTGTCACCGTCCCATCCGCGTGTCAAACGTCACCAGCATGCCCCCTTCCAACAGGCAGCGAGACTGGACGGCTGGTACCTTTCTCGGTCTCCACCTCTTCCAAAGGTAGTATCCTCCGCCTTCAAGCCCTTCCCCCCCATGCATACCAGAGCTGCAGGTGCAGAAGCTGTATAGCGAGATCGTGGGTCTGCACTGCGGGATCGTGGGTCTGGATCGGGGTCCCCCTATAGAGCTCCACCACGCGCAGCGACGTCATCACTCGATCCCACGGTCCCTGCGGACTCCTCCCCTACAGGGGAGACAGGGGACCACCCTGTGCGAGTAGCCAGGAGGAAAGTGTGCATGCCCGGGGTGAGAGGGGGATATACCGAGTATGTGCCACACTGCTGCTCTTCTGCCCAGATCACCCCCAGCTGCCCCCAGTCACCCTCAGCTGCCCCCAGTCACCACCATTTTGCCCCAGTTGCCCTCAGATTCCCCAGTCACCCGCAGCTGCACCCAGTCACCCCAAGCTGCCTCCAGTCTGTCCCAGTCACCTCCATTCTGCCCCAGTCACCCCCAGCTGCCCACAGTCTGCCCCCAGTTGCCCTTAGCTGCCCCATACACCCCCAGTTGGCTTCTAGTCACCCCAGCTGCCCCCATACAGGATTCATGGGGCCCCATGCAGTTTTTTATGGGGCCCCATAACATCTCTGGCCGAGACAGAAGCTCTGTCTCAGTTTTCTATGAATTCCCATAGAAAATCTCTCCTTCCCTGGATAGTTCCTGTCTCGGCCAGAGGTGTCAGCAGAGAGCACTGTGTCAGGCGCAATTCGTCCGCATGTCTATTTTTCACACGGCCGTAGTTTCAGCCGCACATGTCCGGCCGCGTACGAACTACGGCCGGAGATATGCGTAGTGTGAACATAGCCTAATAGAAAGTAAGAACTCATATGCTGTGGCTCTGCAGTGTGTAACCCTAATACTCAAGGACTATTCATTATCTGCTTGCTAGCAATAGATTTGCATTTTCACTACTGCATCTGTACCATTGCATCTGAGCTTATTATTTTGCTGACTATTGTCTGTACCACAAGGGCCCTGTAGACTACCGATTTTAGGTTCATATATGTATATATAAGCATTTCATAATATTTTATTATTTTGTACACAATTTTATTTTATTTTAGCGATTTAAATAAACATTATTTCTCATTATTACATGTATAGAAGATTCAAATGGTGACTTAATTGCGATATTAATCCATTAATACTGTACATCTGGGGAGAATACACACACCATATATTATTCATATAAAACTTAGCCTTGGGGATTAGGCACCTCACTCTTTTCTTGAGCACAAACCTATATCTGTGATTAGGGGTTTTCTCATAGCCTAGTTAACTTCAGCACCCAGGAGGTAGTAAGCCATAGCAACTAGCATTGATTTAATCTAGCATATTTTTTCCTCCCAAAGTGTGTCTTATAAGGTGAAGGTGAAGATGCGTACCAAATCCAAAGCTGTAACGCTGTCCCTGCCAGTACACTCCTCTTTTGTTGCAATACACTCCTCTTTTGTTGTTGCCGAGGTTGGGGGGGGGGGGGCGATGGGGACCCAGGAGTGCCATAAGTGCCGTGTTCTGCCGTAAGGCAGTGAAGACGCTGCTTCTTTTCCTGCTCTCACCGTGCCGGCGCCACTGAGACAGAAGACGGCATTTGCGGTGCTCCTTGATTCCCCCAGCCTCAAGCAAATGTCACAAGCAAAGTGGACGACAGTGAAGAGAGAGTTACCAAGCCCAGAACCCACTGACAAGCAATGTTTAGAACTGTTTTTAAACGGTACAGTGTTGGACAGTGCTGGGATGGGGGTGGGGGCATTATGAGGGGAGGGGGTGCATGTTATGCTGGGGGCTGGAAATTTGAGGATCGGGATATAAAATTTCTGGAAACCGATCACCAATTAAGTGTTTTGAACACAGTGGTGACAGGGGATAAACAACCCCAAACTCACTGACCATCAGTGATTAGATGTGTTTTTTAGATAGGTTTAGTAAATATTAGTAGCTAATAGTACAATTCCTCATACATGTACATTTGGTTTCTGCATTTTAGCACAACCCCACATACAGTGTATGTGAATGAGTTCATGTGATGCAAAATCTTAAAGTGGCAGTTAAAGAGCTACTCCGGGCTGTTGTTATTTTCAGTGTATGGCCAGGGAGGGGGTGGATATAGAGGCCGCTAGTCACTTACTTCCCCGGTTCCAGAGCCGGGTCCCGGATCGCTCCACCACATTCTACCATCCCGCTACCCCTTCCTGGTCTGAGCTGCGCCTTGACAAGTGACATCTCAAGGCAGCTCAGTCATTCAGTGGCCAAGGTGGGACTCCGCTAAAATTTTGGTCCCCCTGGATTCCCTGAAGTGGTTAGCTATGAGATTCTGGCGGCTATTAAGTTAGTATCATTACTCTAATTTCTCTACCTTCCCTAATGGATGATGGTATAACATTGTGCATGTCGGCTGATCGTGGTCTTTTAACATAACCTATTACACCAAGCGATTATCAGCCGGTAATTGGCCAAGTATGGCCGATAATTGTTGGCCTAATAGGGCCTTTGGAGTCATAGGCATAGCAGAGAGGAGTGAGTGCTGCCCTGTGGTTGGCAGGAAAATAGGAGAAAATAAGTGAGCACTGTGTCAGCAGCAGGCCGTGACTGATAATCTGGCAAATTCCCAGTGGGCTGGACCGATTCCCAGTCCGATAGGCCGCCCAGGCTGCACATTTAAATTTTACTTTAATATAAGCTGATAGCACAGCGGCCTGACGCTGCCCTATATAATAATCTGCCGTAGAGGGTTGCTAAAAGACACTGAGGGCTGCAGCCGCTGCCAGACATTTGGCTCACTTCACGCCAGTAACGCTGCAGAGAAGCACAGTCACTGACAGCCCAGTGGAGGAGAAGATCATCTTTTGTATAGTTAGTTGCAGTGGCGCCGGGTCGGCTGTCTGCTCCCTGTGGCTGTGTGTCTATGTGCTACTGAGTGTGTGAGAGGTTGTGGTTTACCTGCTGCTATCTGATCTGATGATGAATCATCCGACCCCCATCATCTTCCTCCTCCTCTATGGCTGCCCCCTATTCACATGGCCCTTGGGTCCTCCTATGCACGGTGGCCTGGCACGTACCGCCTACTTACACCTCTGGTCGTCAGATCAATCAGAGGTGTTGTGGAGGTGAAGAATGCCGCAGGTGAGGAGTGTGTTGGTCAGAAAGAAGAGGTTCAGCATCAGCAGACACCCCTGTCCTTCACTGACTGAGTTGTTAACCCCTTATGTATTCACTTTTCACCAAAGCTCAAACCACAATGGAGCTTTGATATTAGTTACATATGTGAGCGAGTGAACTTTGTGTGGGGCACTGAGGTGGTTGCCTGACAGTGACACTGCACACAAAAGTCTCTAAGCCTTTCAATCATCCCTGCACTGGAGTCACAGCATGTGGCAGTATTTCATCCTAGAGGCACAGGGAGTAACAGTATTATTTCTTGGAGGAAGAAGGTGTAGCAGTATTATGTCCTGGAGGCACAGCGTGTAGCAGTATTATGTCCTGAGAGTATGGGGTGGTATTATGTCCTGGGAGAAGAGCGTATGGTAGAATTCTATCCTGGGAGGACAACTGTTATCAGAAAAGATGCCATCTGAAAGTTACTGCATTAATAATGAAGCCATTACCTCTCCTGGCATTGGTATAGTAACAAACGATAATGAGATAAAAAATGTAACCCTAGATGTTAATGAATAAGCACTATTTAACTTTCCACATTTATTTTCCTCGTTTTGTTTACATATTCAAAAGAGTAGTGTCAGGGGGTTGGGGGTGTTCGGATGGGGCAGGGCCAAGAAAGCTTGATATTGTATGTGGACTGGTGGAGTTGGTATGCCAGGGCTGCTTTAAAGGACAACTGCGGCCAAAACTATTTTTTAATATGTTATTACGGAAAGTTAGACAAATTTCTAATGTACATTAATTATGGGAAATGCACATATAGGGCTATTTCCCTTAATTTAGTAGATCAGGGAGACTTCAGATTCTCTAAAAAGAGATGACGTCACGAACACGGGGTGTAATTACAATGGAGTGTCCAGCAGGGGCGCACTATATATAGAAGTCAATGAGTACCATTGACTTCTATATATAGTGCGCCCTGCTGGACACTCCATTGTAATTACAATGGATGTGTATGTAAATGTAATACAGTATACAGTGTTTTTGATTGAATACATTTATGGAATACTTTGGGGAGCAAGTGTCCTTGCTCCCCAAAGTATTCCATAAATATAATCAATCAGTACATAACAGTAACCCGCCGAACCGCTGCCCGCCCGCTGAACCGCCGCCGCTACCGAACGCCCGCTGCTCTGGACTAGACTCAACTACTACTCTCATGGTGATGGGAGAGTAGTAGCTGGGTTATATTGCCGCCGCTGCTGCTGCTGATGGGCGCAGGGGAGCCGCTCATCACTCTGCAGCTATCATCCCCCTCGGCTCCCCCCTCCTCCTCCGGCCAAACTTTACACTATATGATGGTTGACTCCCCGCCCGGCACCGCTCTCCGATCATACATGCCGGCCGGGGACACCTGGAAGCACCGGGAGCTGGCATGTGTTATCGGAGAGCGGCGCCGGGCGGGTAGTCAGCCATCACATAGTCAGTGTAAAGTTTGGCCGGAGGAGGAGGGAGGAGCGGAGGGGGATGATAGCTGCAGAGTGATGAGCGGCTCCCCTGCGCCCATCATCAGCAGCATCAGCGGCGGCGGCAGCGATAAAACCCAGCTACCACTCTCCCATCACCATGAGAGTAGTAGTTGAGTCTAGTCCAGAGCGGCGGGCGTTCGGCAGCGGCGGGCGTTCGGCAGCGGCGGGCGTTCGGTAGCGGCGGCGGTTCGGCGGGTTACTGTTATGTACTGATTGATTACATTTATGGAATACTTTGGGGAGCAAGGACACTTGCTCCCCAAAGTATTCCATAAATGTATTCAATCAAAAACACTGTATACTGTATTACATTTACATACACATCCATTGTAATTACAATGGAGTGTCCAGCAGGGGCGCACTATATATAGAAGTCAATGGTACTCATTGACTTCTATATATAGTGCGCCCCTGCTGGACACTCCATTATACCCCCGGTTCGTGACGTCATCTCTTTTTGACGTCATCTCAGAGAATCTGAAGTCTCCCCGATCTACTAAATTAAGGGAAATAGCCCTCTATGTGCATTTCCCATAATTAATGTTCATTAGAAATTTGTCTAACTTTCCGTAAGTACATATTAAAAAATAGTTTTGGCCGGACTTCTCCTTTCAAGTCTCAGTCCGCCCCTGGTCAGCAGGCCTGTTTCTGAAATGGGTAATGCAAGGAAAGCACAACATTATTATGTCTTTACATAAAGAAGCTGCAGTAAACAGTTTTAAGAAGGCCTTTTTTTTAAATTGTTTTCTGTTCAAAATTAGAAACTGAACACAGTAAGGGAATTGCCTTATTGTGACTATTTTAATTACTATTATCATTATTATTATTATTATTATTATTATTATTTTTCTTTTTTTTTACAGAAATGTCTGGACATCATGATGGGAGTTCTACTAATACTGAGCTTGCCAATAAACTTAAAGAGACAGGCTTGGACCCAGAATATTGGCTCACTGTGCTTGATGAGAAACTTGGCATTAATAATCCACAATCAGCACAATTCATTCAGCCTGAAGACATCTCAGTACTAGAAGAGAAGGCTCGTTTTCCATGGGAAAAAAGGGCATTACGTGAACTGTTTAATATGCCAGATAGCAGTACAAATATAAAGGAAACACAGGAGAAGCGGCACAAGGCAATGAAAGAAAAAAATGAAGAGGCACTTAAGGTCTTAACCGATCTAAAAACATTACGATCTGAGGGAAAAGATCGACATGACAAAATGGTCAAGCAGAAGGAAGAAGAAATGAATAAAGCCCTAGAAATACCTTCAAAATATTCTGCACCATCTGAGAGGTCATTCATGGATCTCATTGATCACTATGAAAAGCAAGTTAAGTCAATGGAAGATGTTTTAAGAAAACAAGAAAATTTAAAAGATGAAGATGTCCTTACATACGCTTCTGGGGGCCTAGCACTTGAGGGAATTTTCCAAACAAAGAACACTGAAGATGTTTTTAAGAAACGTGAACCTCTGCTGCGTATTCCAGAAGGTTTCCAACTTCTTGGACCAGAACAGAGTCCTGAATTTAAGCAAAAAGAATTTACATCTCAAACAGAGGAATCCTGGTTTCAAAAAACAGTTGACAAAATAGGACTAAGTTTAAGTAGTTCCTTTAACTTTAGTTTTTTGGGCTTTGGCCTAAAAAGCAGCGTAAATGTGACCAAAGATTCAGAAACTGAAAACACCAGTATACACTCAGCTCAACAAACATATGTTTGTACAACAAGATATAATTACATCCCGTTAGCAACTTGTTACTTTACTAAGGATCAGTTGAGGCTCTCACAGGCCGCTTTAAATGCATTAAATGACATTGAAACACTAATTGGAATGCATTCAGATGAACAAGTTGTAAGAACAAAATGTTCGGATTTTTTTCAAAGGTTTGGTTCCCATGCTAACCTAGGCCCTATACACTTTGGGGGAATATACTGGTGGAAAGCTTCAATGAAAGGCATCATATCTAATGAAGTGCATGAAGCTAAAAGAATGACATCTGAAGCACTAAACTTTTATATGGGTGCTAGTTATGCTGGATGTGGAGGGGACTTTGATTTATCAAAAACAAATACACATGGATCCATTGATAGATCAACAATCTCCAAATTTCAAAAAGATATTCAGTTCTTTTCTACCAAAACAGGTGGTCCTCCAGAAGTTGATTCTCTCCTTGCGTGGAGATCAGGTCTTGTAACAAGTAACAGGACATGGCGTGTCATAGATCGTGGAATTCAGCTCATACCTGTATGGGAAATTATTGCAAGTAACCACAGGGACCAGTTTAAAGATATTATGAAACTCACTTCATGTTTAATTGATTCTTACACATTGTCAACTGATCTAACATCAGAAATGATGGTTGGAGAACATCTAGTTACTGCTGCAGAGAAAATTAAAACATTCCTACATGATGTCAAGTCTTGGAAAGTCGAGGATTCTAAAAAGCATTTGAAAACATTAATTGATTTTAAACAATCACTGAGTGAAACCACAAAAAGTTACAGTGCTTGGGTGAATTTGTGCCTTTCCGATAAAGGTCTTCAAGAATTCTTACTAAGTCTTGTTAAGAAATACCAGGAAAGTACAGAAAAAGATGTCTACCTCATAAGAATCTCATTGCAAGAACTACTTGAGACACACATTTATTCAGTTGATGATTTTCCTGATGCTTCTTTTATTATGAGGTGGATTTATAATTCTGAGAAGAATGAACTTGATCAGATTTACGTGTCTGAATTTAAAGAGCTACTTGATGTTTTAGAAAGAACAAAGAAAAGTGTTTCTCACATCACGCAATCTCTGTCATCTTCTACAGATGAGCAGTACCAAGCAAAGATTGAAGCTACCCAGCATATTAGTCTTGCCCTTCACTCATTTTTGAAAACCGTGAAAAAGACAAAACAAAAAGATGTGGAATTGTTGGTCCTTCTTATTGCAAAAAACTCTGGATACTGTGTACAAAATCTCTACTTTCGCAACATTTTAGGACGGAAAGACATAGAGTACTTGCAAAGTAACATGGAAGAAGTCTATAGAGAGTACACAAACCTCAAAGATCAATGTACTGAGCGGGCACAAGCATTTGTTCTGTATACAGGATTAACATCTGCTGGTGAATACAAAGAAATGTCAGTGCAACAGAAAACAGACTGTTTGAATTTCATGAAAAGTCAACTAGGAGATTGTCTTTTACCTAATGTCGGCAAAATTATTCAGCAGCAGTCACAATTTAGTGACTGGAGCAAAATGGAAGATAATCTAAGAGCATTTGCCTATGGAAGCACAGTAAAGAAGGAACTTAGCACAGATGACATAGCTAAGGAATTGCAAGATATTTGTCAGGATAAAATAAAATTTGCAAACATTGATGATCAAACTGATAGTGGGAACACAGGCATAGACTTATTGCAATTGTTGAATAGACTCGACATTGTCAAATATTATCCACAAAAAATGAAAACAGCTGATTTTCATAAGATATTTAGTTCTTCTATATCTGAAACCAAGACTTTAGGAGAAAGTCAACTTTCTTTTCAATACCTACAAAGGCTACTCATGTTAGACTATCGTGCAAGATACATACAATGCAAAAGTACTGATGATCTCAGTCAACGCAATACTGTGACCATAAATGAAGACTATGAACCAGATACATCTGATAACTTTTTAGATGATTTCCTTGATGATGGCAATGAAGAGTTTGAAAAACAAATTGCAAGTGATAAACAGTCTATTCACCCTATGGATGTGCAGATGGCAATTTTTCATTGTGCTAATGATTTTATGAGACAATACATTTACACAAAACTTTCAATTTGTCAGTTTGCTCTACCACTGCTGGTAAGAAATCCTGACTCCAAGTGTATTGAGTTTCCTCTCTGGTCTTTTCAAGAAGTTAGAAAAAAATGGAAAACTATAAGTACAGCTAACAAGGATGGGACCTCTAACAACAAATTTATTACTGAGGCGGCAACTCCTATTGTATCTTTTATTCGCTTTGGTTCATCAACATCTTCTAAGTCACAAATGATCAACTGGCTGATGAGCAAACAAAGACATGACATCTTCTATCACCGTCACTGCAAAGGAAGTACCAAAAACTCCTTGCTAATGGATGGCATTGCTGAAATCGCATGGTATTGTCCAGGTGGGAAGGACGATGATGCATTTGATGATTGTATTGCATTTACTAATCTACATGGTGATGCTAGGGAACATGATAAACAAGTACAATTTTTAGAACTGATTTCCTCAGTCATTGTAGTCTTGTTTAATGATTCTGATGCAAGGGAAGGAAAGGGTAAAATGGTTCTGCAAAAATTATACAAATCTCCAACACCATTAATCTGTCTTCTTGCAGACAAAGAATATACTCCAGCCAAACCTGGGTTAAAGTTAAAAATGGGGTTAAAAGAAAGAAATGAAGCAGATTTGGTACATGGATTAACAACGTCTATACAATCATTGTTGACTAGTTCAAATAAAAGATACTCTCTTTACAAATGTGCAGACATTGCCAGAAAAGAAGGATTTATAGTGGATGTGGACAAAGAGCAATGCAAGCAGGGAAAAGAACAAGCAGAGGTTCTTCTGTCTCTGCTAAAAGAAAAAAATGTCTCAGCTATGAAGGATGAATTTCTTCCATTACAAGGAGAGCTTTGGCATATGTGGTGCATAAAAGACAAGGAACTCACTCGACTAAGGAGAAAAAATAATGTGAGTATTGAGCAACAGCGGAGTGATATTGAGTCTGAAAAACAAGCACTTAGAAACAAACAACTGGAAAAAGCATTTCCTCTGAATGACTTTATGAGATCTTTCCTGCACATTCTACACTCAAATGCCCCGGGACCAAAGTTGTATTTTCTGCAGTGGTTTAAAATGTTTTTGGATGATTTGTCTTCAGAAACCTTATCAGCTCTATATCAGGAATATCACAATGTTTGGTCAAATCTCAAAGTAGAAAAGCAAACAGGCAAAAATCAACGTTTTATACAAAAAATTGAAGCCAACCTGGAACAGCTATCCACCAAGATAAATGTCTCCACATTTGGGCTGGAGCACATTATGAGAGAACTCGGACAAATTTATGAAGCTTTAGAAACATTCCCTAGAAAAGATAAAAGCTTTTTCACTTTGCCAAAAATTGCAGCACAGCTTATGGTTTCGGGTTATCCAGTTGAGCTTATGGATGGTGATGCTGCCCATGTACCACTGAAGTGGATAGGAGCTGTTCTGCAAGAACTGATAGAAATAATAGGAGATAAAAAGCTATATGTCCTTTCTGTACTAGGTATACAGAGTACAGGAAAATCCACATTACTCAATGCTATGTTCGGCCTACAGTTTGCAGTGAGTGCCGGAAGATGTACTCGAGGAGCTTTTATGCAACTTATTAAGGTTGATGAAGAACTCAAACATGAACTGAACTTTGAATATGTGCTTGTTATAGACACAGAAGGATTAAGAGCTGTAGAACTTTCAAAGAAGAATGCAGTGAACCATGATAATGAACTGGCCACATTTGTAATTGGCTTGGGTAACCTTACGGTAATCAATATTTTTGGTGAGAATCCTTCTGAAATGCAAGATATTCTACAGATTGCTGTCCAAGCCTTCTTGAGAATGAAACAGGTGAACCTGAGGCCAAGCTGTTTATTTGTTCATCAAAATGTGGGAGAGATCACAGCTAAAGAGAAAAACATGGAGGGAAGAAGACGACTTCAAGAGAAACTGGATGAAATGACATTATGTGCAGCACAACAGGAGCAGTGTGATGTCACTTGTTTTAATGATGTCATTCAATTTGATGTAAACACTCATATCCATTATTTTTCACATTTATGGGAAGGTGACCCACCTATGGCCCCTCCGAATCCAAGTTACAGTGAAAATGTGCAAGAGTTAAAGAAGATCATATTGCAATCAGGGAAACAAGAGGAACATGCAAATATTCTAAGCCTTTCAGTGTTTAAAACACGCATCCATGACTTGTGGAATGCATTGCTTAATGAAAATTTTGTATTCAGTTTTAAAAATTCTCTTGAAATTGCAGCTTACAGCAAACTTGAAATTAAATACAGTCAATGGGCATGGTCTTTAAGAGAGCACATGCTAACGCATCAAAACAAAATCAACAATCAAATTCACAATGATGTATTAAAATCCATAGATTTGGCTTCCCTAACCAATATTTTTGAGGAAAAATACAATACTATTCAGGAAGACCTAAAGAAATTTTTTACAGAGGAAAAAGATAGTGAGTTACTGGTGCAATGGAGAGCAAATGCAGAAAACAGAATCTTTACTCTTAAAAGTGATCTTATAGAGGAGATGAAGAATAAAGCTGAGGAATTACTTAGAGCAAAAAAGAATAGTAGAAAGGTTAACCGTTTTAAGGAAAAATATGAAGATGAAATGTTAGAGAAAAGCAAAGAAATGGCCCTGACCTTGAAAGGAAGGAACCTTAGTGATGAAGATTTGCAAGAAAAATTTAATGACATGTGGATTGCCTTGATTACTAAAGTAAGCTCCACAATTCACATGTCTGAGCCTCCCAAGATCCACCAAGATTTAGAAAATGTTTTTCTAGATCGCTTCAAAACAGAAACCAATCTTCCTGATACAATCAGAGATTCTTGTAAGTGGAAAGATTTTCTTCCAGTGTTCTACAAATATATTGAGAGTAAACGAATACGTATAGCAAGGCTGTTCTCTGAAGCGTTTAAACACGAAGATAAAAACAAAATCCAACATACAACATATGCTCTTAAGAAGCGAATTGATGAATATATTCAGGAAAAAGAACAAGAAAAAAGTGATTATCAGTGTATGTATTTTTATCAAATTTTGAACATAATTGACATGGAAATAAATACTATGCTGGATAATAAGTTAAAATATATAACAGAATACAAACTGTATGTTTCACTGTTCTTGTGCCAAAGAGCTGCCAAAAGATTTGTCTACATTTCAGATGCTTTTAGAGAAGCTAACAATCCTCTTGTATACCTAAAAAGTAAGAAGGATCAATTCTGGCAGAGCTTTAAAATCTCCTGCAAAGAAACAAAAGAAACGGCATCGGTAGCTGAGTTCTTGTGCAATACATTAAAAGAGTCCATCCAACAAGAAGTCACAGAAAAAGCTGCAATTCAGTTAGCTGGGGACATGAAAAACAATGATCCTTCTTTAAATGGGAACAGATCAAAACTAGAACTCTGTTTACTTAAGTCACTGGCCGAAAAAGAATGTTTCCAAGATTACATTACCTATATCAGAGATCCTAAGTCAGCAGTTCAAGCCTTTATCAAAGAGCGTGTTCACAAGACTTGTAGTGAAAAGGCAAAGATATCTGAAATTCTGAACATAAAGGTGGATGTTTTGAGACAACTTGTATCAAAAGCAATAGATGAGTCCACTAGGAAAGTCACCGACAAACGTGGAGATGTTAAATCATGGCTGGAAAGTTTTTGCCAAGGGCTTGAAAATGAAATGAAATTATCATCAAATGACCTGAAAAGTGTTCAATATCAGAACATTACTGACATAGGGTTCCTTAAAGAGGCAATGACAAAGGCTTTACAAATAGTAGTAAAATCCCTGAAAGATGAGTTGTCCGTATGTGATCTTAACACTCTTAAAAATAAGACATTCACTGTGTTATCAAACCAGTTTTCCGGCTGCTGGAAAATTTGCCCATTTTGTTGGGCTGTTTGTACACATACTACAAGTGATCATGATGGATGCCATAGCATGCAATTCCACCGTCCAAATGGTTTAAATGGTGAAAAATGGGAAAATACCAATCATTTTTGCATAGAGATCTGCACAACTCTTGTAGGAAGTAATCTAATACATGTAGATAATGCAGATAATACAAAAAGATTTCACTACAAAAACTATAAAGATGCAGGGCCTCCTTGGAGTGAGTGGTCTATTACTCCAGACAACTCTTCATTATCATACTGGAAATGGGTCACTTGTCATTTTCAACCTGATTTTGAAAGGTATTATAATTTAAAATTTGACGGTAATGGAAAGATCCCTTCACAATGGAGAAGTATATCCAAACAGGCTGCCATTATGGAGATAGAAAAACTCATGTAGTCTTCTAAAGAGAATTTTTTTATTTTAAGGTGAACAATTAAAGGAGTTTTCCTATCGTATAAAGTTTCCCCTTAGATAGAGAATAACTATCTGAACACAGGGATACGGGAAAACATTACAAGGTGGGAAAATCCCTTTAGGTCACCTAAAAAACTTGTTGCTTACTAAGTACACCATGACATCATAGCATGGTATTGTAATCTATATTTTTCAATGTTGAAGAACAGGAATATACATATTACAGTACAGTATACACCCTTTTAATCAATATTTTTTCTCCACTCTGACTAATATTTTAGGGGGTTGTCTGGGCAGAAGAAAAAGTTCCTACCTGTTCTGCTCCCCAGTGCTCCACTTCCTCCTTCTTGTCATTTCAAAAATATACCTACCAAGATGAGAGGGTAGGCAGGTGCATATCGCAAGCATTGCATGTGGGCAAAACCACAACTGTATGCAAGGAGTAACATTGTGCAGATATTGAAAATCATGTGTGGGTGTGGTTTTGTAGCATGCATCCGCCCCCTCGTGTCTAGGAAGGTCTACTGCTGAGATGGTCCGAGCGAGGAAGTGGAGCAGAACAGGTAGAAAATTTTTTTTGCTCCCTAGATAACCCCTTGAAGGCCCTGAAAATGTGATACCCATCTAATAACTTAGGATTACTCTATAATGTATGTATTATCTAAACCATACAACAACGTTATCAACTAGCAATTATGAGTTGGAGTTTACTAAGACAATATCTATGATTTTTTACTTTGCCCCTTTTTTAATCAAACGCGGTAAAATTGATAAGATCATGTAAATGTACAGTTATTATGCACAATTAATGTTTAGGTATTTCCTATAAATTTATACTTGAAGTAAAATTAACTTGATGTAACTTTAGTTTTCTGATTGTTTTAGTCATTCAGACTTTGTATCAGATTAGTACGTACTTACTTTTTTTTTACTATTTCTATATGTAATGATATACAGTAATGTTAAGAAACCTGGTAATGTGCTTATGCCAAATTATGTTGGTGGTATAAGTCAAAGTTAAATCTTAAAGAAAGTGTATTTTGAAATACAATGTTATTTCTTTTTTGTATTTTCTTTTTCAAATGAATAAACACAATAATCTTCACTTATATAGTTATCGTATTCTTCTTTTCCTTATTGTATCCGTAACCACCTGTTAAGATCCATCTACCGTATATTTTAATAAAGAAATATTTCATTACATCTTCTTGCCCCATGACAGTATATCCTTCCCTGTCCTCATAGGCACATTACATGAATTAAACTTTCTCCCCACATACTGTACGTATTTCTAAGTACCCATTTTCGACATCCTGACACCACCATTATAACTAGAGCAGATCAGTGAGATTTGTGCTTGTTTACAGGTCCTCAACAAGGCTCAGGCTGCACTGTTAAAGTGACTCTGTACCCACAATCTGACATCCCGCCCCCTCAAGCCGATTGTACCTTCGGATAGCTGCTTTTAATCCAAGATCTGTCCTGGGGTCTCTTCCGCAGGTGATGCGGTTATTGTCCTAAAAACAACTTTTAAACTTGCAGCCCCGTGCCCAACAGCCGGGGCTTAGAATATCTATACCCTAACTTTGCACCACCCCTCCGTTCCTCTTCCCCACCCTGTTCATCATTAGGAGTGCCACTGGAACATTTTCTCCTGTCTGAACATTGCACAGGTGTCTTAACGATACAGCCCATATCACGATGATGAATAGGAGACAATCTGCCTGGAGCATTCCTAATGATGAGGAGGGCGGAGAGGAGGGACAGAGAGGTTGCCAGCCTAAAGCATAGACATTCTAAGCCCCAGACGTTGGGCACGGGGCTGCAAGTTTAAAAGCTGTTTTTAGAACAATAACTGCATCACCTGTCGAATGGACCCCAGGACAGATCTTGGATTAAAAGCAGCTATCTGAAGGTACAAGCGGTTTGGGAGGGTCAGATTGTGGGTACAGAGTCGCTTTAATGTTGATGCTTAAAGGGAACCTGTCACCCCCCGTACCGGGGTGACAGGCTCCCGACCCCCCGTTAGAGACCCCTATACTTACCTCATCCCGCCGGGTCCCGCTTCTGGATCCGGTCGGGTCCCGGAGATCTCAGCCGCTGCAGCCCGGCGCGCGCGCTGAGAGATGAGTCCAACACCCATAGAGAATGACAGGAGAGTCCAGCGCTCCGTCATTCTCTATGAGCGTTGGACTCATCTGTCAGCGCACGCGCCGGGCTGCAGCGGCTGAGATCTCCGGGACCCGACCGGATCCAGAAGCGGGACCCGGCGGGATGAGGTAAGTATAGGGGTCTCTAACGGGGGGTCGGGAGCCTGTCACCCCGGCACGGGGGGTGACAGGTTCCCTTTAACTGTGTGGCCATTTAAATACATCATTTTTGGATACATGTTCCCTGTTTAAACATGGCAGTGTGCAACGGAAATTAAATTTATAAGCCACACAAAGGATCCAATCAGCTCCAAACAAGAGTTTTTTCGTTCATCAAATAATTGCTGGACCTTTTACAGCGCCCAACTACCGACAATGAGTGTTCTAGTAAGACTTATTTATTTGATAATCTGTGAAATAAAGCAAGTTTGCAATATAAATTCATTATTTTTTTTTTTTGTTATCATGCTGTAAAACAAAGGTGAACTTACCAGAAATCCAGGTCCAGTCTCCAGAAGGCAGATTTTTATACTTGTGCTGGCAGACAAAAACAGATTAAACACAGGAATTCTGGCCAGTACAGAGAGTCACAGATCAATGTGTTCATCAATCACATGACTGCCTTCTCTCTGTGAGTGCTCAGATGGCCTGGGATACAAAGGACTTCCTGTTTTCTGACTCTTTGAGAAAAAGAGTCAGAAAAGAGGAAGTGCCATGTTTTCCATTATAACTAAAAAATAATAAATTATATCACATGTACTGTTGATTTATATTTTGAAACTTATAACGACAGTGACACTTTAAAAAAGCAAATATATCCAGCTGATCTCTCATATGCGGGTGCACAGATGCAGGTCCGGCCCAGTGTTCATGTATAACCAAACAAGTGCTGTGGGCCCGGCACTTGCCCGGATAAGCCCTGTGCTGATACAGGCCCTGATTACCTCCAAAAGTCCTAACCTCTTACGGGCATTTAAAGCGACTCTGTACCCACAAACCACTTGTACCTTGAGATAGCTGCTGTTAATCCAAGTTCTGTCCTGGGGTCCGTTCAGCAGGTGATGCAGTTATTGTCTTAAAAAACAACTTTTAAACTTGCAGCCCCGTGCCCAACAGCCGGGGCTTAGCGCATCTGTGCCCTATCTTTGCATCACCCCTCCGTCCCTCCTCCCCATCCTCTTCATCATTAGGAATGCCACTGGAACATTTTCTCCAGTCTGAACATTGCACAGGTGCCTTAACAATCCAGCCCAGGTTCAGTATTCACACAGTTGATGAATAGGAGACAATCTGCCTAGAGCATTCCTAATGATGAGAATGGCGGGGCGGAGGGACGGAG
This sequence comes from Dendropsophus ebraccatus, assembly GCF_027789765.1. Taxonomy (NCBI): domain Eukaryota; kingdom Metazoa; phylum Chordata; class Amphibia; order Anura; family Hylidae; genus Dendropsophus; species Dendropsophus ebraccatus. Next base: position 127,520,937 of record NC_091457.1, read on the forward strand.
AGGTTGTGCCAGCCTAATGCATACACAATTTAAGTCCCGGCCGTTGGGCACGAGGCTGCCAGTTTAAAAGTTGTTTTTTAGGACAATAACTGCATCACCTGCTGAACGGACCCCAGGACAGAGCTTGGATTTAAAGCAACTATCCGAAGGTACAAGTGGTTGGGGGGGGGGTCAGATTGTGGGTGCAGAGTCCCTTTAAAGGTATAGATCCAACAACTTGTTCAACCTATGCTTTTGCCAAAACATTCTTGTATGTTTACATATGTTTCAGTCTTTTCTCTATACCTGTATAATATTTGAAAAATTTTTCTACTCCCTGAACCCCATCCCACATTTGGATGTGCTGGCACGTCCTGCAGCGGGTAGGAGGGTTCGGAGAGGGTTCACTCCGTGACCCTGCTCTGCAGCCTGTGACTCCAGGCTGATATCAACGATGCGATTGGAGAGGGGAGATCCCTTCTTCTTACCAAGCTGAGCGATAATCCATAGATAGATAATCCATAGATCTGGGCTGCAGCAGCCCAGAGTAATACAGCACTGATCTAATCGATCAGTGCTGTATTAAGTATACTGCACTGATCTCTATTAGAGATCAGTGCAGTAATAATACAAGTCTTCCAGGGGGATTAAAAGTTAAAGTATTATAAGGGGGAAAAAAAAGGGTTTTATTAATTAAAAAAAAATGCCATACAAGAATAAAAGTTTAAATCACCCTCCTTTTCACATTTTATAAATAAAAATAAATAAACATATCGCCGTGTGCTTAATCACCTGAATTATTAAATAATCACATTCCTGATCTTGCACGGTGAACAGTGTAAAAAAGTACAAAATTGATGATTTATTTATTTTTTGCCTCATTAAATCCAGAAAAATTGTATTATTTAAAAAAAATCACATATATTCAAGCAAGGTATGGAAAAAAAGAACAGATCATGGCGCAAAAAATTACACCCCTCACTGCCCCATAGACCAAAATATAAAAGCGTTATAAGGATCAGAATTGAGCAATATGAAGAATTTCAAGTTTTTAAAAAAAAAGGTTTTAGTTTTTTTTTTAAGCTGTCATATAAAATATAAGTTATACATATTATATATCGTTGTTATTGTACTGACTTGAGGAATATACATGACATATCAGTTTAACCATAGAGTATATGGCGTAAACATGAACCCCCCCCAAATCAAAAGAATTGCACTTTTCTTTTCAATTTCACTGCACAAATCATTTTCCCCCCAGTTTAACAGTATATTTCATGGAAAAATTAAGTCCATTGCAAAGTATAATTGGTGTCATGTGGGTCTGTAAGTGAAAAAATGCAAGTGCTATGGCCTTTTAAAAACAAGGACGCAAAAATGAAATTGCAAAAATGAAAATTAGCCCAAGAGGGAAGGGGTTAAACGAAATCAACATAGCTGTTAGAGAGGGTTTTTTTACAGCAACCTTACAGACTATTTACATAGTAAACAGCAGACTATTGTATACAGCTCTGGATGTAAATCCTGATTGGTACAAGATAGATAATACAATAAAATAAATAAATAAATGCATATATAAATCAAATTAAATGAATTTTACATTAATGGCCTACCCCTAGAATGAATAGGATCATTGCAGACTCCATTTCAGACGCCCCAATGTAATAATAAAAACTGCTGCATAGGTTTGTCACTGGGTCATAGCTGCAGCACTTTGTTCTGCTTATAAATGGGGATCCCATGGACTGACACAGAAGGAAAGACATACTGAATTGTTTGCGGCATTGTTTAATTGGGTGAAAACTTGAGCTACCAATTGACTACAGGAAATGAAAATTTCAGGTATTTGAATGATATGGTATGATATTTAATAAGCATTAATATGAGGAGGAATCACTGTAGAGCAGCAGTTACTCAACATCTCTAGGCAGCATCCCATTGGATTAGTTTTTTTCATGTTTAAACTTTTTATTGAGAAAAAATGAGTACAGGAGAGAAAATGGGAGGGTATAATAATGACAAAATAATCACAACTTGGACAGGCTTCTTTATAAAAAAAAAAAAAAAAAGAAAGAATATGCAATATTTGTGTAAATCAGGAATGTATCTATACCATGGGATTCAATAAGCAGTAAAATAGGGGGATCAGTGTAGAGCCCAGTTTCCTGGACATCCGATGGCAGCACATCGTGGGATTTAGTAAGCAGTAGTATTGGGAAGGGGGGCAATAAAAAGAACATCATAAGATAAAAAACACTTAGATCACTGCACACAAATGTAACTCACATATAGAAGTCATACTCCGGAGGCCGGGTGCATCGCTATTGCAGTGCCATTTGGGTAATAGGAAGCCGCTCACATGCGGCAGTGACAGAAAGAGGAGGAGACAGATTGCGATCTCTGACTGTTAGAGGTGCTTTAGCCCCGCCCCTTCTTAACTCCACTACATTACGGCACAGCGCTACACTCGCATGACTGCAGCACTGTAGCAAGTGTTTGACAGAAGCGGGACTTTCCCACACTCTGTCTTCTCTCCGCCTCTCTCTGTCACTGCCGTGTGTGAAAAAGAAATTTGAACAGCGCTCCATAGCACAGATCAGGAGTATAAGGGGTTGGTGAGAGAAATAGTATGAAAAACTCTTACCTGATAGAGTTTTGCAAGAAGAGGCACAACACACAATAACGGCATGTGTTAGGATCGCTGCCACTCCCAGGTAATACCATACAAGATGGATAGCATAAAACAAAACGACCTCCCTCCAACCAGGGTAAGTTAGGGGGCAGATCCAAAAAGGAGATGTAAAATAGTCTTTAAAATTTATTGTTAATTAAACATTTATGGCAAAACAACGCGTTTCCAAACCAAACTGGTTTCTTTCTCAAGTGTCATGCGTGTGAGCGGCGTCCTATAACCCAAATATCAGTGCAATAGTGATGCACCTGGCCTCCGGACTGTGACTTCTATATGTGATTTACATTTGTATGCAGTGATCTACGTAAGTGATTTTTATCTTATGATGTTCTTTCTATTGCTCAATAGTGGTGGTCTAAGTTGTTTGCCACACAGTGCCTGCTAAGCCTAACATATGATATCCTGACTAATGGTAATATTATTATTACTCTCTTGTTACCCCTGGTCTGCTTTTAGGTTAAAGGGGTTATCCAGTGCTACAAAAACATGGCCAGTTTCTTTCAGAGACAACACGACTCTTGTCTCCAGTTCAGGCGCGGTTTGCAATTAAGCTCCATTCACTTCAATGGAAATGAGAAGCAAAACCCCACCCAAGCTGGAGACAAGAGTACTGCTGTCTCTGGAGGAAAGTGGCCATGTTTTTGCAGCGCTGGATAACCCCTTTAACCCCTTAAGGACGGAGCCTAAATTGACCCAAATGACCGCAACAAGTTTTAATTTAGCATTTTTGTTTTTTCCTCCTCGCCTTCTAGGAGCCATAACTCTTTTATTTCACCAGCTTCAGGGCCATGTGAGGAACAGGTGCACTTTGTAATGCTGCCTTTCAATCTACCATAAAATGAATGACAAAATCCCCAAAACATTATTTATGGGGTGAAATTGGGGGGGAAATTTCAATTCTGCAAATTTTGGGGGGTTTCCGTGTTTACGTAATGCACTTTACTTAAAACTGACATTTTATCCTTATTCTGCAGGTCAGTCTGAAAACATCGATATGCAGGTTTACATAGCTTTTCTAATGTTTTACTGTTTTATCATCAGTAAAACGTCTGCAATTACACTGCGGGTGTCCCGATCGGACAGTGCCAGGAGCACAGCTTCTGTTACTGACATTTAAATGCCGCAATCGAGCAAGATCGCGGCGGCCCGTTATTAACAGTGAGGACCCAGCTGCTCATATCAGCCAGTCCTCACTTTCTTTGAAGCGAGCCCAGCTCCTGAGCTCACTTCAAAGCGGCCCTGCAGACCATGACGTAAATGTCTGCCATGTGTCACTTGGGCCATGACTTAAATGGCATACATTTACGTCAATTGTCATTAAGGGGTTAAAATGATATCTGCTACACTGTGTTTTATGATTCATTTATAGTGTTCTGCTGTTTGATGCACTGTATAATTGTTGGTCTGTATACTCCTCCTTGCACCCAGAAACACCCACAGTGGCTGTTCCTAGTGTGGGTTTTTGTGTTCTTTGGCCTACTTAAGTAACCTGACCTCCATTATCTGTTATGCACTTTTATTTCATCTGATGAAGAGGACACATGTCTTCGAAACGCGTCATATCTGTGCTGATTTTTTTAATTTAAGTTTTTGATACCTCTCTCTATGTGGACAGCGCTGACCTAGAGTACCATATTATTTTATTTTCTCGCTCATCCATATATTGTCTCCACGCAGGGGCGTAGCTAGGATTCATGGGGCCCCATAGCAAAAAACTGTACGGGGCCCTATGAATCCTGTACGCTCCCCTACCCCCCCCCCCCCCGCCAAACACACACAATGACGCACATATACACACACAGAGGCACCATTGACGTATATACACATACGCCACTGACATACACACATATATACGCTGTAATGTGATTGCAGTGTCCCAGAACGCAAGGACTACTACTCCTATTATGGCCATTTCTATTGCTGTGTCCATGCCTGTTCTGGTAAGTGTTTGCACTGCAACTGCTGCTGGTTTTCCCCTAGTATTCTCTGGTAATGTGCATTCTCATGTGTATTCTCATGTATTCCTGTGTATTATTACATTGTACAGTGGTATGCAAGGCTGTTGATCACGTGACCGTGCCAGTGCCCTGTAACCATGGTTCCTCCAATGGCCGACTAGCTCTGGCCAGGAGTAACCATGTGACCTCCCACTTCCTCCTAACAAGTTAGTCTTCCCCCTGCTTCCAAGCAAGGAGGGTGTGTGTCGTCTCTCTCCTACCTCAGAGGAGTTGGACTTCTTCTTTACAGCTCCCACTTCACCACTAGAAGTGTGGATCGAGTGCTCTGCTGTGTTCAAGTCTTCGGCTGTATCTGCCTGCTCAAGTGTCCGGAGTCTTCTCTCTCATCGGGGTGTCATTCTGTTATCTCTCATCATCGCTACAAGGATTCACAGCAAGTATTACTCTCAAGCTAATCCACCCAGCAACGCTATTTCTCTCATACTCCTACTCCCATCATCCAGCACGTATTCTCACAGCCTATGCAGCACCACTCCTGCTTTATTTGTCAAAGCCTGCTATATACCCGGTTGCATCCGGACAGAACTGTTGCTACTAGTCACCTCATTTATAATAAAACCGCTGTTACTGAACCCTGGCATTGGTGTCCACTAACTGGTGCCCTGACTAAGTGCAGCGAAGAATCGCATGCCCATCATCACCCGCAGATTCCACAGACCGGCCCTACAGCTGTGCCGCCCTCAGGCCTATACCGTGACAAGTACAACCCCTGCAGCTGCCCCCGTCATTGCCCGCTCATAACACCAGCACTGCGGAAGTGGCCCCCAGGGGCCAGGGCATTGCATGATTACACTAGTGCTGATGTATACACCATGAATAGACTGTACACAGGGAAATCATCTCAGTGTAATAAGAAATACTCAACCAGAAATAAAAGAAAATGCAGCAGATATTAGTGGTGGGTTCTTTTTTTAGAGCCCAGCATTAATAGAAGCTGCTGCAGAACATCTTTGGGAGCAAACCTGTCAATCACTTCAGACACCACTGACATACACAAACACACACATATACACCAGTGCTACAGACATTACTTACATGTACACACACACATATAGCCACAGATACATACACATACTGACATATAAATATATACACAGATACATACATACACATACTGACATATAAATATATACACAGATACATATATACACACACTGACATATACATATACCCACAGATACATATATACACTCACTGACACACATACACAGCACTTACAGCTCCCAGGCTTCCCCCTCCTCCTCCTGTAGTCCGGGCTGATCTTCACATAGAAGTATTCAGGACCTTTGGGTCATGTGACCCAAAGGTCCTTCATCCCTCTCATGTGCCGTGCAGGACCTGGCAGGTCCTGCTCCTCTGTTCAGCCCGCTCACCCCCCAGCACTACAGTGAGGGGGTGAACAGTGCAGTGGGGGTCCCTGTTCCTCTCTTGACCCCTGGGGGTACAGTGGTCGGTACCTAGCATGAAGGCAGGGCAGGCTTCCTCGGGCCCCCTTCCTGCAGGGGCCCCATAGCAGTCGCTGTCCCTGCCTTCATGGTAGCTACGCCACTGTCTCCACGGGCCCCATTATTTTGGGAGTATCCCGTGTTTGGTACAGTCCACTTGGCAGTCCCTAGAGTGAGTAGACCCTCATCCAGTGGACTTACACTACACAGACCTTGGATTCAGACATGGATATGCACGAAGCCTAAGTGGCTTTCAGGTGAGCACCTTTTTACCATCTTCTTATCTCTGGTTCATTGAGGTATCACACGAGACGTCTGTGCCCGGTTTTCTTTCTCTTTTTCCCTTTTGAAATAGCAAAAAATGAAAGTATGCTTTATCCATCTAGACAGGGCGGTTTTTCTGGCTTTAGAAATTTCAGATTTTCTGCAAAATTGAAGAAATAGAGATGTGTTTGTGTATTTTGGGAGAGAATGTTGGTAAATTTTTTCTGATTGAGATCAGAGAGCATTCCTTCCAAAGAATGTGTGACTTTTTACTGATGTACCCTCTGATAGGCGGGCAGGGGGCGAGGCAAGGTACATATGGGACGTGCATTAATCATAGCAAAAAAGTACATCAGCTCAAATTTCTAAAACTACTAAACAACAGCCTAAAATTCACCCGAGTTACTGAAAGGTATGTAACACTCAATAAATCTGGTGTGGGACACAAGGGCAGGGATTCAGGTAAGACCAGCATAAGGATACACCAGTCTGGCATCTTAATTAGAATATTATTCAAATAATCATTGCTAATTAATTGTCTCTTATGCAAAAAACAGGGTTAGAACCTTTAACCCATGGTTTGCTGCCATAGGATAAAATCACATAGCAAGAAATCACATGTACTTTGCTGGTACTAAAATCTGCCACAGATTTTCCTACAGATTTCCTGTGTGGAAAATGTGCAGTAAACCAGTTGTGTGCATTTACCCTTAGGGCTGTATTACATGGCCCAACCCCTCAAAGTAAGCGAGCACCAATATGCTACATCAGCGGTCGCTTACCATGCCCATATGCAGTGTCCCAGAACGGCCATTCTTATGCTCATGTTTTTATTATAACTAGTTCTGTTCTGGAAAGCTATGGTCCACTGCAAACTGCGTGTATTGTTTCACCCTTCTCAGTATTCAGGTCTGCTATTTCATTCATTTATTGCATGTGTTCAGGTATCAGTGTCTAAAGGTATTATGTCGCCTCCTAGTGTTCAAGGATGGTACTCCTCATGTATATTCCTCTGTATATGCCTAATGGTGTGATGATGCAATGGCTGGATGTCACGTGACTGTGCCCTGCTTCCATGGTAACACCAATGGTCATCGAGCTTTTGGCTGGGGTTACCATGTGACTTCCTGTGCTACCTCAGTCTATTCCCTGCCACAGAGGGGGTAGGTCGTGAGTCTAGTCTTGTCCTCCACCATCAGGAGACAAGTTGTGCTTTTGTCCTCTCTCTCCCTGCTAAGGAGAGAGGCCTCTGTGTGCTCTGCTGCTCCAGTCCACTGGCTGTGTTCCTGTCTCGAGTCTCAAGATTCTCATCTGGGTGTCGATTCTTCAGTCATTCTTCAATTCCTCTCATGATCATCTCCTCAAATCATCAACAGCAAGTATTTCATTCAAGTCTCATTCCACCCAGCATCTCAGCTTCAGTTGCACTACTACTCCCATCATTCAGCACGCTACTCTCACAGCCTATTGCAGCATCACCCATTACTCTGCTTTATCCAAGATTGCCTTATTCCCGGTTGCATCCGGAGAGACTGTTACTACTAGTTACCACCGTTACAATAAATATACAACTACCGTTGTTTCTGAACCTTGGCATTGGTGTGTTCATTGGTGCCCTGACTAAGGACAACGAAGAATCGCATGCCCAGTATTCCCGCAGGGTCAGGAGTCCGGTTTCCAGCTGTATCACCCTCGTGCCTACACCGTGACCACACTACATCCTACAGCTGCCCCGGTTCCTGCACCCTCACAACATCTGCACTGCGGAAGTGGCCCCCAGGGGCCAGGGCGTAGCACATACATGGCTCAATGTTAATACAAATGTGAACACCGCTCTATGGTGTGATGTCTGAGAAAGATGAAAGTAGCGAAGGAGAGTAAATAGGAGACTCTCACCTGATGTTGTTGTGCAAATGCAAGGCACAACACTCAGAAACAGCATGTATAAGAACCGCAGCCACTCCCAGGTTCCATAACAGGATACTAATAGTAAAAGATTCCTCCACTCCAACAAACCCTGGTTAGAAACGGGCGCAGGTCCAAGTAGGCAGAAGATAAAATGTATAAAATCTTTATTTATAAAAACACGAAGCGTTTCGAAGTCAGACCGACTTCTTTCTTAAAACGCATTGTGTTTTTTTTTTTAATAAAGATTTTGCTAGGACAGGGAGGTACAGACACGACAAGACAGTGGGCCCTAGGTCTGAACCCACCCACTGTCCCTGCTTACTTGCCTCAGTCGGCCCTAGGCGGTCGTGGACAACCACGTTGACGTTCCCTGCGCTAAATATGTGCACACGGAACAAGACAGACAAACAAACACAAAAGAATAGTCAAACAGGCCGGGTCAAAATCCAAACAGGCAGTGCAGTACAAAATCAGCAAGAAAACGGATAGTCAGATAGTCAGGCAGGAGGTCAGGTAATAAGTCGAGCAAAACAGAGGGATTAGGAACGGGGATCGCAGGAGTAGACAGGGGAAGCTGGGACCAGGAAGTTAACCTAATAACCAGCGCTGGAACTCTGCCTCAGCTTAGTTTTATGCTGACCAAGAGCCCGGTCCGGATCTCCATTAGACCAGCACTCTGATCTTCCAGGTAGCAGACAGGCTGAGGAACCTGTCAATCACACAGATATCACAGGTGCATATCAAGTTATGTATTCTCAGCTTAACTCCTGCATTACCAGAAGCTGAGAAGCAGTCGGGTGTGGCACACAAAAACAAACACCAGGCCCAGTTCACACTAGGTACTACACATTCCTGACAGATTTTATACATTTTATCTTCTGCCTACTTGGACCTATGACCATTTCTACCCAGGGTTTGTTGGAGTGGAGGAATCTTTTACCATACATGGCTTAGTCATCGTGCAGCAAGGCTGTATATATATATATATATATATATATATATATATATATTGTTAGTGATGTCCATGCAGTCCTTGCTTTTGGGCTAAAAATAATGACAGATGCATGCCCTGGTGTTCTGTTTGGTGGGCATGCTTCCAAACCGAAACTTTGCTAGGTCTTACTTTCGGTGGAGGCCTTATATTTAGCAATTCTTATATTCAGGGGATGTCCTATTTTCGGGGAAACAGGGCATTCTCCCCCCAGTGTTGCAGCCTTTGCCTGTGTTCCCTGCTCACCACTGGCACAGTCTTTTCAGTGACAGCCTGCTCAGCCAATCACTGGCTGAGATAGGACAGCGCTGCGGCTAGTGATTGGCTGAGCAGCAAATTGAAGGGACCAATTGCAGGCCATGCACCACACCACTACACTAAGCAGCAGCATTGTCTTTATTACCCAGAGATAATCTACAGAATTGTCCTGATTCGGCAGAATATCGCTCCATGTAATAGGGCTCTTAGGATATTAGGGTATTAGACAGGCCGACAGGGGCCCGATAACAACTGTAAACGAGCGCCGATCTGCTAGATCGGCGCTCTTTTACTGGGCCTATTACACGGCCCGATAATCGTTTAACAAGGGCTGCAAGGACATCGTTATCCATGTCCTTGCAGCCCTTGCTTAAACTGTATACTTTACCTATCCACGCTCCAGGGCTTCTCCGCGGCGGTCCCAGCCTGTGATTGGCTCTGAAGCTGGAGCTTGCGGGACCCGGGGAGAAGTGGACCGCAGGAGCAGCCCTGGAGCGTGGATTGGTAAAATATATCATCAGTTGCCGACCATGCACCACTATTAGACATAGCGATGCGCGGTCGGCGCCGACAATTATAGGTTCTAACCTATATCAATGATCAGCCGAAGATCGTTGTCATTTATTACACTGAGCGATAATCGGACGAATCGGGCTGATTCGGGCCAATTCGGCCAATTATCGTTCCGTGTAATAGTACCCTTAGACTATTAATGAAAAGTACAGGCAGAAAGTAAGAAATAGAAAAGGAAGAAAATATGTCTGTGGGGAAGAAAGTCATTTAGGGTTGAACCGTGTATTGATGTGTATGTACAGGTATACTCATTTTATTTATTTTATGTCAACCATAGAGAATAGAAGATCAATTAGCGTGGCAAATATCTGGTCTTGTAAGTGCAGGATTATTGAAATTACATTGCCTAGAACGCATCACTAAAAGGATTGAGACATACCAGGCAGAGTGGTTAGAGCTTAACGCTATGTGCAATCCGAAAGATCAACAAAGGGAAGTTTATGTTTCTCTTGTGCAATTGTCTTACATCTGAAGGGAAGTGCAATGTGTTTTCTAAGCAGACTCCAATAAAAACAGATTTCATTTAGGTAGCTAAAGGTCAGATGGTGAGTATAGTTACAATGTGGGCTTCACTGGCTGCTACGCTCTGCCTGGTAACCTTTATTATAGCTGAAGACTCATGTCCAGGTGAGTAATCTCTGATCAGAACATGCTAGAGAGACCTAAAAGATCTATTGTAGACATTGTTCTGAAGCAGCATTCTGGATAAAAACGTATTGCTTATATTATTTTACTAGTAGTATATCACATAACTAAAAATGGGTACACCTACCTTGTAATAGCTCTTAAGAACAGAGTAAGGTGGACTATGTTTAACTAAATTATAGATAGTTGAATACAAAAAATTTTGTGAATTTGCTTATCCTTATCAGGTAACGTAACACTTAGGGTGTTCACCCTACATTTTTGCAATCTGTTTTTTTTTCATCCGATTAAAAAATAAATAAATAAATAAAAAAAAAATATATATATATACACACACATTTGTGTGCATCCGTTTTCTCCATTTTAAAAGAACGGATCAAAACATCAGTTTTTTGATGTTCACAAAAATGTGGTCAGCCACGTTTTTGTGTATGTTTAAAAAAAGGATGAGTTTTGATTCATTTTATCATGGAAGATAATGGAAAAACGGATCACAATGGATGCACACAAATGCATCAGTTTTTCTATCTATTTTTAAAAAATATATTAAAAATGGATTGCAAAACGCAGTGTGAACCCAGCCTTAGCTGACATATAGATATACAGTTATATTAAGTTTGTGTAAGTGGAATCTCAGTATATATAATTGCCAACTGTACCAAAATAAGAGACATCACCTGGACTCCTGGTAGAGCAAACAAGTCTCCTGACAGCTGACGACAAGACAGCTGACAGACACCTCAAAGGGAAGATGTCTTACTCTATAACCGCCCAGCCCCATCTCTTCATAGTGACAAAATGACTTAATTTTCAGCTGTGTAAATGGAAGCACTATGCTGACACTGCTTATGTGATATACTACAGGCACTATTGCTTATTGGGGACACACTGCTGGCACTGCTCATTATAGGGCATTCTTTTGGCTGTCCTTATGTAGGACACTTCCCAGGCACTACTGTTTATGAGAACAATCTGCTAACACAATATATGGGGGGTGGTTAACTTTTATGGTAATATTGCTTATAAGGGTCAGCTGCTGCTGTTGAAGCTATTAGGTTTTTTTGTCATCATAAAACATTACCTGTACCTGTAGGTGGCAAGTATCTTAAAGGACAACTCCCGCGTCAGCAAAAAAAAAAAAAAAAAACACTAACAGACACAGATCCCATTCTCATAATCCCTCCTAAATCAGAGCTGAGCAAGCTGGAAGCCATGTGATGCATTTCAGCCAATGAAAAGGCTGCTGGTGTGTACGCGCACCGGCAGTCTTTTCGCTCCCATTCTTTTTAAAGGAAAATGGGGAAGAAGAGGATGACCAGGCCCGGCCCCTGCTTGTGACGACATTGTTGGTGATGAAAGTAAATTCGTAAGTATGTGGTTTTTTTTTACTTCCAGGGGGGGGAGGCGGAACGGCTCCAGACAGGTGACTAACATACTGTACATTACAAAGTGGTCCAATAAGTCCTATGTCACAAGGGTAAAGGTGACATTTTCACCACTGTTTCATCCAACAACAGGTGCAGGTACCTCACACGCTATCTACCTATTACACTTCTTCCCTCTCATCTCTCCTACACTGTCCCCACTAATGAGAGGTTGGACCCAGCCTCCCCTATAAAAGGGTAGTTAGTTCCTGGTGGCAAGTCTTTTGTTAATGAATGGTAGACAGGGACACAGTTAAAGGATTCCCTCTACAGAAGAGACTCGAGTTATGATGCACTGCTAAACCCACACAGAGGGTAACCGTCCTTCAGGGAAAACCTTCGCCAGGGATGCTTCTCCAGATTTATTAAGACAGTCTACAAGTGTTTCAAAGACTGATCCCCGGTAGGACAAAAAGCACAAGCTGACGTATCCTTCTGATCACGCACAGCTACCTTGGGAGGTCTTGAAGAGTCTGCTATGCCAAGTTAGGCCTGGGGCTCGTACTACTCAACCTGGCACTCTCTGATCTGGTCCGGCATAAGGCGGTATTCTAAATTGCTACAAAATGTGAGTATGGGTATTCTCTTCTGCTCATTAACTATTACTTTCAGCACAATCCCACCAGAGTACAGTACATTGCTACATTAGACAAGGCCCCCCAAGATGGTCCCTATACCTTCCTCTAAGTCAAGCTACACTTTTCCTAAACTCAACTATATCTTACTCAAGTCAAGCTGCACTTCTTATGCTTACTACTTCTCCAAATTACTACCTCAATCACTACTGTCACCTGTAACTGCACCTGCTAAGTTGTGTATTACCATTAACTGTATTGCACTGAAGGTCTTAAGTAAAGCTGTTCCTTGTTTAAGTGCTGGACTCTGTGCTGATTTTTTTTGCCGCACCTGCACCCACACCAAGTTCCAGTGGCCTTGTGTCTGGGGTGAACCAGCAGAAATACCAAGCCCACCTGCTGCATAACACCTCAGCACCCAGGGCTATGGCACTGACACATAGGGCAGAACACAAAGCATGGTATCTCCTCTTTAAAAAGTAAATCTATGAAGGCTTACTCATTGTGATTGCTTACATTTTATGGTACATGTTCTGTACATCATCTCCATTTTTTTTCATCTTGCTTTCAGAAATAAAATATGTGGCAATTGGAGAAACAGATAAGTTGACGATCCTCCGAGGATGTCCTGGTCTGCCTGGAGCTCCTGGACAAAAAGGTGAAGCTGGTCCAGCAGGAGAGAAAGGTGAATATTGTTTTTTATAGCCTCTTTATGGGCCACATATGAATTATGTTCTTATATATTGGGTTGCTGCAACTGGAGCCAGGACAGGTTTGAGGTTACCACATAGAGTGGTTATTGCTGTTTTTCTTTCAGGACCTAAAGGAGACCCTGGGAAGGCCGGACCTGCAGGACAGCCAGGTTTGCACATCAGATAAGGCTGATGCCTACAGAAAGCTTTTTTTATGTTACTCATTATTGCCTTACAAGCCCTGTCGGTAAAATACAGGCACTTTCACAGCAAATTAATCTTTTAACGCACTGCTTGCATGTGACCGCTGAGGCTTATGATTGTGCAACAACTGCACTAAAGCAGTGTCGAATGTGTAGATGGGCAAAGATTTTCTTTACTATCTAATGCCACTTGTAGCTCTTACGTAATTTTCTAAAAATCATGGACAACCCAATTAAAAATATGTGTCCTTTTTATGAACCACTACCCGATTCCTGTGAACGGCGCCAGTCTATTCCCGAGCACCAACCAGACATGAAGCACTGGAGGCGGGCCCACCAGCCCCCAGTGTGACAGACAACACCCCCCTCCCCCCCCCCCCCCCCCCGTGACGCGGCTCTGTTAGAATCAATGGAGCCGCGTCACACCGGGGACCGGCAGTGTTCGGTGCTTCATGCCCGGCAGGTGGCACATTCGCTTTAAACAATCCATATTTTACAGCTTAATATGTATCCATTTTCATTACTTTATTATTTATTACTACAGGATCTGCAGGTTCTGCTGGATTATCAGGTCTGAAAGGTAAGAAGTATAGACTTAATTCCAAGGAACAAATTCACATGGATTCAGTGGTTTAAGACATTCAGTAGTTACAGGTATACATATGACATCATTTGGTGCATGCCCACACATTGGGGAAATGTCCAAAGCAGAAAATATGCAGGATTTCTGCACAACAAGCATAGCAGCAAATCCTTCCCATCATGCTGAAAAAGTGCCGAATAAATATAGGGTATAGAAATTTTTCATACATTTTTAGATTCGTGTCCCCCCCCCCAAATAAAGTTTCCCAACTTAGCTGTTGTAGAAAAAAAACATCCGTTTTTTCCCCCACTGTTTCCTGATTTTTACATTTGTTTTTTGATCCATTTCTGTTAGGAGAAAAAGGGGAACCTGGACTCTCAAATTCAGCATATGGTGAGTTTATTAGGACTTTATAGGAGTACATTTGGATGATTGAAAGGTATGTATTGCAGGTGTTCAATTGCAAGCATAGGGGGCATAAGTTAGGAAAGAAGAAGCCGAACATTGCTGGGCCATTTCAAGGCTCCTGTGATCAGTGGAGGTCCCAACAATTAGACTCAGACTGGTCAGCTTGATTTCCCCTGCAGCAAATCTTTTCAACTTATTCTACAGGTACACAACTTGTCAGTTGTTATGCCATTGTAATTTAGTGGCTACATTATATACAATGAGAAAACCAAAGCTGGTTTTATAGACACAGCAAACAGTCAAAGGTCAGGTTTTTATTTTAATAAAGCTAGTTAAGAAATGAAATCTTAGCTGTGATTGGTCATCACTAATAGAAATCAATGGAAAAAACAGATCCAAACAACTTGCACACAATTGCCGCTGTTTTTCCCCCCATAAAACATATATGTTAAATGGGCTGCAAAAATGCAGTGTAAACTTTTTTTTTTTTTCTGTACTAGTAATTTGTTATGTGAAGTATATTTACAGTATAACATCAAGGTGTATCCATTGTACACGCACTTTCAAGTAGCTAACTTTCAAGTCTACCAACAAATCTATTTCTCAGCTCCTCGAAATTGCAAGGAACTGCGGGACCAAGGAAATTTTCTCAGTGGCTGGTACAAAATATATCCAGATGGAGAGAATCCTCTTATAGTCCTGTGTGACATGGATACAGATGGAGGAGGATGGATTGTAAGTCATAAAAAATTATTTTCAATTTGTTAAAAAAAATAAAAATGACTATTCTACCCCCAAAGTTCCCAGTCAGTCCAAAGATTCATGCAGGGTTTTCTTGTCTGGGAGCATGTTCAGATCCCAGGCTTAGTACAAGGATACATATGGTGCGTTTATAGGCATAGTGCTTGCTTTTAATCTGATGAAAATCTAATCTGTGTATCCCTGAAGTGTCAGAGAGACAGGCCCAGGGTCTGAAGTCCTCTCAGGCTGCACTGCCACCTCTCCGCTGTGATGTCACCCCATCTCTGTCTTTGATTGGCACACTTATCTAAGCAGCCAGAGCCATGCTCCACAATACACATTGTTGGCTCATTTGCAGGAGATACACATTGAAAAGAAGATTTACTATGGTAAATTCAACAGAAATCTGGTTTAATCTGTTCCAAAAACATAACGTTAAGAGTTAGACATTTTGATGTAAGTTTTTACCCCCTAGATGCCTCTGTCAATAGGGAATGTTGAATTCTGTGACTCTTTATATCTGTTCCATTTAAATTACCTCTATGATTTCTAGAGCTTTTACCATCAATTTCATATCTTTAGGTTTTCCAGAGACGTTGTGATGGCAGTGTAAATTTTATCAGAGACTGGAAAGATTACAAGCAAGGTTTTGGCAACCAGCTTAGTGAGTTCTGGCTGGGAAATGACAATATTCACCGCCTCACATCTGCAGGTAACTTTTCCCTTACCTCCTTGGAATTTCCACAAGGGAGTGATTCTCAGCCACAGAACAAATGAGGACCACAGCTGCCCCCTTTCCATGCACCTATTACAGTGAATGAACATGAGCCTTACTTGGCCATTTAGCAGCCCATTCCGACCGATAATCGTTTAGTGTAAGAGCACATGTTAAAAGGCAACAATCAGCCGACATGCGCATGATCTTTCAACATGTTGAAAAATCTTGATCAGCCTGCTGCGCGTTACTCCATGTAATAGGAGTGGCGGCAGCAGACCACTGCTGACTTTAATGGGCCATCCAGACAATCTAACATCAGCCTGTGCAATACGGCCTTATAAGGCTGGGTTCACACTACGTATATTTCAGTCAGTATTGTGGTCCTCATATTGCAACCAAAACCAGGAGTGGATTAAAAACACAGAAAGGATCTGTTCACACAATGTTGAAGTTGAGTGGATGGCCGTCATATAACAGTAAATAACTGCCATTATTTCAATACAACGGCCTTTGTTTTAAAATAACAGCAAATATTTGCCATTAAATGGCGGCCATCCACTCAATTTCAACATTGTGTGAACAGATCCTTTCTGTGTTTTTAATCCACTCCTGGTTTTGGTTGCAATATGAGGACCCCAATACTGACTGAAATATACGTAGTGTGAACCCAGCCTCAAAGGGAATCTGTCAGCATCTGGGCTGGTCCCGAGGTGCTGACAGTGTAGTAAAGGTGCATGTCCGTCAATGTATGGGCTACCTTTCTTTTAGCATTTTCTGCAGTAGTTTTTCTTTTATTCTAGTCTGTAACTTGTAGTGGTGAGGAGTTTGTGCCGCACTTAGGCACGCCTCACCACTGCTTCCTCCTCCCTCTTTGCTGCCCGGACTCCTGCCTCCTGATGACGTTACTGGCAAGGGCCAGTGCGGCATGAACTCCTCACCACTACAAGTTACAGACAAGGATAAAAGAAAACTACTGTAGCGAATGCTAAAAGAAAGGTACTGCAGACATTAACAGACATGCACCTTCACTACACTGTCAGCACCTCAGGACTAGCCCAGGTGCTGACAGATTCCCTTTAAGACTCCTTATGTATGTTATTTCACGTGAGTAACATAAAAATGCAAATCTCTGTATATTCTCCTATTAGTAGGTGTCCTTCATTCATACACTCACTTTGTACATAATGAACTGTTTAGGAACCCAGACGCTTCGAGTTGATCTGACAGATTTTGAAAATGACTACAGTTTTGCCACTTATGCTTCATTTGCCCTATCAGGAGAAAGTGACAATTACAAGCTAAGTGTTGGAGCTTTCACTGGAGGAACTGCAGGTAATGTCTATTTAGGTAACACAGACATATATGTAATGTTCTACTATGAAACCCAACGTCTATAAGAATCTACAGCAGTTATGTAGATTTAAAGGTTGTGTACACATGAAGAACCATTTTGGAGATTTTTGTTTAGGAATAAATAACATGTTCTCTGACAGTAGGAACCCTAACAACAAGCTGTTATTGGCAGGACCCCTGATGCACACCCATAGACACACAAAGGACATAAAATGACTTGTCCATGTATCCACAAATTGGCCAAGGTTTCCCCTCTATGTGCACATTAAATGAGTATGTCACCGAAGAGCTAAAAAGCTACAAGTTTTTCTAAAAGCTGGTCTATATTCAAGACAGGCCTGGAAACTACATTTCGCAGCATGCACTGCACCTCAGAGCCAACTGCCAAGAATCTGCTTCATCTTGTAGTTTCAACCTCTCAACCGCTCAATCTGCTTCTGCTTTAGGCTATGTTCACACTACGTAAAAGTACGGTCATTGTTGCCATCGGCAACAGCGGACGTACTTTGTGAGGTGTGGACATAGCCTTATCTTCTGTAAGATCCCGGCCGGAGCGTATATGCATAGTTTACGCTCTGGCCGGGATCCCGTACGGGGCCGCAAATACATGACATGTCAGTTTTCTGCGGCCGCAATTCAATGAATTACGGCCGTAGGAAACCCTGTCAGTTCACACAATGAAGCGAGCGGCTCCGGCCGTTGTGTGCTGTGGGAGGTTCTGATGCGGGCGCACGCTGATGCACCCGCATCAGAATCCTGCGGCCAAAAGATCATCCGGCCGGTACTTAAGTACCGGCCGGGATGATCCGGGCAGAGACCGGCCGTTCTGTGACCAGGCCGGGTCACGAAACGGCCGGTCTCTTCACATAGTGGGAACATAGCCTTACACTGTAAACAAAATATCTATCTATCCATCCATTCATATACATAGATAGATTAGAAAGGGAGATAGATGAAATAACTGTGTTTCCTTTCCCTATACTGCTCAGGAGGCTGTCACTGTTTTGTTGATTCCCCGCCATTTGGCCACATGCTCACTGATTGGTGTGATGTCAGTTACAGATGAGGTGTTACAGTTTGCCTGGCAACAGAAAAGACAGAGATCATGTGACTTTGGTCTCATAAGGGAGGGGGAGAACAGAGGACTGGCAAAGGAAGTGAGCGTTTTCTGCAGCTTTAGGGTGGGAATTAGAATGTGCTGCAGACAAACGGGACAATTGATCTAATAGAAACCTACTACAAACAAGTTTAGATTATGGGTGAAAATTGAACATGGTTAAATCTTTGTGGAGCACCCTTTAAGTTATTTAAATCACACTTTTCAGCTACTGTAAAAAAATGACTGTGGCCCCGATTTACTGACATGTTTCCGTAATCAAATTGACGGTTTTTACTAGTTTTTCCCTGTGTGTTTCTTGTTTACTAAAATTTTGCACCCCAAAAATCTCTAAAAACCGACCCATGCATCATTTCGTGGTTTAAAACCGAAAGTGGGTGTGTCATGGGCATGTCCCTTTAAGACCCACCATAACTGACGTATTTATCAAACAACATGGAGAGAGAGGAGCTGTTGCACATCACACCTATGGCTGACACTAATGCCACTCGGCTACATTTAAAAAACAACGCCAGGATGTTGGTATATAATTTGATCAAACCATATTGCCCCATGTACCACGTGCCGGTCTCCTGGTTCACATAGGTCCCTACACTAACTCCACACTGTGTCGGTCAGTGACCGCCAACCCTGCAAGGCCTGCACAAGCAGGGAAGGGAGGCCATGGAGTGGCCCCGCAACCCCTATGTCACAGGACCAAACCCAAAAGGCACCCCCAAAACCTAGCCGGCACCACCGGCGGAGAAGGCTGCCCCCAAACCACACAAGTATGAATATGGTATTGCACTCACCATTGCTCCTGCAGGTAGAATGGGAAAGATAGGACGTATTTGACGTGAGCACAGGTGACTCCTGCTAATTTGGGTCATGTGGGTCTTACTGAGGAGGAGTGCCAACTGCTCAGAAAAGGGAGAGAAGTAAAATACGACATGGAGAGAGAGGAGCTGTTGCACATCACACCTATGGCTGACACTAATGCCGCTCGGCTACATTTAAAAACCAATGCCAGGATGTTGGTATATAATTTGATCAAACCATATTGCCCCATGTACCACGTGCCGGTCTCCTGGTTCACATGGGTCCCTACACTAACTAACTTTATCAAACAAGCTGCTATTTATTGACAGGTTTTGCATTCTTAAAGTCAGCCATCTCTAATGTGAAAGGAAGGTTGGGTTTTAGTTTTGTTATGTGAAAAAACAGAGTAAATTAGGCCCTGTATTTTTTGCTTTTTGGACATAGCGTAGCGTTGCACTTCTCACTAGCACATGGTTGCTTTATAGGCCTATATTACCTAGTGAGATAGGTAGCTCCCTTCTCCTCCATAGGATCACACTAGAAGACAGGGATAGGTTTCAGAGCGGCGTCGTTCTTTTTAGAACGTTAACCCTGCCTAGGGCAGGCGTCCCTGGCCGCACAAAATTGGGGTTATGCTTTGAGGGTCCATCGAGTGTAGGTTGCTACATTATATACATTATTTGCTGGTTGTATGTGATGTGTTCATGGTTGACTCTGCTTTTTAACTATTTTCTCTCTGAGTCGGACTACTGACGTGAGTTGGCATCTTATATAATAGTTGTATAATAAAGGTTATGTTTTAATTTCCATTTCTGTGACTTGCGTACAAAATAGACCTGCAATTACTTTGTGTGGCCGAAGAGAACAACGCCCGTAGTGTGTACAGGGTGCATACACTACAGCCTTTGTTCCATACACTTTAATGTAATTGATCACTGTCAATAAACAACAGCTGTTGTTCATTGCCTAATTAGAGTGTGTGATCAAAAAAGTGTTCCCAAACCTGTGGACTCTTTTCTATCCCTGTCCCTGCTAGATTGACCGTCAGGGCTTAGCTTACAGCACTGCCAAGAACTGTTTCCAAACAGCATTCCTGCAATGTTCATACAGATACTGTGCGGGTGCAAGATTCAGAAGCAGGGATTCGCTTCCATAGAACAAAATCAAGGGGATGATCTTTTCAAGGTTGTGGTCTTTTGGAGATGTTTCACTGACTTATCATTTCACTGAAAGACTTTCATTGGCGGGGGGCTATGTTCACACTACGTAGGTTTCGTATTAATCACGGCCTTTGTTACCAATTTGCGACAACGGCCATGAATAATATGAAAATTACATTATGCTGCCATCTATGGAATCACGGAATAAACTCTGGCCAGGCTCGCTAGCAGCCACGCAAAAAACTGACATGTCAGTTTTCTGCGGCCGCTATTCATTGAATAGTGGCCACAGAAGACACGTCGGTGCACACAATGGAGCGTGTGGCTCCAGCCGCATGCTCCATTGTGTGCAGCGCTGAATTCGGATGCGGGTGCACACAGGTGTGGCAACATCCGAATTCAGCAGAAGTAAAGATCATCTGGCCGGTACTGCAGTACTGGCTGGGATGATCTTCAGTAAAACCGGCCATTCTGTGATCCGGCCAGTCACAGAATGGCCAATGTTATACTCAGTGGGAACATGGCCTTACTCTGGACGCTACGTGTTGTTACATGTGATAAATATTCCTTTCTTTTTTTTCCCTTGCAGGTGACTCTCTCACTTATCACAATGACCGCCCCTTCACAACTAAAGACAGAGACAATGATGCTTTTCCAGATAATTGTGCAGTAAGCTTTAAAGGTGCTTGGTGGTACGGAGCCTGCCATAATGCCAATCTGAACGGCCAGTATCTGAGAGGGAAACATACCAGCTATGCCGATGGAGTTAACTGGGAATATGGGAAAGGACAGTATTATTCCTATAAAATAACTGAAATGAAGTTCAGGCCAGTGTGATATACAGTATTTATCTGTTTTTATGTGTGTAAAGGAATTAGTATTGGCCAACTTTTGCTCAATGCTCAAGAATTATACTAGACACTGGCTGCATATTATCAAAGGCCATCTCAATCATAGAAGTCTCCAAAATGTAAAGGGGATTTTTTTTTTCCTCTCTAGGATGTACCCGCATTTCATGAAATAATATTTTAAATGTTCTACAGTGGTCCCTCGACATCTGATATTTATTGGTACACAGGATGACCATTGTATTTTGAAACCGTTGTATGTTGAGACCATAACTATATGGAAAAATGGTATTTGGTTCTGAAGCCCCAAAATGAGAAATAATGAAGATTTAAAAAAAAATTAATAATAATAAGCAGATAACTAATATGGGTAAAGCAAGTCCTTACATACAACAATCAGAAAGAGCTAATGGAAGCTGTAAATTACTTTTTATGCAAAGGACTGGAGCACTTTCAGAGTCTTGTACAGATCACACAGGGTCCCACCTTTACCAGTAAATTGAGCATTTTTTTTGGTCAATCATCTAGTTCACATGTGCCGCACATCCTGACTGTCTGTAGCATTGTAAGTTGAGTCTGGTCTCAAGCTACGATGGTCCAGAAAGGACCATTGTGTGTTGAGAATATTGTAACCTGAGGCCATTGTAAGTTGAGGGATCACTGTATTTGTATATGTTACCTTATTAGTAATACAATAAATGCTTATACTATGGTGTCCGATCTCTTATACATGAACCAAACCATCCTTATGGAGTAAATCCTGCCTGAAATCATCACTCTGTAGACAAGGATTATATGACTAGGTCATAAAGCTGATAGGAGGGTTATACTTCCCATTACACATCTACAGTCAACATAGAGGCAGACAAGCAAGCATGGTGCTGCTCTGCATGGGCCAGATAGAAACGGAACCCCTGTGTTATATCCTTACCTTTTAGTGCTGCAGCGACTTATCCTGCAGTTGTCCATGTTTTGTATTTTCATGTACCGCAAGTTAGGGACTGTCGCCCAGTTCCCTGTAGTTGCCAAGGGCTGTCTGGGGAAGGGACAGTGGGCAGAGACTAGTTTAGGGTCCACTGTGTCCACCCTTCCCAGACCTAACGGTACCTGCAGTGTTGTGACATCCTGTTGTATAGATCCAACCAATCCTGTGGATCACCTATTCTTTCAGAACTAAGACACCACGGCCACTGGCTTATTTTGAAGAGGAAGCTTTCCTAACAGTGTAAATGTAGTATTGCATAGTGGTTATTCAAATGAAGGGCTGTCCATGTAAAACATGGATATCTCAAGTCTACCAAAATGTTTCCCCATATGCCCTTGAAGATATGTGATATGGATTGCTAAAAAGAAGCATTATTTCGTATTAAAAGATTTCAGTGTTCACAATTTTTCTTTCTAGAGTAGGAAATATACACACAATAGCATAGTGATCTCCCTAGTTTTATAGAAACTGCACGTCTGGTTTTTTGACACTAGATGGTGATGTTGTCAAGAAAATCCTCAGGAGTAGAAAAATAGACGAAAATAAAATAAAAAATGGTGCCAAGAAGTCCTTCTGGGGACCAGCGCTGCTCCAGAGAATTCACAGCCACGAAGTAGATGAAAGAAATGTTTGAGTTTATTGTGAAAGCACAGGTATTACGCGTTTCAGAAGCAGCAGCTTCCTTCATCAGAAATTGTGCACAATTTCTGATGAAGGAAGCTGCTGCTTCTGAAACGTGGCTGTGTAAACGCACCATAAGGGTGCATTTACACAGAAAGATTTATCTGACAGATTTTGAAAGCCAAAGACAGGAACGGATTTGAAAAAGAGGAGAAATCTCAGTCTTTCCTTTATGACCTGACCCCTGTTTATAGTCTGTGCCTGGTTTTGGCT
Source organism: Dendropsophus ebraccatus (assembly GCF_027789765.1). NCBI lineage: Eukaryota > Metazoa > Chordata > Amphibia > Anura > Hylidae > Dendropsophus > Dendropsophus ebraccatus. The sequence continues at coordinate 127,544,209 of NC_091457.1, forward strand.
TCAAAGATCTGTCAGATAAATCTGTCTGTGTAAACGCACCATTAGGGTCCATTTACACAGAAAGATTATCTGACAGATTATCTGCCAAAGATTTGAAGCCAAAGCCAGGAGTGGATTTGAAACTAGGAGAAATCTTAGACTTTTCTTTATGACCTGATCTCTGTTTATAGTCCATTCCTGGCTTTGGCTTCAAATCTTTGGCAGATAATCTGTTAATCTTTCTGTGTAAATGGACCCATATGGTGCGTTTACACAGACAGATTTATCTGACAGATCTTTGAAGCCAAAACCAGGAACAGACTATAAACAGGGATTTGGTCATAAAGGAAAGACTGGGATCTATGCTGTTTTCAAATCCATTCCTGGCTTTGGCTTCCAATATCTGTCAGATAAATCTTTCTGTGTAAACGCACCCTTAAATTTACACGGAGCGATAATTGGGCCAATCGTACAATTAACGATTTCGAAGTAACGATTTTTTTTATATAACGATCAGCATTTAGACGGTACGACATATCGTACGGAAAAATCGTTTTGCGATTGTTTTGCGATCGCGCGCCAGCAGCCCGGCCCCCCGCTCAACCGCAGCCCCCTGCGCCGCCCCGATCGCCACCCCTGCCGCTCCGGTCGCCACCCCCGCTGCTCCGATCGCCCCGTCCGCTTGCCGCTCTGATCGCCACCCCCGCCGCTCCAATGCCCCCCCCCCGCCGCCGCTCCGATCGCCCCCCCCCCCCACCCGCCGCCGCCGCTCTGATCGCCCCTGCCACTGAAGAGAAGAGTCGGGAATTTCAAACGGCTCCTCTTCAGCCAATCAGTGCTGCCATGCATACGTGCTGCCGTGCCGTGCTGCCGTGCCGTGCTACGCGGAGCAGGTAACGTATGCTCCTGGCCAGGGCGGCGGGGGCGATCGGAGCGCCGGGGGGGGCGATCAGAGCGGCGGATCAAAGTTGTATTTTATTCACTGGTTAAAAATGTTTTTGGATGATTTGTCTTCATGGGCAACTTCAGGAAGGCTAATTTCCAAAAACTAAGAGAGGACCTTGGTGACATAGACTGGGACCCCAGCGTGAGAAGTAAAAGTGCACAAGAGAAATGGGACATTTTAAGGTAATGGAAAGATCTCTTCACAAATTATTTTTTTTTCTAGTAAAACACTTAAAATGTTAACAAAATTCCTGAATGACATTTTGAAAACTTTGATAAAGTTCATAAAATGATGGTATTTATCCGGGTGCTCTAATGTGGAGTCAAACACTGCAAGATAACAAGGCTAACCACTTGGCCACCCACAAGGTAGCCATCAGCCCCTGCTCTCCTTTATTTCATGCTGCCCTTTCTGGTACAGCTTATACTGAGCTCCAATATTAGCTCCGCCTACATGGGCAGGGCTAAAATCTATGTGGAATTCCAGCCAGCCCATTGGAAGGACACCTGCAAGAGAAGCTAGAAATAAATAATAAAAGTGTATATAGAACAAACAACACCGATGTCAATGTAATGCTACACTGGCAGCACAGTGCGCAATATTTACCTGCAATGGCTTTTCACTTTTTTTTTTTTATGGGACATTTACACACAGAAGTTGATCACACTTTTTAGGAGCCCATTATTCCAGCTCCAGGGCATCCTTTCTATGAACTGGTGCCCACAGTTGAAGCAGTAAAATAATATCCCTGTCCTGCAAGTCCATGTTTTAATACATATCAATATCCTGCTGTCCTTAGTAGCAGCTGATTGACATGGCATGCTATTCTGTAGTCTATGATTTTGTGACCTGTGTTTAGACCGCCACCCATCATACAGTCGTGACATAGTGACAGTCTATCACTTTACGAGATAGAGAAATCAATGTCAATCACTTTTTCAGCATTGGACTTCAGTGGTGCTTACTGCAATGCCAGACACTATTTCTTGGGTGCAGGGCCGGTGTCAGCACAGGGCTCACCTGGGCAAGTACCGGGGCCTCAGCACCTCCAGAGGCCCAGGGAGGGAGAGGGCCTGGTGTTCTGATGTTCATCCCGATCACTGTAGTGCAGTATGAGCACTGAACATCAGAAGAGAGAGAAAGAACAGGGCTTGTGAGCGTCCTGCTGAGAGAGAGAAAGAGCAGGATCTGTGAGTGTCCTGCAGAGAGAGAGAAAGAGGGAGAAGACTGAGCTGTAAGTACTGTGTGTATGTGTGTGAGTCAGTCAGTAATGTGCAGTTACAAGCCACTCGGCCAATGACAGGTTGCGGCACTGTCCAATCTTGGCCAATCATTGGCTAAGCAGCCTGTCACTTCAGAAATGGCTCCAGCAGTGCCAGCGGTGGCTGCAGTTAGGTGCGTGGAGAGGTAAAGTATATTCTTTATTATTTACTATATACAGCAAGGGCTATCATTAGCGATGTCGGTGCACCCCTTGCTTTACGATCATCGAGCTGTCTATTAGGCCTGGTAAGCAAGCGCCAATCTAGCAGATTGGTATTTGTGTACATTAAATGTCAGGCCGTGTAATACAGCCCTTACAGTCATGGACCCCCTTAAAGCAAACATGGATGATTTATTAAATGTAGAAAACCCATTTAAAATGTAAAAGTGTGGAGGTGGTGATCCACAGTACAAGATACAACCAGACCTTGGAGTGTTATTTTGTGACGCCAGTGCCGAGTAGGCACACAGGTGTGATGGCACGCCTGCTTTTATTTGACAAGGCTGGTTGTACCTTTTTCCCCTGTGGTCAGTGTTCTGCCGGGTTGCTATGGGGTCACTTGGGTTAGAGTGTTCACGGATGGCCAGAGTGTTATATTGACCCTCCCGCACTATCGGATCTGGCACCCACATAAAGGGGAAGTGTCCCAAGGTTGCGGTGTGTGCTGTGTCGGTGGATAGTGAGAAATCACAGAGTCTTTTTAATGTGAGGAAGGCTGGTTTACTAGTTGCAAATGTGCAGCAGGACATACAGAATCAACAGTATGAGGTTTCTCTGGATAAAGCACTTGAGAACACACTTGACAATAGTTCTGAATAAATACTTGACAATTCAGCAACATGATCTGTAGTAGAAGTGCAGTGTAAGATATAGTCGTACCGACTGGGTAGTATGCTAAGTGATTCGAAGAAACAGAGTAGCAGAGAGAAGGATGCCGTGAGAGTCTCAACCCATGTAGTACTGTGGTCTGCCAGGATGGTGGAGGATAAGGTAGAATACTTAGAAGAAGAACACCAAGAGATTGAGATGTTGCTTGAAAAAGGTTTTATTGAGAAACTGAAATGTTGTATTGCACATAATGGGTGAATAAATTCACTTGTTTTATTCACTATATCTGGAGTGCCGCCTCATCGCTACGTTGTTAGAAGAAGAACACCTGTGCCCGTGTATTGACCTTGAATTAGTCTTCACACCACCTTATGCCCACTAGACTCGGCTGAACCTTCCTAGAGGGTGACACAGGCCCCAGACCTGGGATGGGCAGAATGCTGAGGATTCCCTGCTGACACCCGCGCTGTGAGATAAAGTTCATAGGCTTACGGCAACTTTGCTCTATCTAGATCAGTTCCTAGCTCTTTGGCTTTTGTGGATACTGTCCTGCTCTGTTTCACTCTTTGACCTCGGCATGGGTTGAGGTTGTCTCTGGCTTGTCCTCTTCTAAGAGGGGTTTAACAGTGCATAGTGCTGTGTAGCGTTACTTGTGAAAAAGGTTGTTTGAGGCGTACTGTCTTGCGCCCTTTCCATACGGGGTTCTAGCTAAGACTGACCTAAGGTACGGGGGCCTGGCAGAGGGCCAGGGCCCAGATAGTACCACTGTGGAGATCTAGCTTTTGGCCTTCCTCCACAATGCCTAACACGAAAGACCTTTGCTCCTCGTCCAGTGGGTGGGTGAAGAATGCAATAGAAGAAGAAAGGAGAGAGTTGATAGGAAAGAAGAAAATAAGACTCCTACAGGTCTACAGATTCAGGTGACACATAGAGAAATAATAACCCTTTACATCCTTCAGCTGTGCAGCTTACAAATACACATATATAATACAGTGACATCTAGTGGCGAACTTTAGTTCTGCTTTCATCACAACAGAAATAAAATAAGTACAGAGTTTTGCGAAGGGTGTATCCAACTGTAACACCCGTGGTAGGACCGTGTGCAGAAAATTAAGCTATTTGGGGTTAAACTCCAATGTGGCAAATATCTGGTCTTGTGAGTGCTGGATTATAGAAATGATGTTGTGTTTAGAACAAATGACTATAAGGAACAGGATTGAGACATACCAGGTACAGTATTTGGTTAGGGATTAAGACTTTGTCCAATCAGATAAGATCAGCAAAGAGTAGTTTATGTTTCAATTGTGCAACATTCCCTGTGCCTGAAGAAAGATTATGAAGACGTCTTACATCTGAAGGGAAGTATACAGATGTTTTCTGTCTAGGTTCCAATAAAAACCCATTTCAGTCGGGCTGCCGATGATCAGATGGTGATTACAGTCACAATGTGGGCTTCTGTGGCTGCGCTCTGCTTGGTAACCGGTATTGTAGCTGAAGAGTCCTGTCCAGGTGAGTAATCTCTGATCACCACATACTAGATAGACCTAAAATATCTATTTCTGAAGCTGTGTTTTAGGGGATAGAAACATGAAAGCACATTATTATAATAATAATTATTATTATTATTATTACTAGTAGTAGTATATCACTCTTCTGCTCTTTAGAACTTCGGAAGGTATACTGGCTTCAACAAAAACTATAGATTCTTTTATAAAAATTTAAAGAAACAGTCCACTTTTTTATCCCTCCCTCCACTGCAGTCTGGAGCATACACAGTACTTACCAATGATGATCGGTGTCCCGCGGTGAATCTTCAGTCCGGTCCTGCGGCGCTGTTCAAATTCTGCATGACCTCTTCGCCGACAGGCCTGCAGCTAAGGCAGGGCCGGACTGGGACTTAAAATCAGACCTGACACTCAAACCTCAGCAGCCCACATGCCATATCCTCCACGATATATTATACATAGCAGTTTAATATACTGTAGCGAATTCTGTTTCAATTGGTCATGTTCCTCACTACTTCCCTAATTATGTGAACCCCACCATCAATGCATAAAAATAAAGATACAACCTAATCTGCTGTGGATTTAATGTTGCAAATGTATGTATTTCAGCAGCATCAAATCTGCAATGGATTAGGTATGTATGTGCCCTATGGACTCTGTTAAGTCCATACCAGGTACAGTGCTGTAGAGAGGTGTGGGGGGAGATACAGTATAAGTGACAAGATCTTTAGTCCAGTGCAAACTTTTATAATCCTCCTTTCCATTACTAGCTGAAGTGTCACAGAGGCGGAGCCGAGCCACAGCTGCACCTCCTGCCTCCGCCCCTTCCTGCTGTGCCATACATGGCGGTGCTGCAGCTGTGGCTGTGACACTTCAGCTGGTAATGAAAAGAATGATTATAAATTAAGTGAATATAGTGCAATTACATCCAGTGACTCACAGAAAGCGTCTTCTCTGCATGAATTCCAAGTGATGTTTTTGCTGAAGTTGTTGGCTTTCTCTTGCTCGGCTATCGTGAAGACTTCTACGGTCATGACTCCTCTCTGCAGAATCTACCAGACAAACATTTTAGGCTCGTTGCTCCAGCATCATCTATATTTATATACAAACTCCCTAAGAGTATTGCGTCACACAGTAACCTTGCTCCCTCTATGCTCCCATAGAAGCTGTTAGGCCCAGTTTGTGCCTCCAAACAGTAGTCCCTCCTTTGTAACATCCCTATAAAGAATCAGCCCCAACTTTGTAAAATCCTCATATTAAATAGTCCCCCCCCCCTTTGTAAGATCCCCATATAGAATAGGCACCCCCTTTGTAACATCACCATATAAAATAGCCCCCCTTTGTAATATGCCCATATAAAATATCCCCCCTTTGTAATATGCCCATATAGAATAGTTTCCCTCTTTGTAATATACCCATATAAAATAGTCCCCACCTTTGCAATATGCCCATATAGATTAGTCCCCCCCTTGTAATATGCCCATATAGATTAGTTCTCCCCTCCCTTGTAATAGGCCCATATAGATTAGTTCTCCCCTCCCTTGTAATATGCCCATATAGATTAGTCCCCCCCCCTTTGTAATATGCCTATATAGAATAGTTCCCCTGGATCATTCCTAATAATGAGGAGGGTGGGGAGGAAGGACAGAGAGGTGGTGCCAGCCTAATGCATATACAAATGTAAGCCCACAGCGCTGCTGGATTAAAAGTTGTTTTTATGACAATAACTGCATCCCCTGCCGAACAGACCCCAGGACACATCTTGGATTAAAAGCAGCTATCCGAAGGTACAAGTGGTTTGGGGGGTCAGATTGTGGGTACGGAGTCGCTTTAAACACGCCTTGGATAAACATATATCTATCCTAAGATAATAAGAAAGAAAATACTAAAAGGGCAGACTAGATGGACCCAGTGGTCTTTTTCTGCTGACAATCTTTTATGTTTCTATGTTTCAAAAACAAGCTGTTAACAATGGGAGGGAAAGAGCGGCATATCAGGAGAAGGAGGCAAGTTTGCTAAATAAATGTATTGGCCCTACACATTCAACTGTATTAGTTAAGATGGGAATACCCCTTTAAGATTGGAAATGTTGATTGTACATCTGCTGTATGTCATACAGTTTATGGGATTTCATGCAGTTGGATTAACAAATCAGAAGAATACATCACAGTCACTTTTTCTAGACTAATTGCTCCTATAGAGTAAATAACTGAATTCCTATTAACTGTGGCTGCTATCCGACTGATATGTCATCCATAAAAGCAGAACTAAAGCGTTGTGCTATGAAAAGATTAATCCAGCAACACAATGTCAGCCCATATAGGTCTTTTTTTATTGTGCAAACACAACCCATGTTAAAGAGAATCAATCAGCCAATTGGGCTGATATGTTTCCCTGGAGAGCTGTATAAAGCTCCTGCAGCAGGCGCGGCTAGTACTGGCCGCGGCTGCTGCAGAAGCTTTATACCGGAGAAAAACGAGTTTAATAACCCGGGTGTGTGACAGGCAAAGACGGGGAGGTAGTTATCTGGGCGGCTCCCCGCCCGTGTCTAGTCACCACTCTCTGCCTGTCAACGTACTCGGCGGGATGATTGACAGGCAGAGAGGCCAGTAACGGACCTCTCTGCCTATCAATCATCCCCTCCAAGCCTGCCGACAGGCAGAGAGTGGTGACTAGACAGCTACACAGTCCCTAGGTGACTAGACAGCTAGACAGCCGCTATAAAAGGGAGGTTAGTTCCTGGTGGGAGGTCTTTTGATGTTTAGTCAGTAGCAATGGAGAAAGAAGCAGACACAGAGAGAGAAGTTCCTGCTGCAGTGAAGCCGAGCTTGGCTTAGGCCAGGACCCTTGTCAGGGACCTCAAAGCCTTAAAGATTTCTCTCTGCAAGTAGCTAAAGTAAGCATGCAGTGCTAGTGCTCTCTTGGGAGGGATTGCCGTCCTCTGAGGATAACCTTGTCCACACCTTGGATACCTTCTTAAAAACACAGGGCACTGACCACTACTAACCCCAGTAAAACAAAAAGTGCCACAGCTGGTGTACCCTACTGCAACACACGGCTCTTCTGGGAGTCTTGGAAAGTCTTCTTCGTCCAATTGTAAAGTCCTGGGACCTCGTACTACCCAAACTTGCCACTCTGTGAACTAGTTAGGGCACAAGGCAGTCAGATATTGAATCTAACTACTCTACTACTCTACACTATCCCAGTAGATTACATTTCTACTCTCTTCTCTACAGCTAGCTTCAACATCCTCTTGCTTGCCCCTGCACTCCAAAGTGTTATTATATTGTATTGCATTGAAACTTCTACAAGTAAACGCAGTTACCCTGGTTAAGTCATTGGACTCTGGCCTATTTTTGTTGCACCTGTTCCAACACCACTCCTGGCCACCGTGACAAGTGCCCAAGTGACCCAACACCCACCTAGCTGCCACAACACTGAGTAGCTACCCAGGCATATGGCAGTAACTGTTCACATTTTATTTCAATTCATTCTCTGTAAATCCTTTGTTTACAGAAGTAAAATATGTGGCAATTGGTGAAGCAGATAAGTTGACGATCCTCCGAGGATGTCCTGGTCTGCCCGGAGCTCCTGGACAAAAAGGTGAAGCTGGTCAAGCAGGGGAGAAAGGTGAATATTGATTTATTGCCTCTTTTGGGGCAGTATAATTTTCACTTTCTTATTTTGGGTTGGGACACCTAGAGCGCAAAGTCATTGTGTGGATAGATGGTGTTTTCGTATAGGATCTAAATGAGACCCTGATTTATTATCCATATTACTGGGCTGGGACTACTAGAATGTGTAATTATAATAGATGAATAATTGCTGTTTTTCTTTCAGGTTCTAAAGGAGACCCCGGGAAAGCCGGACCTACAGGACAGCAAGGTTTTTTTCATCTAGATAAATAGACTGTCTTTAGTAAATGAACCACTGCATGAAGAGTACCTCTAAATTATGGATAGCCACAATATATTTTATATGCACTTGCAGTGTCCTGGTACTCCTAGCTCTGATATCCCAGTTACTAAAAGTATAGGGCGAGGAATCTCTTTCAAACAATTTAGGTTATATCTGGGTATTGGGAATTAGCTTGTCACACTGCCATTGCTGCATACACTAAGGTAATATGGACATACAAATGTTAACATTGCTCCTTATCAGAAATACTTAAACTTGACGTTTATATAGTATATGCAAATTAAAGGGAAAAAAATTAATTTACAGTTACAGCTGGATTCTGACTTCTCCATCAAAGCAAATTGAAAAATCCAGTAAATACAAAGTACATTTATTTCTCATGAGTTTACATTTGTTTTTTGAATTATTTTTTTCTAGGAGAAAAAGGGGAACCTGGATTCTCAGGTCCTGCATATGGTGAGTTTGGAAAGATATTTTGATTGGATGATATAAAGTTATGTTTTATACATTCGTTCTTTTGTAACATGACAGTGCATTGTTTTGTTACTATAAAGGTATTACATTTAAAGGAGAAGTGTGGCCAGAAGGCCTGTCTCAGCTGATGGACTGGCCGCTCAGTCAGTCAGTAACAGGACTGACTGACTGAGCGGCCAGTCCAACAGCCGGGTCATGTCCCGCTTCTCACCAAGCATTCTTGTGTATGCCGACCGTCTAGAGATGAGCGCAACTTAAAGCGTAACTATAATTTCAGTAGCCAAAAAATTAAATTTCTCAAGTAAAAAGCCCATATGTTACCCTTTAAAAAGAGCCCTAAACTGTGTTGATAGTGTGTACGCTTGCTGAGATATCCCCAGTTGTTTGGCTCAGAGGAATAAATGAATTTTTCTTCTGGCTGAGAGAAAGTGGGCGTGGCCTATCCCTCATCTCCCTGGCTGGGTCCCTCCATTCACTGACCAGCAGCTTAGCAGATGGTATCACACATAGCAGGATCAGATAGACCCCAGCATACAGTATGACACAGTAAGATTAGATACAGAGCCCCAGCAGATGGTATCACACACAGTGGGATTAGATACAGTCATCTGCTCTCATTACACTGTAGGATAATGTCAGCCATGGAGGTGGGGGCACCTGCTGCAGACATCTGATAGTGAATGTTCTATGTACTATGGAAGGACTACAGCTGTGTTGTGCTGGGACTTGTAGTCCTCCCCTCAGTGACTCACCCACTCTCCCTCATGCAGTACATTGGAGTGATGGTGGCACTGGATACACTTGTCCCTCCATCCAGCTCTTCCCCTGCGCTGCTCCTCACACACAACACTCTCAGCTCTGCTTAGTCACCTCTGTGAGGGGAGGTGGGGAGAACGTGCTGCTAGGAGGTGAGGGGGGGGAGGAGGTTTTGTTTCTCTCTGTGTCAGGGCTGTTATCTGATGCTGCTGTCAGAGTCCACTAAGTACAGATCTGCAGGAAGGGGGCGTGTCCAGCAGGAATGCAGAAATAAGTCAGAGGCAAAGAGAGCTCTGAGGGGACTTTTGGCTTTATGTATTTAAAAAACTGTTCATTTTAGGTTAATAATGTATATTGCAAAAATTCTTATTATGATCTAAGCTAACTAAAACTGAAAGGTCAAAATATTTTATAGTTACGCTTTAAGCACTCTCAAGTCCGGTCATTTGGCATTTGAACATTGGTGGTTGTTGAAGTTGGATGCAGCCCTAGGGAGTCCTGGCACACATGGGTGCAGCCATAGGTTGAAGGCATCGGTTATATGTTTGTAGTCATCATTCCATCTGCAGAATAAAAATGTAAAGTCAGTGAGATGCCTTCCTAATGAGAGGTGTCTTACTGTGGATCACACCTGCTGAAAACATTTGCACAGTACTATATTTTCTGGCTTACCATATAGATAATGTGTCGGTCCTCTTCCTTGGCCAAACATTCTCTCCTTGTTGGTAAAAATATATTTTTATATTGATTTTCCTTTGGTACATACAAGTTTCCTATAAGGTAACTTGTTAAAAAAAACATGAACAAATTTATTTTTTCCAGCTTCTCGAAATTGCAAGGAACTACGGGACCAAGGGAATTTCCTCAGTGGCTGGTACAAAATATATCCAGATGGAGAGAATCCCCTTACAGTCCTGTGTGACATGGATACAGATGGAGGAGGATGGACTGTAAGTGACCTGCTATCTAAAAGCACTGGCTTTACCCCCAAATGTCCCAGTCTATCCAGGGTTATTCCCATAGTCTGACTGCATGTTCAGATCCCAGGTTGTCTTGATTCATCCGGGAACCTGTACAAGAAATAATTCAATAAACGCACATTTCCTATATCCAACCACTTGAATAAAGAAGCATTCTTGCATAGGAATTCAATAGTAAATTCTCAGTTAGGCATGTAATTGTAAGAAGACTGGTGGATCCTTACTACAAAGTACAGTATGGGTTATGTCTTGTTGCATTTTTTAGGTTGGGGCCTATTGATCACCCAAGTTTCCAGTTATATTACCTCATTGGGCCTGAGTTTGTCTTAAATAGTTGGTTATCAAGGAAAATGGTGTCGCTTTTAATTGTAGTTGCCATCCAGTATATGGCTATGTGCACACAATGTAAGAGACTGGGTGACAGTACCAGCTGGATGTTCTTTTCGGCCGCAGGGTTATAATGAGGGCGCATCCGAACTCCCCACAGCACACCATGGAGCAAGCGGCCGCAGCCTCTCGCTCCACATTGTGCACTGACATGATTTTCCACGTCCGCTATTCACTGAATAGCGGCCGCAGAAAACTGACATGTCAGTTTGCTGCGCCGCTAGGGATCCTGGCCGGAGTGTATACCATGTGTATATGCTCCGGCCGGGATCCCATAGACGGAGAGGTAACATATATTTTCGTATATATACATTGTGTGAACATAGCCTATATGTGCATGCTCTTAAATTATGATGTTATAAATAGAGATGAGCAAACTTTTCAAAAGCTTGGTTTTGGCAGGTTTGGTGAATTTTGGCATAAAATTTGGGTTGTATTGATTTCTAAGGGAGAAGTTTAGGTGTTTCTTCTTGCGCTTTTGTGGCATAACCCCCTTCCCAGGACTGCGTCCAGTTTTGCCAGGCACCTGGAGTGAAACAGAGCAGATTGGAGCAGAGACCAAAGACAGGCCCATTGCGCTATATTTTTGAATATTCACCTGTGCTGCTGTTATATTGCATAAGAGGTATATGTGTTGAATTTTTGAAAGAAATCTGCACTTATTGACCCATTTTTGGCTTGTGGCCATTTAAAAAAAAAACAAAAAAAACTTTTACCCCTTGTACCTGATGTTCCAGTAAAGTCCATGAACGATATTACCTTGTCTCCCTGACAATTTCTGCTGCACTTCACCAACACCAAGGGTGTCCCTGTAATCACCTCAGGAAACAGTATTAGGGAGTTGGCTCTTGGGGAAAAGAATAAAATCCATCAATATCACCAACACCTAGGTGCAGACTACCTTCAACCTCTGAGGCTGATCTCAGGAGAGAGTTATAGGAACCAGCCTGCAACACTTTATTATTGCTCCAATTCACCCAAGAGAGCGGTGGACAGCGTTTACTGACACCTAAATTGACAAGATAGGAGCCATTTTGCAGCTACACAACTTACACTACTACCCTCACACTATCCTCTATATTTCCCTGATACCTAATCAACCTGCCATAACCCTCACTAACACTGCCTCTACCTATCCATCTCTCTAGCAAATGTAAATGTATGTGTTGTAATGTACAATGTGCGGCTGCCAGTTTGCGTGAACTTTAGTGTGATCCTTTGAAAAAAAAAACAATTATTTTTTGTTCGGTTCACTCATCTATAGTTATGAGCCTTATTGCAATTTTTAGAGGGCCCAGAGCTGATATATAAGCATTGTACTGGTGTATCAGATGCTTAGTAACACTTTGCTTGTTGTAAAGTTAAAAGTTTAAAACATTTTTATCAAAGTAAAGTTATGATTAATGTTACGTCAGGTTGATGGACCAACAGCTTCTATTTCTGCCTACTTGCTGGTTTTGCGCTAGGCCACAAGTGACAACTGGGCGACAGTCCCTACACTGCTTAGAGCTGGGGGCTGTCAGGAGGAGAGAGTAGTCAAACAGTTAGGGCCAAACACATTACAGGAACATCAGGCCACAAATCAGAATGCAATAGGAAATACAGACGACAAGCCAAGGGTCAATAACAAGATAGCAGCAAGCACAGAATAAGAAAACGGAGGGAATGCCGTAAGTCAAGCTGAGATCAGGAACGCGGTCCTTGCACTGCAGCTACTAAAAGCACCATGATGGAAAGGACAAGTGCAGGTATACATTGAAGAGGTTGTAGCAATGAAATGGAGTCGTGCAGGTTAACATTTAAGAGGCTGTGGAACTCGCACAGCGCCAAAGCCCCTTCAATCCACTTGGAGCTCGGTGTGCTGGGAGCCAGACCCCCGCCGAGGATAGTTCATTAATTTTAAATGCCCAGATAACCCGTTTACAACTAGTTAGGCAATGTTACCCGTCCTTAAAAAACACCATGAATGTTTAGCATGATTGTTTTGTAGATAAAGTCTTGCCACTATTCCCCAAATGAAGAGGCATTCCACTGGATGTTGATAACTGTTCTTATCTGTTTCATTTATATTCACTGTTCATTAAATTCAGGGTTTTCCCTCTTCCTGAAATGTTCAGGTTTTCCAGAGACGGTATGACGGCAGTGTAAATTTTTTTAGAGAGTGGAATGACTACAAGCAAGGTTTTGGTAACCAGCTTAGTGAGTTCTGGCTGGGAAATGATAATATTCATCGTCTCACATCTTCAGGTAACTCTTACTTCACCTCCTTTGGATGCCCGTAAGGATGCATTCACACTGGGTTGTGCTGTGTTTTTTTTTTAAATATATCCGAGAAACTGCATGCTAATTTACTCTGAGGCTGGAAACACACACAGCAGTTTTTTTTTTAACTGGCACTGCAGTTTTTGTGCCAAAACTAGGAGTGGATTCATATGGGATGGAAAATAATATAGGAGGATTTGTACTTCTCTTTTCTATTGGATCCTTGTCTGGTTTTGGCACAAAAACTGCAGTGGCAATTTAAAAAAAAAACAACAACAACTTGCTGCCCGTGTTTTCAGCCTAAAGGTCTCCATCCTGTGTATGTGGAAAACAGAAGGAGGACAGAATACAATCCTAGTGGCTGGAGAAGATGGATGCAGCCTATGCATTTATCTTCTCCAACCATCAGCATTCAAATGGCGAAATTTTATGTTTGTGTGAACCTGAACTTATTGTATTTAAAAATGTGTATATATGTTTTTTTTTGCGTGTATGTGAGTGTGTGTGTGTGGGGGGGGGGCAGCCATTTACCCTCTCTGCGACATTGAGAGAAGGGAGCTACTGCACATCACACATATGGCTGATACCCGTGTGATTCAGGGGACCTGCACGTGGTGCACGGGGCAGTAAGGTTGATCAAATTATATACCAACAACCTGGTGTTGCTTTTTAAAATTAGCCGAGCAGCATTAGTATCAGCCATAGGTGTGATGTGCAGTAGCTCCCTTCTCTCCATGTCGCATTTTATGTTTTTCTCCCTTTTCTGAGCAGTTGGCACTCCCCTTCATAAGACCCATGTGACCCAAATTAGCAGGATATACCTGTGCTCACATGTCAGTACCTCCATGTTTTTCCCATTCTGTCTGCAGCAGTGGTGGTGAGTGTAATACCATATTCATAATTGTGTTGTTTGGGGCAGCCTTCTCCGCCGGTGGTGCCCGCTGGGAATTGGTGGGGCATTTTGGGTTTGCTCCTGTTACATTGGGGTTGCAGGGCCATTCCATGGCTTCCCTTCCCTGCATGTGCACACTTTGCGGGGTTGGCAGTCACTGACCGACACAGTGTGGAGTTAGCGTAGGGACCCGTGTGAACCAGGAGACCTGCACGTGGTACACGGGGCAATATGGTTTGATCAAATTATATACCGACATGCTGGTGTTGTTTTTTTAAAATTCTCTCCATGTCGCATTTACCCTCTCTGCCTAGGGCACCAAAACTCCTTGTCCCGCCCCTTGCTCAGATATAAACGGGACTAGACTTATTACTTTTGTGTCTAATCCATAATCTAAAAGTGAATGCTGCAGTATACCATATAGCAGAATGGGTTTGCCATTGACATTTAAAAAAAATATCACTTTCTTTTTTTTACATACATAAGCTTGATTGGCTAAGTTTTGTATACAGCTAAATTAGTTGTACTGTAATGAAAACAGTGAAACAAAGACAAAAACACAATGTAAACCCACTTTATACTTCTTTCTCAATGCTTAAAGGGGTTATCCAGCATTAGAAAAACACGGCCACTTTCTTCCAGAGGCAGAACCACTCTTGTCTCCAGTTCAGGTGTTGTTTGCAATTACGCTCCATTTACTTCTATGGAACTGAATTTCAAAACCCCACCCAAACTGGAGACAAGAGGGTGATGTTTCTGAAATAAAGAGGCCATGTGTTTCTAACCCTGATTAACCCCTTAAATGATAAAATAACCTAGCAAACAATGTATAAACTGTAGGATGTCTTCATTTATACACTGATACACTGACTTTAACTGTTTAGGAACCCAGACACTTCGAGTTGATCTGACAGATTTTGAACATAATCACAGTTTTGCCACTTATGCTTCATTTGCCCTATCAGGAGAAGGAGACAATTATAAGCTGCATGTTGGCGCTTTCACTGAAGGAACTGCAGGTAATTTCAAGTGGTGGTTACTCAGGGGTGCAACTACTATCGTAGCAGCCACAGCGGCTGCTATGAGGCCTGCCGCATAAGCGTGATCTCACAATCTCGGCCTGGCTCGCTCATGATATATATATATATATATATATATATATATATATATATATATATATACACGTATTTAATTTATTTTTTTTATTTATTATTATGTTAACTTTTACACATTTTTGCACACTTAATTCAATGCCATCAATGGATAACTTAGAACTATAAGTCCAGGCATAACTAT
This sequence comes from Dendropsophus ebraccatus, assembly GCF_027789765.1. Lineage (NCBI taxonomy): Eukaryota > Metazoa > Chordata > Amphibia > Anura > Hylidae > Dendropsophus > Dendropsophus ebraccatus. The sequence goes on from NC_091457.1 coordinate 127,559,696, forward strand.
GAAAATTGTACAAAACAAAGCTAAAGCTCAACTCATGAAGAGTCATCCTTCAACACTTAGGAGAGTTGTAGAGTAAAGATTTAAAAGGCGGAGGACAGGAGGGAAATATTTTTCTCCAGATCTTCTTGTGAGAGAGAGGAAGGGAGAGGCAAGACAGGAAGTTATATCTATTCCTGAAACCCACCCCCTCACCACCCTCATAGCAATACACTAGGCATGTATTTCTAAGTCATGTCCCTCTTTGCATAGGGCTCCAGGGGAGTCTGGACCACCCTCACCCATTGCGGAGGGAAATGAAACCGCAAAACTATTGAGCTGTCCATGTAATTTGTGGAGATGGATTAACCACGTGCAATGGCACCAACATCTAAGAAAGTGACAACTAGAGGTGAGCGAATTAAGCCTGCCGAACCCAGGTTTGTTTCGAACTTTGCAAAAATTTGGTTCGCTAACGAACTGAACATTTTGCAATGTTTGGAACAAGTTTGGCAAGATGGCTGGCGCACATTTAAAAAAAAAAAAAAAAAACATGGATTTTCCCACCGGTCCACACTCCTCCAGTGTCCTCCATCCATCTTTAGCCCATTCAGACAATGACTGACTGAGACGGGATAGCAATTGGCTGAGCGGGCTCAACCAATAACTGGCTGACTAAAATGGACAGCACCCGCGGCCAGTGATTGGCTGAGCGGACTGTCACAGATAAAGAGACCTAAGAATACCGACTTCGGGGGAGCGCGGAAAGGTAAGTAAAATGAACCACAGTAAAACACTTAATCACCTGCAACCAATTTGCTGTTTTAGTGTAGTTGGTTAAAATTCGGTTTGGTGCGAACCCGAACTTTACATTTAAGTTCGGTGAACCTGCCAAACCGAACTTCTGAAAAGTTTGGTCATCTCTGGTGACAACCCATTTTCAACATCTGGTAAAAAAAAACAAAAAAAAGACCTTTTTTTTGTCACGGCCGCGGCGGCGTCCCGTGTTCTGGGCCACCGCCGCGACCTCCTCCTGCCCCATGCAGCCGCCGGCGTCCCTGTGCAGGGACCCGGCGCTGCTGCTAGTTCGGCCCCTGGGGGCGCCTCACCTCTCCTCCGCTCCTGTCTCCGTCTGTGCCGGCCGGCGCGCGCGTCCCCGCCTCCTAGGGCGCGCGCGCGCGCCCGCTGTCTCAGATTTAAAGGGCTAGTCCGCCCTTAATTGGCTAGTTGCACCAATCACTCCCTATAAGTTCCAGCCCTGCCCCACTACAGGTGTTGGAGCCTCTACATGCTTCCCATAGCGTTTGGCCCAGCCCCCTGTTGTTCCTGATTCCTGTCCGCTACCTGCTCCCTAGTCCTTGTTCCTGATTCCCGTCCGCTACCCGGTCCCTAGTCCTCGTTCCTGGTTCCTGCTCCTCTGTTACACTTTAGTTCCTGTGTTCAGCCTGTCACCTGCGGTCACGCCTATAGACCTCTGCCAGTACCATCTCCTGCCTACTGCTCCTGCCACGCCTTGCCTGCTGTCACCAGCAACCAAGCCAGGGGTAGCGGCCTGGGGGTCGCCTGCCGCAGCAAGTCCATCCCGCCTTGCGGCGGGCTCTGGTGAATACCAGCGGCCCCTTAGACTCCGCTCCCTGGTGAGGTTAGTGCCATCGCTAGTGACGGTCCAGTGGATCCACTACTCCAGGCGTAACATTTTTATTGCAAAAAGCACCCAATGGTAAATACAAGTAAATACACGCCAAGGGTAAAGTCAAAGTGCAGCCTCTCTGAGGACCACATCTGCATCAGCTATTACTGCAGTCTGTATTCCTGTGTATGTCTGCCTTTCAAAACCATGCCATTCATAGTAAAACCATATGTCTGTGTTTTGCTGTTGTCTTATTGTTAGCAGGAAATTAATAAATTAACATTTTTTGCCCATAGGCGACGGTCTCGCTTATCACAATGACCGCCCCTTCACAACCAAGGACAGAGACAATGATGTTTATTCAGAAAATTGTGCAGTAAACTTCAAAGGTGCTTGGTGGTATGGATCCTGCCATAATGCCAATCTGAACGGCCAGTATCTGAGAGGAGCACAGACCAGCTATGCCGATGGAGTCAACTGGAAATTTGGAAAAGGACAGTATTATTCCTATAAAATAACAGAAATGAAGTTCAGGCCAGTGTAGTATGTATGGTGTTTTATGGTAGCATTGGGCTATGAATTGTACTACCGAATAGATGCATATTACCAAGGACCATTTCAATTGTGGATGTGTTTAAAATATAAAAGGTTTTTGTCTTTATGCTGTCCCTTACAATTCACAGAATAATCTTTTATATGGCACATTTTTATACGTAACCTCGTGTGTAATGTGAAGCTAATGTATAACCTCATACAGTAAATGCTTTCAGCTATATTGCCATGTGTTGTCTATGACCACCAAATAATACATTTAATAAGAATTATTATTATTATTATTATTATTATTATTAATAATAATAATATAGCCCCAACATATTCCATAGCACTCTACAATTCTGGGGGTACATACAATAGCCCAGCAAATGACTTAGATCTTTTATACAGAAACCTGCCCATCGTGGCCCACGAGCAGCTATGGCACTGAGCATTTTATTTATAGGGGCTGACCATTGTTGTTATTTATAGATGATGATCCTGATCTAAATTGCTAAAAAGAAGTGTGTTTATAATTTCATATATTTGAATGATTTATTTATTTATTTTATACCCAAAACACAGAGCTAGAGTAATAAATATATACAAAATAGTGAGCTATTAATATTTCTCTCATTAAGGTATCTGCACTTATGTTATTTGGACACTAGATGGCGTTTAAGAAAATAATCAGGAATTTTAAAAATGTAGTTGTGTCAGATGACGGTGTATTATTGGATGTAATGCGTAGAGATGAGCAAACTTGTCGAAAGTTCAGTACGGCAGGTTCACATAACTTTAATGTAAAGTTCTAGTTAGTACAAAAGTAAAAAAATATATATATATATTTTTATTTAGAAAATTATAGCTATCAAGAGTTCAGCCCCTCCCTTGCAATTTAAACTATAAAAAGCAATTAATAAGAAATAAACATTATTGGGTTTAAAAAATAAATAAATAATAATTTGTATTGATATTTGTATTAATGGTATAAATTAGAGATGAGCAAATCGGCCATCTAAACAAAGCAAATCGCTTTGTTTTATCAGCAAGTGGCTTGTCAGCCACCAGCCTTACAACTCTTTTCCGCTCCCTCCTACTCCTGCTTTGGGAAAATCTGGATCAAATCCTGAGAAACAGTATATTCTAATGCATAGGTATCAAACTGTGGCCCTCCAGTTGTTGCAAAACTACAATTTCCATCACGCCTGAGCAGCTAAAGCTTTCGATATGGCTGTCTGATACCTAAGAATTCTAATGCATAAGAATATACAGTACATGGGGTGGAGGCTCTGTATCAGTAGCGTTGTGTTGGTGTATTGCTGCCAGAGGAGACTCACCAGTGGAAGGGCTGTCCTATCTGCTCTTTTTCTGTGCTCCATGCTCATCCTGGGGCTGCTCATGTCTTACTTATTAATTTTATACCCAGAACATGGAGCTAGAGTAAGGAATATATAAATATTTCTCTAATTAGGGTATCTGCATTTATGATATTTGGACACTAGATGGCGAACGGGTCAAGAAAATAATCAGGGACTTTGAAATGTAATTGTGTCAGAAGAACGTGTATTATTGGATGTAATGTGATAAGCGAACTTTTTAAAAGGTTCGCCAAACTTTAATGTAAAGTTTGACTTAGTGCCAAACTTTACAAAACTTTACCAAACTTTAACAAACCGCGCTAAAACAGCTAAACGCTTGCAAGTGTTTAGCTGTTTTACTGCGGATTGTAAAAGCCACCCATTTTTCTTACCTTTCCTCGCTCTCCTGAAGTCCGTCTTCTCCAGTTTTTTTCTCGGTGACAGTCCGCTCAGCCAATCACTGGCCGCGAATGCTGTCCGTCCCAGTCAGCCAGTGACTGGCTTGAAGGGGTTGTCCAGCGAAAACCTTTTTCTTTCAAATCAACTGATAACTGAAAGTTATATAGATTTGTAATTTATTTCTATTAAAAAATCTCAAGTCTTCCCACACTTATCAGCTGCTGTATGTCATGCAGGAAGTGTTGTTTTTGTCTGACACATTGCTCTCTGCTGACATCTCTGGCTGAGACAGGAACTCTGTCTCGGTTTTCTATGAATCCCCATAGAAAACCTCTCCTGCTCTGGACAGTTCCTGTCTCGGCCAGAGATGTCAGCAGAGAACACTGTGTCAGACTGAAAATAAAACATTATTTAATGCATGACATATAGGAGCTAATAAGTATGGGAAGACTTGAGATTTCTTAATAGAAGTAAATTACAAATCTATATAACTTTCTGACACCAGTTGATTTGAAAGAAAAAGATTTTTGCTGGACAACCCCTTTAACGGGCTGTCACTTCTGTCTCTAGAGTGACAGCCAGTTCAGCCAATCACTGGCTGACTTGGAGGGGACACCACTGCAGCCAGTGATTGGCTGAAAGGGCAGTCACTCTAAAGAAAAGAGTGACAGGCTGCTTGGGTAATCACTAGCTGCGGCGCTGTCCCGTCTCAATCAGTGAATGACTGAACAGGCTGAAGGCTCAGAAAACCGGATGAGAACGCCAGGTGAGCATTTGGCAATTTTACGCCAAAAAATACAACTTTTTAGTTTGATAACTTTCCCCTATGTTCCATTCATCTGAATGGGACTTGCAGAACTCCAAAGGCTTGCAATGCAAGATTAGGCCCTGTTCAGATCACATTAACCTTTTAATGATTTCATAACATATTTGTACATCGTGTTGGCATTAAGGAAGAGGGCTCAGCAGCTGGCAGTGCCTGGCTCTTTTTTAACACCCTAGATGCCATATTCGCTAGCACTAGCAGAAAGAGGCACGGTGTAACAGGAGAACAGCAAAATGACAGTACACTGCAAGACATTAGTATTTTACTAGGATAAAGCAATAAAATGTTCCCCCTGGGGGACTGACAATTAAATTAAAAAAAATAAAAATTTTTAATTAAATAAAAAAAAAAAAAAGATCTAATATTTTTCAAATAAAACATTTCACTAAAATATATATATAACTGGTAGAAGTGTCTCAATAATATTAAATCATATTAAAATATAATAAATTATGTACCACAGTAAATGCTGGAAACAAAGAAAAAATTTTCAGTCACTTCGCAGTCTATCATAACTGATCATAGCAAATCCACAATGAAACAGGTTGTAATCCAGTGTAGAAATAGTGGGAGGACCTGACACAGATACAGAGGTTTATCTTTAAAGGGATACTGCGGAGACTTTAATTTTTTGCTAATAGATTGCTTCAATAAAGTTATATTACTTTGTAAAAATAACTTTATTTTTAAAGAATGTTTAGTTTTTAATTAAAGTACACAGGGGTAAGAGGCTTCCCTATACAATCCTAGTGTGCAGCAGCCTCTGCACAGTGAGCAGTGATTGCTATTACCACTTACTGTGCTAGAAGCAGAGCCAGCGGTGACAGCAATGGCCGCTCTTTCTGTAGAGGCTGCCGGACACCGGGATCATGCCGGGCAGCCTCTTCCCCCTGTGTACTGTATACGGCATCCTGCGCTGTTTAGCACTGTGTAGCATTGCTGGAACATGGCAGGAGATTGGGAGCTGCATGGCTCAGAGCCCTGAAGTTCTCGACACAAACAGTGGTGGCAGGTGGCAGCAGAGAGGCCGTGTCGCCCCCTATTGTACATATAGAGTATATATAGAATTTTTGAAAAAAAACTACTTTTACAAAGTAATATAACGTTATTAAAGCTAGCTATTAAAAATATATATATATTTTTGAAGTACCCCTTTAAGTTTCTAAGCCCCAATGCAAAATCTGCAGTATGGCCTCAACTATCATGTAGTTTTTGTAATACTTTTGTCCTTTTATGTAGCATCTGGACCCCAACAGGAACCAGCGCCTGGATGCATCTGTGACCCCTCCACCCACTATACAGTAGCTATGCCCCTGCAAGAGACTGGCAGCCTATGAATAGCTATCAATCTTACAGAATAAGGCCATGTTCACAGACAGTGAGAACATCGGCCATTATATGACACGGCCACTGTTTGCCGTGTCAAACAACGGCCGATGTCTCAGATGTTCACCTAGCCGATACTGCAGTATTGGCCAGGTGAACATCACTTCATTTTAATTGAAATGCAGGCACATTAGGGTGTGCCCGCTCTCCAATTAGCCATAGAGCACAATGTAAAGTACAGCCAGGAACCGTACTTTACATTGTATGCATAGGCTTGCTTGTTCAATGAATAGCGGCCACACAGAATGGACCTGACAATTATTTAGTGCGGCCGCAGAGAACCTGAAAGGCCGCAGTATACTTGTGGTTCCATTGGTTGCAATGTAATCGGCCGCTGTCATTAAACAACGAACGTTATTGCAACCTCCAACAACGCCCATAGTTAATGATAAAATACGTAGTGTGAACGTGGCCTTAAGCTGATGAGCTACTTCTATCATTCTTTAAGCTTTTACTGTGGACACACAATGAAAATATTAGCATTCGCACGTCTCTGCTACAAAACGTTTCCTGAATCTCTTACAAAACTGCTTGGCATTCTGTGACATGTTGGGCTGTCAGGAGCAATTACTCTAATCTTGTCCAGCCTTTCTGAATCAAGAGCCCGGCTTAACAGCGGGGTCTGTATGAAAGGTGCTATTGTGCCTGGCATGAACACTCCACCAAGGAAAAGATTGTTCCCTCTTCTGCCAAGGACAAGTGAAAATGTTCATCTCCTTTAAGATGCTGCTGATTTCTCCTCCTCGCCGGGTAAAATAAACTAGTGCTGTCAGGGTGCCAGTGGCTGTGTGTTTCATGCAGTCTGTGCCTTTCCGGAGTCTGGGTGGACAATACACACTCTGCAAAGTGCCAACTCCCAGAAAGTCAAGGACCTAATTGTGAGGAGCTGCAGCGTTTTCCGTGGGGGGAGATTGGATTTCCAGCTCCTCGTAGCATGGGAGCGGCTCATGGAAAGAAGGTATGGGGATTGTTTGCATTCCCATCTTAATAAAGGCTTGCACTGCACCAGGAATACCTGCAGAGATCATACATCCCTGTAAGAGCAGGTTCTTTAAATGAATGACTGAAATGGAGGAATCCAAATAGTGGGGGGTGACACGGGATGATGCTAATATTTTATCCCATTGAAATGTTCCATTCGACAATCCTCTAGGCAATGTATAAGTGATACCACCAAGGTCTGAAGCTGTGCCAACTAGTGATGTCAGTATAGAAATATTGATACACTGCTGGATAGGCTACACATGCACTATATATATATAATCTATATCCCTTTGTTAGATGCCACTATGGGCTCTTGGCTGACAGATTTCTGGATGTGGGTGTGTGTGAAAGGGACGCACATGTGTATATATAGTGCACGTGACACTTTCTACTCAAGTCATCTCAGACCTGACATCATTTCTAGGAGACATTTTGTAAAGGGGAAAATGTTGCATTTTTTTTGTTTTTACATTTTATTGCATATTTTTTTATGTACTTTATTTTTCATAAAATGTATGGAAAACACTCATACCCAAAAGCATTGCATTGATAGTAGTGGTGCCCTTTAGTGTAATGCTGTTTGTCCTATACCTCAATGAATGTAATGTCACTCCATAGAAGTTGTTTGTTATTATAACACACATATATATTAGGGATGAGTGAATTAACGGTGCTAGCGAAGCACTTCGCTACGCTCGGCTATCAGTTTCCCACGACTGTATCCAGCTTTTCCAGGCACAGAGTTCCAAGGCAGCCGGCTGACAAGCTGACAGCCGGGTGTAGCAAAGCACTTGGCTAGCACTGTAAGTTATATATACATAGCAAAAGGGTAACATAGACAGGGGCCCTGTACACATTCATTGAAAACTGAACCTCCCATTTCTCCCCCAACTGATGATGACAAGAAGAACAAGCATGTTGGATTTTGACTGCCCTAACCTTTAGATTTCAGGGAGATAACTCTTAGAACAGTCTGCCGGTGGCTTACCTCCCCTCTCCCCACGTACAAAGCATAAACTCAGCCAACCTGACCGTTCATGTGTATAGACTGAACAAGAGAGACAGATGCTAGCCAAATGGACATCTGTCAGCTGCAATTCATGTTTCATAGCTGTTCAATCAAAGAGACACATGGTACCTTTCATATATCAGTTTGTGCTCCCAGAATGAAGAAAAAATGCTTTTATTTTCTGGTGCAAAGAGTGAAAGGGGCTTTCCCATGTCCCTGAGGGCAACAAGCTAGAAAGCCTCCTCAGTCCCCCACTCATCCCTATTTGATTGACGGTCACCCAGAAGCAGGGGCATAACTACCACTACGGGGCCCGGCCACCCTCTCCTGCAATACACTGGGCCCCCTGAGCTGTCATCATTTGCAGCACCAGGTGGCCTCCTGGGTTCTGCAAATGTCCCTTTAACTGAAAGCACATCTGACGAGCATTTGCAGTTCTGAAGTTATAACTACACTGGACGGATTAATGGTCAGTCAGGAAGGGGGGTCACAATCAAAAGTTTGCTATGGGGCCCAGCCATTTCTAGTTACACCCCTGCCCAGAAGCCGAGTCCCAAGAAGAGTCAGGTATAAGAGAGGTAGTGAGGAGGTGTTACAGCCCTCAGCTTTTATTTTTTTTGCACTGGAGAATAAAAGAATTTTTCTGTGTTCTGGAAGCACAGCTGGATATATGAAAGGTACCATGTGTCTCCCTGATCTAACAGTATCAGCAGTTTGGAACCTGAGTTGCAGCTGATAGATTTCTTTTCAACCCGCTGAAAGCCTCCTATTGCGCATGGGGCGCCTAGGAGAAAGGTATGTCTCTTAGCTTCCTCCTCGGAACCATTCCTGTGCTGTTAGCCGTGTAATCCTCAGGCCAGAGCACCGTTAGGAGCACTGCCCCGCCCCCATCGCATTAGCCTGCCCACTCCTTCTAATGATAATCAATGGACATCGCTCTGGTGGTGGGGCAGTGCTTCTAACAGTGCTCCGGACCAAGGATTACACTGCTAACAGCACCGGAATGGCACAGAGGAGGACGATAAGACACATACCTTCCATCTCTGTGCCCCGTGTACAATAGGGGCTATCAGCAGGTTAGATTTGTCCAACCTGTTGATAGTTCCCCTTTAAGCCAACAACTCTTTAAGGGTAACTTTCATATAACCCAGAGAGCAGTATCCCACAGCAAACTCCTGGTAACTTCCTTCTCCTCTGCTAAAGCAAGTAGTCTACAGAATTGCCAAAGTCCCATAGACTTGCATTGCAGAACTTGCATATACATTGGCAGAGAACAGAGTTGTCAGGAGTTTGCTGTGGGATCCTGCTCCCTGGGTAAGATGATAGTTACCTTTTACTATCAAACTGTCCATACAGACTGGTGGACTCTGTACATTTATGGCATTTTTACTTGAATGTTTTTATATGCTACATTTTGCCTGTAGAGGCTGCTGCAGGGGAAATGTTTAGATGACCCCTCTCCACAGGTTATGGGTGGTATTACAGCTCAACCCCTTCACTTCAAATGAGCTGAGCTGTAGGCCACTCATGGACAGGCATAGTGTTGCTTGTAAAATAAAGCAGCCAGGTTGTGCAAACATGGACAAGCCCTTTAATTTTACTGCTCAGTACCCTGTATACCAATTGTAGTAAAGTGTGATGGGTAATGTAAATGTATCCATGCATTCCCAGATCACATTCCCTACACATATCTCTTGGAAATTTTCATAATAATTATTGGGGGGAAGGTTCCTATATCGGTTGTTACTCATAGAAGAAAGTGTCACAGAGGCCTACTGTATTATGATAGGTATATACTGTATTTGTTAATCAATACATTTTTACATTGGAGGAATTTGCTCTGTCATTCATAAAACTATTTCTGTAAAGAGGGAAAAACACTATAGTGAATATGAACAGAACAGAACAAAGCGGCCAGTTGTGTGTCCCTATGTGAGTCCTGATGTTTATTCTGTGCGTTGTATGTCCCCTCATGCACTGTGCCTCTATGTACATTGTGGGGGACATTTCTGAAACTTGCGCTGGTGGCATACGCTGCGGAGAAGGTACAGATTATTACTTTCCCCATGGAATACGCTAGCCGTAACCCCCCACCCCAATAGGCAGATGGGAGGGGGGGTTGGAAGGTGTAAATCAAGGCAAAAATCTACACCTGCTGAGGCGGGCAGCTCCTACAAAATCTGGCCAGGAAAAGAAGGGTTTATCTAAGGTTGTCGTTCTAGTACATCTTAATAAATGTCCCCCTATGTGTCCATGCCTGTCTTCCCAAAGTGCATTTTTTGTCTCTGTATACATTGTGTTCCCACGTGTATAATGCATCTCCATTGTGTTACATTGTGTATAGTGTGTATTTATTGTGTTTCCATGTGTATAGTGTGCCTCTATTGTGCTCTATGGGTATAGTAAGTCTCCATTGTGTTACATTGTGTATACTGTGTCTCTATTGTGTTCTCATAACTTCAGTATAGTGTGTCTCTTTTGTTTTTCCATGTATATAGTGTGTTTTTAAATTGTTACTCTCCAAATGCATTGTGTGTCTCAATATTGTCCCCATGTGCCTTGTGTGTTTCCATGTACATTGTGTCCTTATGTGCATTGTGTTGTGCTGTGTGTCCTAATGTATGTTAAGTATTCCTGTGTGCTTTGTATGTTCTCTTCACTGTGTGTCCTTAAGTGTTTCGTGTCCATATGTGAGATGTGTGTCTCCCTATGCAATGTGTGTCCCCCTGTGCTGTGTGTTGTCCCTTGTGCATGCTGTGTTCCCATGTGCATCCCATGCTATCACTGTACATGGCGGTGAACGTGAGTGATTAATGTCAATTAACCCACAGTGGGGGTTCCTGAGAGTTGTAATGCTCGGAGTTATCTGCTTATATCGTATAATAGCTGCTTATTGCATTGCTTACATTCCAGATTACATGTTCCTGTGACACTTTAGCATGTGGTCACATTTTCTACAATCAAACCTTTTAATTAATTTTCTTTATTTCTTTTTCAATATTATAAATAAAAAGTCTAAAACAACTTGGTATCATAGATGGGCAAACACGCCTGCAATTAAAATACAGATATAGAGAAAATATTTAACAGGATTGTCTACTATAGGCGTTATCTTACAGCAAGAAACGTTGCAAGGGAATAGGCGATACACAGATAACTTATTACCCCGGTAAATGGGGAACCTTCGGTCCCCCAGCTGTTGCAAAACTACAATTCCCATCATGCCTGGACAGCTAGTGGGCTGTAGGCTCCCCATAACTGTATCAGACCCATTCATTAGTTTATTGTTTATTGTCTATGGCACACATGGCTCTTCTTTTTTTTTTTTTTGCATTATTTTAGATTTCTTGCATTTGTGCTTCACTGCAAACTGGCAATAACCACATCATAAATAACCACATATTGTGATAAAGCATATATAGTTTTTAAACACCTTTCTTATGCATTTCAAAACATGATAAAAACACAAATGTGCAAAAAAATAAATATATCAAATAAATAAAGGACCATATGAGCCCAGCCTACATCCTGATTATCAGATAGGCAGTTTAGGATGAGATTATTCTTTGTTTCATCCAAATGGTTTGGTTCTCCAAAGCGTTAAATAATTGCTTGTTTTTACTGATCAGAGCCCAGGACTGAAGCGTGGGTTTGGGATTCCAGTTTCCAATTGTAATTTCTTTTATTTATTTCTTTATACAATATTATGGGGGCTTCTATTTTGCCTGAGCTGTTGAAAGTGATGCAGCAACCCCATGGACCATAGGTAACAATAGAGTGGACCTTTCTTAAAGGGGTTATCCAGCGCTACAAAAAAATGGCCACTTTTGCCCTGCTCTTCTCTCCAGGTCAGGTGTGGTTTGCTATTAAGATCCATTTACTTCAATGGAACTGACTTTATAACCCCTCCCAATCTGAAGACAACAGTGGGGCCAAAGTGGCCATGTTCTTGTAGCACTGGATAACCCCTTTAAGATGACTGTGAAAGGCTTCTGGACGTACTTAGTGACCTTTATAGAGGTCATTCTGCAGGGAGGGGCCAATATGTTACAAGATAAAATTCTATGTCACAACATTAAGTTTTATACAACAAAGCCAAAAAACACTGCCGGCTGCTAGCGAAAGCGCTCAATGCAGTGAAATCCTAGGTGCATTGCCCCCTGGGAAACATGAATATGCAAAAGAAGAGCCCATGGAGCCTCATTAAAGAGTCGCGAAATGCAGGACTAGCCAGATATCCCTCCGGGAAGAACCCAGCCAAGGGGGCTCCTGTAAGGAAACCACCAAAACCACCATACAAAGTGGCCCTATAAGTCAATGTGTTATCATTTGGCTGGTCTCCCTGAGATCAGCGATCTGTTTCTCTTACGGCTCTACTAGGCATTGCTCCCACCTATTTCCTAAACAAAAAAGGCTACTACTGTTTAACCAATATAAATCTCTTTATTATCTCAAGTATCAATAAAATCACAACATGGAGTAAAAATCATGCACACAAGAAGTACTGTCTAGATATACAAAGATAGTATAGATACAAGCAGTGTATCTATAAGATCTAAAGGTATCCACTACTAGTGTGAACACTGCCTACAAGATGGTATTGGCTTTGGTGATCTGTATTGCACTTTAATGTCTCCTGCTATTGCACTAAACCCTGATATAAATGTGTGCTGCCACCTCTAACGCACGTTTCGCGTACCGCTTGTTCACTCCTCTGTGAACAAGCGGTACGCGAAACGTGCGTTAGAGGTGGCAGCACACATTTATATCAGGTACTGTCTTTCTTTCCCAGTCATTGTATTTTACTGTTTTGGAGAACTTTCTCATTACCATTTAGACACTTTTATTCATCTGGGTTTAGTGCAATAGCAGGAGACATTAAAGTGCAATACAGAGCACCAAAGCCAATACCATCTTGTAGGCAGTGTTCACACTAGTAGTGGATACCTTTACATCTTATAGATACACTGCTTGTATCTATACTATCTTTGTATATCTAGACAGTACTTCTTGTGTGCATGATTTTTACTCCATGTTGTGATTTTATTGATACTTGAGATAATAAAGAGATTTATATTGGTTAAACAGTAGTAGCCTTTTTTGTTTAGGAAATTGTTGACAGTGACCCAGGCAGGTCAGGTGGTCGTTGTAGGATATATTTATCCCACCTAGCCAGAATCCTGCTCCACACTGATGAGGGGCAACACCTTGAAACAGCTGTATGTAGATGGATACCTGGCCTTGGTTTTTCCCTTGTTATTACATTAACTTATAGGGCCACTTAATGTGGTGGTTTTGGTGGTTTCCTTACAGGAACCACCCCTTGGCTTGGTCCTTCCCGAAAGGATATCTGGCTAGTCCTGTGTTTTGAGACTCTTCAATGAGGCTTCACGGGCTCTTCTTTTGCATTTTGGGGGATTTATTATGCTCGTGCCAGGTGAACATTGGCGAAAGGTGCGGTTTTGCGCAAAAGTGTATAAATGTATGACTTTTTGCTGATGTACACATTGCAAGCAGTGCTGTACATCTCATAGACTGCCATGCGGCAGCCTTACTTTTGTCAGATTTATTGATGCTCCTCTCAGTGAATTCCATGTAGGACAGGGATTTAGGTAAGACAAATAGCTACACCAGTCTTAATAATGACACCCCCCCCCCCCCCCCGCCGCCACCGCCCCCTCTGTGTAAGAAACTAAAATCCTGTGTGACAAAATAAAACTTTTATGGAAGTGACTGGCAGCTTCTGTGGGGATGCCAGAAGAAGAAGCAGTGATGAGCATGGAAGCATGGAGAGCATAGGTTGGGCACTTCTCCCTTGACGGGCGCCAGACCCCACATGCAGGGGCCCAGCGCCTTTATCTCTTCAGCCCAGCAGGACATTTCACCTGCTCCACGCTTCTGTTCTCTCCTCTGCCGCTGTCATGTGCGCCTTGCTCCCTAGGGCGCACGTATGACGGTTTAGTAAAATTTAAAGGAGCAGTACGCTTCTAATTGGTGGTTGCACACTGACACTCCCCTATAAATTACTGCATCTCCCTTACCTCTCTGTTGGAGCCTCTGTGTACTTTCCATAGTGTGTCATCCCAGCTCTCCTGTGGTTCCTGCACATTGGTTCCTGCCCTGTGCCTGCTGTTCCTGGGTCCTACTGCCTATGGTTCTGCCTGTGAGTCCCGTGGTGTTCCTGCCTGCGTCTTTACCTACGTGTCTCCAGCTGCACCTCTGCCACCACCACCAGGGGTATCGACCTACCGGTTGCCTGCTGCAGCAAGTCCATCCCACCATGTGGTGGGCACTGGAGAAGACCAGCGGCCCCTTAGACTCCGCTACCTGTTGTGGCTTATGCCATCACTAGCGGTGGTACAGCAGGTCCACGACTCCAGTCATTACACCCAGACAACCCTTTTAAATAATATAATTTTAGAGTTTGGTCCATTAATCCATCAATTCTGTGATTTTTATTGCTTTATTTTTTTACATTATAGAGCAGTGTATTGGCAGTAAATTAGTTTTATCAACATTTTTCAAGAGTGTTTAAGGAAGAAAAAAAATTGTATTTTTATTTGTCTTTTTCATATGTGGCTCTATCCAACTCCGAGGCTGTACAGAGCTATAAAGCAGTTGTGTGTATGAACCTTGGATTTCAGTCATATTTTACATCAGTAACAGTACTCTGCATAGGAGATGGGTAAGGGGGTTTGTCCTGATGGTGACCTGACTTATCATTGAGACTAGCCTCCCCCAGAAGTCCTGCCCATACAGTAATTTCTGCTGCAGTAAGATTGTTCCATGGAATATAATAGATCTTTATTAGGATATGAGTGCCTCAGCCCACAATGGACTGCTCACATTAAAGATCCGTCCTGTAGATAAAGTATAATTTACCCTTTTGCTGGCGGCAGCCTGCTGGATCATATGACTCACCTGGATCTTGAATAAATCAGTCGAGCTGACTCAGAACCTTGTATACTTTGCTTCCGTTAATGGCTGACTTATTGATTTACTGATTCGGCCACCTTCCAAAATGTTCTCAGTAAATGGTCTGTCACCGACACTTTCCACAATGCTTTACTGTCCCACATTCCCTTCACTACAGATATAACCAGTGGGTGATCAAAATGACTGATAATCTGTTCACGGCTCCAGCATTATTTCAGCTCTTTAGTCTGGACATGTGTGCTCACAAAATATCACCTGGGTTAAACACAAATTCATTTCGAGCCCAGACAGATGGAACGCTTCAGTGATTGTTATTGAAATGGTGCCTAGATTATTAAAGGCCACATTCCTTACCTTACCAGATACCTGTGCAAAACAACATGGCCTTAGTATGACCCCTGGCAAATATTATGGAATCGCCACACTTTGCTCCATGTTTTCCCAACTTTTTAACTTCTCAAGAAATACAAAATAAATTACAGATTTTCTTGTTCGGATGCATCCTTATTACTGATGATTTTTATATCTGGTTATATTGGTGTATTTTTCCCAGTCTGGCACCCCATGACAGGAACTGTCTAGAGCAGCAGCAGTTGGGATATAGCAGAAAAAAAAGATATTGTGGGAACATTGCCTAAGGCTATGTTACCACAATGTTTTTCTTTGGCCATTTTTTTGGACAGCCGTCATTTTTGCTCAAAAATGCGACTGATATGCAAATTAAGCCTGTAATTTGCATAAACCAATCATGTTTTGGCACCAAAATGACGGCCACCCTAATAAACGGCCAAAAAAAGTCATTCTGGGAACATTGACGAAAAAAGTGAGTATTTGTGAGTATTTATTAGGGTGAGAGTGCGTATAAGCAAGTGGGAAACTGTTTACCTATGTAATCTTTAATTTAATATGCATGCAAAAATTGGTTGGTACAAACCTGCAGTTTTTGGCATTTCTTTGAGGGTTTTATCTGACTGATCAGATTTACTTATTTGGTGCATGTCTTCAGAAAATTGTGGACCATGGATTTGCTATGTGTTGGTTATGTCAGGGTTTGTTTTTGTAATGTGTGCTTTACTTTTTATTGGTTCAATTATTGGAATACAAGTGACATTTGTATTGTTTTTTATTCCATGTTTTGTGGGATTTAAGGGTTCTGTTATTGTGTATATTTTACAGTTTGTACCTTTCTACATGCAGTGAATACAATTTTTATTGTGGGTTTTTTTTATTGTGTATTTTACATTTTTTAGGTGACTTGCACAAGCAATCTCTCAGGGAAAATGACACAAAGTTGAAGGGGGGACATTTATGAAAATTGCTCCCCCAGGCGTGTGCCACAAAAAAAGGTGCATATTCTTACCTTTTCTGTGACGTACGCTAGCCGTAACCTGTCTGATGGGCGGGCAGGGGGGTGCGTCAAGATATCATGGGCCTAAGTTATTACGGTTCAGACATAAACCATGCATAAATCCACACTTGCTCCGGATTAGGTGTAGAGTTTTGTGCAAGACATGGGATTCTTAGTAAATCAAGCTAGGTAAATGGGGGCAGGCTTTAATGTAAGACTGGTGTTTTAATAAATGTTCCCCAAGATGTTGACTTGATCTTCAAATTTCCCAGTTCTGATTCCAACTGAGTGTGGTGTGTGCTCGACGGTGCTAGATGGTACAGTGTGACGCCACTACTGTGGTGGTTGGTCGGTTGAATATAGCTCAGCCAGATGGTAGGTTGTCGTGATACCAGTGCTAAATCAGCACACAAGTATGAGGCACACCTGCTTCTAGTATTTTGTGACTGACTATACCCTTTCCCCAATGGTCAGTGACCTGCCGGGCTGTGATGGGTCCCTTGGGCGCTTATTACGGTGGTCCAAAGTGGAGTTATGACCCACCCGGACTGTTGGTACCACCACCCACAGAAAAGGGGAGATGACCAAAGCACAGTGTGACCTGTGTGTAGGTGCTGGTGCAATAATTTCAGAGTCCCAGTAGAATAAATAAACTTCCTTTTTACTTAAGAATCTTCTGTGATACAGGTGAATAATAGAATATGTGACTGATACAGACTTGACTTCACCGGATCTGTACTGAGAGCTGTTGAGGTAGAAGGTAAAATAATAGTGTTAACTTGGTTGCGTGCTGAGAAGAATAGAGAGAGTTCAGAGTAGTGGAGAGGAGTTTGTCTTGAGAGTCCCAACCCAATTTAGTAATGTGCTCTGTCGGAACTTTAGAAGAAGTAGAAGAAGAATACTTGAGAGAAGAAGAATACTTGTGCCTGTGTTTCGCCCTTTGTTGTAGTTGTACTACCTGTTGTCCTGCAGTGTCGGGGGACCCGTCCTAACAAGGTGACACAAGCCCCAGTCCTAGTTTCCTGGGTTGATCGAAGTGTCCGAGGGTGTCCCGGTGTCACCTGTGTTGCGAGATTGAGTACATAGGCTTGTAGCAACTTTGCTCTATCTGGATCAGTTCCTCTGCTATTGGATACCATCCTGTAATGTTTATGGCATGGGTTGGGGTTATCCCTGACTTGTCCTCTCTGTGAATGTTTAGCACTGCATCTTAGGTAGAAGTGTTGCTTTAGAAAGAAGAGTCTCTATGTCTTCCATGAGTGTCTGTCTACTACAGCTGGTCTGTCCCGGACGGGGAACCTGGCAGAGCCAGGTCCCTGGCTAACTCAGCATGGATGCCTGATCTGTGTGTCTTGCTCCACTGAGAAACAGATGTGAACTAACTAAGTGTGGATGTAAACTTCCTCTCCCCATATGACAACTTCCTACAGGGTGTGTAACAGCTCCTGTAAGTTTTGGAGAAGAGAGTGCAAAGAGAAAGGAAGATAGAGATAGGCAGAAGGAAAGAGCAGCTCTCAATGGTGGTGCAGATCCTAAACAAAACATTAACCCTTGATTCACTACAGCTGTGCAATGTACAGACATAAATATACATAATAGTGACATCTAGTGGCAAAACCTATACATGACTTCATTACTACTTAAACTTGAGTTACAGGCTTTTGCAAGGGGTGTTCGAAGTAGCAACACCTGTGCATCTGTGAAATGTGCTGTAAAAAGTCTGATCCTAGAAAGCAGAGACTGGGGAAAGCAGAGGATTATTATACTGCTTTTTTAAAGCAAATGTACCATCAGGTACATCCATTTTTAGAAATAGTACCCTGTCGCCACCGGAGCAGTGATCCCTCTGGTCGTTTTTTTTTTTTTTTTTTTTCAAAAAGGCCACCCGGTTCCCCCACTTTAAGCCCTTTTGTTCATGTGCACCAGCCAGCTTGGAGCACTGGAGGCGGGCATGGTGCCCCCCCAAAAAGAATGTTGTACCTGATGGTACATTCGCTTTAATGTAATCTAAAAATCCACACTCCCACGCATTCAGCAATATGCACAGCGATTGGTGGTGAATGAGAATGTGGTTTTGGCACCCATGCATTCGCTTGCATGTGGGAATGCAGCCTGTATGAAATGTGAGCCCATATCTAGTATGGTACCACTACTGGGGGGTGTTATCAGTTGTGCTAACTGATGACATCACCATTTAAAATGTTTTACATATTTGTTTAGCACGTGAATTTCACTGGAAACTAAGCAAAATGTTTGTGACCCAGTCACATTAGTTACTTTGGTAGTAAGTCTTGAGAAGACTCCCACATATGAAGGAAATCTTTCTAAGCGGCCGATGAGATAGCCATAGCCTTTCTCTACAAATAATAGCTCTCTGTCCTCTTTCAACACTGCGCTCTTGTTCCTTCTTCTTATTCTTTCCTTTTTAATTACCAGATGAACGCAATGTGTTTCCTCGGCCCTGATCAATTCTAAAGGATTTTCATTTCCACTCTTGTCTTTTCCCATTTTTGATATCATGTTTTCTCTTGAAATGCTCCGATATGTCTGTGTTTACAGATGAATGAGACGGCGGATTGTTGTGTCCAGAGAGATAAGCGAATCAATCATGTGAGAATCCACAAAGGAAATTAAAACGCTGTTATTGGCAACTGATAGGAAAGTCATCTGTAATCTTCCATAGCAAACTGAATATCTCTGGTTCAGGGGTTATTCACTCTACTGGTCACTTTGATGGTTAGGAAATAACACCCAATTTCTTTCCCTAAAGGTGGGTTACAGGTCGGTGTCTGATTGGGGTAGATAGAGCCCACCAGTGAACTGATCCTGGGGGCCACCAATAAAGAACCAGTGAGAAACAACATATGCTCCCTTGTGAAGAACAGTATAGTATAGGCTCCCTACTCCAGCACCATCCTCACCTTTATACAAACTTCACATCTGTATTGTTACACACAGCAACAGTGCCCCCTTTGTGCCCCATGCAGTATTTAGGCACAATTTGGACAGTTTGAACCCTCAGATAGTACTTAGGAGGCCTAAGGCTTCTGTGCCCTCACAGGCCCCAATCTGTGCTCTTATATAGTAGATAAGCCCCCTTTGTACCTCCAAATAGAACATAGGCAATCTATGCATCCATATATTAGTTAGGCCCCAGTTATGCCTCCATATAGTAGTCAGGCCTTAGTGCACTCCAGAAAAGTTTACCCTGGGAGTCATTAATCCCCCATTTACAAATTATTTATTAACTTATTAACAATATAACACTCCGTACATTTGGAATTAAAGAAAACTAACAGCTGGTTCACACATAGTATAGTATATGACTAAAGGGCTATTAACGCTAATAACATTACATTTCTTATCCCGAACTGTTGCATAATTTTGGAGCTATAGATAACAATGGTAGTATAGTAACAGTAAATTAGCTGATTTGGTCCACTAGTGTCATTCCTTTGCCCCAAAGCACACCCGTCTGCCTGCCCGCCAGCCTCTGGGGCTACTCCTACTAAAATAATCCAATGAAGTCTGCCCAGCCACCAGGGTTACTGCGTAAGTCTGGGTATGAGATGCTGCTACATCACAGCTGTGGGCACAGATGAATATTTATTGATAGACCTAGTTCCAGAGGCTGACAGAGAGTGGAACAGTGCCCTTTGTGTAAGCACAACAGCTGGTCCCTTAAAGGGGTACTCCAGTAAAAAAAAAATCTTTCCAATCAACTAGTGTCAGAAATTTGTGTCAGTATTTATCAGCTGCTGTATGTCCTGCAAGAAGTGGTGTATTCTTTCCAGTCTGACACAGTGCTCTATGCTGCCACCTCTGTTCATGTCAGGAACTGTACAGAACAGTAGCAAATCCCCATAGAAAACCTCTCCTCCTCTGCAGACTGGAAAGAATACACCACATCCTGTAGAACATACAATAGCTGATAAGTACTGGAAGGCATGAGATTTTTTTTATTAGAAGTAAATTACAAATCTCTGGCACTTTTTAACCCCCAGTTGATTTAAAAGGATTTTTTTTGCTGGAGTACCCCTTTTAATTATTCCTTGCTGCATCTATTTTTGGGGAAACTAGCTGACAACATTTATGCCCATAATTTTGACTGCTATAAGGGTTGTCAGTTGTCAGCCAGATTTCGAACAGAAATTAGAGAGGTTTTTTATTTTTGCATAAAAAAAATTAAAAATGTCTGGCCTGAAATCGTTTCCGGCTCTTGTTCATGCAGTTTTGTTGATAGCCAAAAGAGTCCTTCTGCGAGAAAGGATCCGCCCCGAGGTGCCAACTGTGCCAGGGGTCATTGAGGATCTGAAACTGTTTTTGGCCGCTGACAGGCTAGAGGCAGACCGTAACACAGAAAAGCATGCCAAGTGGTTCTTCAATAAATGGAAAACCTTTTTATTGACACACTTCACGACTGAGCAGGTGCACGCCTTTGTGAGACCATATAGACACTCCGACTGGTACCTCAAAGGGGACATAGCGGGACAACTAGGAGGCTTGAGGCTTCCTGTTGGAGAGCCACGGCGGGTAGGCAGGGTCTTCATTCCGGATGGATAGTCCCATGGTCCACCTTGAGAATGGCAATATGTGATCTCCTCCCCTCAGCCCCCCCCCCCCCTTTTTCCTGCCCCCCCCCCCTTTTTTTTTGTTTTGTTTGTTTGTTTTGTTGTGTTTTGATTTTGATTTTGTTTTGTCTGCAAATTTCTCTATATTCTATTCCTCTTTCTTCTCTTTTCTCTCTGTCTTTACTGCTCCTTCTCGATTCATAAGCTAATTATGCTAAGATGTCATGATTTTACCGACATGTCTTTGCACCTATGCTTTATTGTAGCTCTTTTGGGTATTTTACAATGTTTTCACGACGATAAAATGAAAAATGGGCGCTGTGACGCTGTAATGGTTGGTAACTCTTCTGTCTCAGCTTCAATAAACATTGATTTAAAAAAAAAAAAAAAAAAAGAAATATGTCAATAAGTATGAAACAACAGCACCATAAAAGTTGAATCCGGGTGAATCGCTGCACATGTCTTCCTTCCGCACAGTTTGACAAGAAGTAATGAAGTGTGTCTGCTGATAAGTATAAGAGACTGGCGACCACTTAAATACAAGCGGCTTTGATGGTAAGCTTAATCCCTGGCACCGTCTGTTAATGCTAAGACACCACCACTAAAACCACAATTCCCCTTATTATATAATTGCTTTTACTTTATTGTATTTCCCAAAATAATTCACAAGCGATAAAAAAAAAAAAGTGGTTTCCTTATTTTCCCTAAAATCAATGATTTAAAAAAATCTATAGGCAATAAATTCCTGGCCTCTTCACTTGTTTGCGTATATTTCAGTGTAGGCCTCTTCTTAGGGTCCTATTACATGGAGCAATTTTTAACGATTAACGACTAACAATCGCAAACATCCTTGTTTATCGTTAACCTGAAATCGTTCACCAAATTACACAGAACGATAATCACTAGTTACTAACGTTATTGCGATCGTTTATTTCTTCTGGTCCCAGCGAAACAATGGACAATGTGCTATTACACTGAACAATTAGTGAACAAATGCGGAACTTGAGCGAACGAATGTGGAATTACAGCGAACGATTAGCAAACAATTAGCGAACGATTAACGATAATTTAAGGTTCAGATCTAAATCAACGATCAACGACATACAAACGATTTTTCAATCGTTGCCTGCAATTACACAGAACGATTATCGTTTAAATTCGAACGATTTAACGATTTTTCACATGATAATCGTCCTGTGTAATAGGGCCCTTAGACCTCCATATGTGATTAGGAAATGATATTAGCTTCTCCCATGGAGAAATAACCCTGCATCTATGGATGTCACTGTTCATATCCTTCTGTCTATTCATGTAATCCCAGATAGACTGGATGATGATGAGATCAGGGCTCTGTAGGGAGTCTAGGACTTTTTGTTCTTTACGCTGTAGATAGTTCTCAATGACATTGGCTGGATGTTTGGGGTTGTTGGTTGTTGGTTGTTGTTTGGTTCTTGCTGGAGATTACTTTGAAGCCAATCAGACATCTCCATGACGGAAGGTATCTTAAAGTGTTACAGTCACCCCCTTTCTGTATGAGGACTTCTCTACACAGCTGTAAAGCCTCAATTCTTTCATACCTTACGTTATAATAAATTTCTTGGTGCTTAGTCCAATGAAAAAGGCTTTTTATCATTGGTGGATTGTGCCACCTGGGCGGGGCTTCACGGCCACAGCGCCACTTTGGCTCTGTAGGCCCCGCCCCTCTGTAATGTCATAGTTATCTAGGCCCTACCCCCTTGGCGGCTATTGAAATGGCCCAACCTAGAGGGGTTCAGCCCCAGACCTCTAGGTTGGCGCATTCCAATGGCGGCTGAGGGGCAGGGCCTAGACGGTGATAGCGTCACTGAGGTGGGGGTCTACGAAGCCGATGTGTGCGGGGTCAAGTGGTGTTGTACCCTGGTACAATCCACCAACGATAAAAAGCATTTTTCACTGGAACAGGTGCCAAGAAATCTACTATAAAGTAAGGTATGAAAACTGCAGAATGTAGGTTTTACAGTTGTGTAGAGAAGTCATCTTACAAAAAGGGGGTGATAGTATCACTTTAAGGTGTCCATACACATTAGATAAAAGTGGGTATCTGAATGAACAAACACTTCTCTGATCAAAAATCTTTTCATAGACGTAGCCATATACATTTTGTTCATATTGGCTGTTAAAGGACAAACTATTTTTCTAGGAATATTGTGAGGATAGTTCGTAATAGATAGATATTTCTTGAACAAACAATCTTTCATACCCTTGGTGGTATTATTACATGACTGCTCTATTGTGTAGTATTATATGGATAATTGGTCTAGTATAGTTACATGGAAATTATGTCTAATTAATACTATGGGTAAAGTGTTGCTGTCGTTTGTGGTAACTTTTGACATGCCATCAGAAAGTTACTAATTGCACCAGATCTCACTCCTTTGACCCACTGCGATCCTGAGAGACGGGGAAGTGTCTGGCAGTGTGCTCTACTCCCTGGTTGATAGAACATCCAACTCTTTCTATAGACTGTGATGAAGTAAAAGAGTCATATTTGATTGAGAGGGACACTCTCCCGGCAGTATTTCGGAATTGCAGTGGATCTCAGACCTGGTGTGATCACTAACTTTTGAACAAGTTACTACAAATTACAGTAATTCTTCTATACCTACTGGAACTATTTTATTAATTTTAATATTGCACTGCGATTCTGTATACATTCCAAATGTGGCGGATTTGGAAGTGAGGTCTACAGGTTCTATGGCAGGGCCATTATCTAAAAGCCTCACCATGGAACATTTACTATGTTCTGTTCTACTTCTGTGCCCACAGGGTCATGCCCATAAAAAGTCAGTGGCACACACCCCTATCTTTAGTCCTGGGTATTCTCACTCAATAAGGTTTTATAGATAAAGTAGCTCCATCTTTACGCCAGGGTCACATTATGTAAAAATTACAGCGATTTTTCATAACAACATCTGTCATTCCACAAATAACATCCATTATTTAAAAAAAAAAAAAGGGCCGTTATAGAAACATAGAAGATTGTCGGCAGAAAAAGGCCACTGGGTCTATCTAGTCTGTCCTTTTAGTATCTCCCTTCTTATTATCTTAGAGTAGATGTATGTTTATCCCAGGCCGGTTTACATTCTGTTATTGTAGATTTACCAACCACATCTGCTGGAAGTTTGTTCATTGTTTGTTATTTGAACAATGACATCCATTATTATAAAAGATGGCCATCATTTTTACATAGTGTGGAACTAGCCTTACAGTGTACATAAAAATACACCTACCATGTCTAATAAATCCCAGGCTGTGTTCTCGTTCCTTGTAAGAAACGTCTGTAATCTCTTTGTGGCTTGATGCACCACTAGTCTCTGGTTTCCTCTCGAGTTGAGCCAACGTTGCTCCAAAGTGGCTTTGTTACTTTAAATCAATTGGGTTTGTGTTTCCAGCCATGAAACATAGACTCTGCCAGCTTGTTTTTCCATCTTTCCGGTCACTGTCCTGGTAATGAAATTACAATAGTATCAGATGTTCCTCTTTGGGTCCGGTGCCATATTTGCCATCAAACTCCTGCAGAGATGCTGAGTGACTTTCTTGAGGCTGGGAGAGCTAAGCGGAATACTAAACAAGGTTTAGGGGACTTTGTTTTTATATTTTCTTTATTATCATGAACATATGATTTGGTGCGGATGTCATATACATCTACATATAGTTTATAATACAGTGATACCTTAGTTTAAGAGTAACTTGGATTGAGAGCATTTTGCAACAAGAGCTCACAGTTTTTCACAATTCTAACTTGGTTTAAGAGTATTGCTTTGGTTTAAGAGCTCCCTGTACTGGGTGGGAGGGGAAGTGGGGGAGGAGTATGGTCTACAGCCTTGTACTCTGACCCAGGAAGTCTCCCTCACCTGTAACCCCTCTCTCCCTGAACTGAGAGTGCTGCTATACTGTGCTCACCCTATACCCTGCTCATTCCTTCCTGCAGTCTCTGTCAGCCCTTGTGTTTCCCATCCTCTCCATTCCTGATATAATGTGACTGCACTTACACTCAGCTATACACACTGCTGCTAAAATGTGCCTGCACTCACACTCAGCTATACATACTGCTGCTATAAGCTGCCTGCACTTACACTCAGCCACTCACACTGCTGTATATAAAGTTTTTATGTCTGTCCTCCTGCACAGCTCTGTGATTCTCACTTCCTGATTGGTAAATGCCGAACACACACCTTCCCCATTGCTGTCATGTGACCAGACAGACCTATGATAGCCACCTTACTTCTCTATTTTAACCTGTTGTATTTGGCTCCTTCCTGTATCTACAAACTGCTGCTGTTTTTTCATACTTTTGTACTTACTATACATTATATTCCATAGACTGAATGCTATACTGTACAGTAACTTTTAAGATGACACATCCAGCTTTCTAAATTTTTGTTTCATTTGTTTTACCTGTTATACAGAATAAAAAAAAAATCATTATTTTTGGGGTGTGGAACCATTTGTCAGCATTTCAAAGATTTTTTATGGGAAAATTTGCTTTGGTTTAAGAGTGATTTGGATTACAAGCGCAGTCCCGGAACGAATTATGCTAGTAATCCAAGGCACCACTGTGTATATGGGAACAGGAATCTGTACTGAAGGGTTTGTTGCATAGTATGCAGAGACTGGGAAGCAAGCTTAGCTAGTTATATTTAGACACTTATTTGCAACCTCAGGCTACATAATACTGTAGGGCTCTGTTCACTCAATGTGTAAACAAAGGCCGTTGTTTGGCACTCAAAACACTGACCGTTCTTTTGAATAAAAATTGCATTGAAGTCTATGGAAATAATTGACATGATCATTATTCCGACGGCCGCAGTAAACAACAGCCGTTGTTTAATATATTGTGTGAAACAACGGCCGTTGATTGCATTGACTTTAATGCAAATCATTGCAATATAAAAAAAAACAGCTGTTGTTTTAATTGAAAACAGCGGACGTTCTTTTCATAAAAAGTTTTTTTTTTTCTTTTTAAAAAGAAAAAATGACGTCCGTCACTTCACTGTTTGGCCACCCGTCAGTGCAATGACTGCTGCTGGTACATTATTCTAGTTTAGGTGGACTGATTGGCCTTTGGGTGTGTCTTTAATTGAAAAGTTCATTGAATTTAATAGAAAAAACTGTGAAAGGATGATGAAAAAAGAAAAATTTGGAAATCCTGAAGGCATTCCTGATGGTTTCCTGAATGTAAACAGTGATTACTGTCAGGAAATACTGATGGTTTCCTGAAGCCTCCTAATCAGGATTTCCTGACAGTTAAAACTGACACAGCCGTGTGAAGAGGATTTGAGTCCCATGAGTACTTCTTACTGTTTCAGTCTATGGCCATCGGCAACAACGGCCGTACTTTGTGCGGAGGGGAACATAGCCTATTGTTCTATGGGATCCGGCGCCACAAAGAACTGACATGTCAGTTTTCTGCGGCCGCAATTCAGTGAATTGCGGCCGTAGGAAACCCAGACAGTTCACACAATAAAGCGAGCGGCTCTGGACGCTTGCTTCATTGTGTCCTATGGGGAGTTCTGAAGCGGGGGCGCGCGCTGATGCGCCCGCATCAGAACACTAGGGCCATAAAGTACCGGCCGGTATGTTCTGTGCAGAGACCGGCCGTTCCGTGACCCGGCCAGGGTCACGGAATGGCCGGTCGTTCACGTTGTGTGAACATAGCCAGAGCTCCTTCTTAGAAACCAATCCTGATGATTATCTCATCTTCCTCCCTTCTGAGAAAGACTGAACAGAGGGGGGAAGAAGATACATAGCTAGAGCAGGCAAAGTGTAATCTGGCCTTACAGAGACCCATAGGAGCACTGTGCGGAAAAGCCAATATAACACGACTCTTATGGACCTGCTGGAGAACCTCACATCACATGTTTTTTTCTTATTGTCTAAACCAGTGCTTCTCAATTCCAGTCCTCAGGCCTCACCAACAGGTCATGTTTTGAGGATTTCCTATACAAAGATCACCTGTGAAAATACCTGATGGCGTATATATAATTAGATCACCTGTGAAATACTAAGGAAATCCTCAAAACATGACCTGTTGGTGAGGCCTGAGGACTGGAATTGAGAAGCACTGGTATAAACAGCTCTTCACTTCTTTTTCATTAGGCGATGACAGGTTTATTTAGGCCTAGTGACTGAGATACAATTGCCATGTGATTTATAGGAGGATTTCAGATTCCTGGCACAAAGATAAATGCTTTCCGGGATTGTTCTCACTATTATCCACTAGAGGGCAGCATGTTACTGATATACAAACGGATGCTACTTGAAACCTCTGCAGGTGAATTTACAGAAAACTTATCACCTCTACCTTGATGTCTTACACCGCTTGGTATTTTTAGCAACTTGCCTAGCAACCTGGCACCACACATGTAATTTCTTCTACTTCTAAACAGGAACCAATCTCAGCTATCCCTATTATGAGAATTGCTTATGCAGCAGTATATATAATTCTCTGTGTTCAGAATGGTGTCCATAGGAGAGTACACAGGGCCAAACACTCTGCCATGGAGTTCGCTTTCATGTCACACCATAGGTATATAGAACCGCCATATAGCACTGCAATTCCATATTCAATATAAGCCCTGATTTTAGGTGTATTTGGTGCTTGGACTGAGTCGTCCTTAATAAAAACTACACATAAAATGTTTTATATTTAGTTATTTAAATAAATACAGTGGGGCCTTGGATTACGAGCATAATTCGTTTCGGGACCGTGCTTGTAATCCAAATCCACTCTTAAACCAAAGCAAATTTTCTCATAAGAAATCATAGAAATGCAGACAATTGGTTCCACATCCCGAATATAATGATTTATTATTCTGAATAACATATAAAACAAATATAACAAAAATTCAGAATATGTGCTATTATAAGTTACTGTACAGTAATGGGGAGGATAGGAAACACAAGGGCTGACAGAGACTGCAGGGAGCATGAAGGAATGAGCAGGGCAGACGTGGGCACATACATGCATCACTCTCTGTCCGGGGAGAGAGGGGTTACAGCTATGAAGAGATCACCTCCACAGTCCTGTCCCCTGATGTAAGCCCCAGCCTGAAGTGAATCTGCTATGATTTGGAAGGTGAGGGAGACTTCCTGGGTCAGAGTACAGTGCTGTAGACCCCGCTATGCAGATCATGCCCCTCCTCCACTCCCGCTCCCACCCAGTACAGGGAGCTCTTAAACCAAAGCAATGCTCTTAAACCAAGTCATAATTTTTAAAAACTGTGAGTTCTTAACCCCTTACCGCAGGAGGGCGTAACTGTACGTCGACCCCGCTCTGAACCGCAGCGGTCCCGGGTGCGGCATGTAGCCTGGGAACGCAGCTATTAGCGGGCACGGTCCAATCGCCATGCTCGCTAATTAAGTCTTCAGATGCAGCTGTCAAACTTGACAACTGCATATGAAGACTTACTGCAGCCCATACCCGGTGGTCTAGTGGGGTTATCGCCCCCCTGTGACGTTGTCACAGAGGGGCGATCCCTGCATCTGGTGACGGCTGGGGTCAGGGCCGGCTCCAGGTTTTTGTGGGCCCTTGGCCGAGAGAGCCTCAGCGGGCCCCTTTGTATAGCACACCTCGGGGCACAACTACCAAATAAAGTGTGACAAAATACCGAAAAAAACCCGTAATTCAGTAACTCACAGGTGACGTCTTCTTTGATCTGAGGCGATCGCTCTCCGTTTCCTCTCCATCTGGCCCAGACCTCCATGATGATTTCTTCCAGCTACAATTCATCTCTTCGGGACTTGTCAGACAAACATGTTAGGCTCCGCACTTTTCCAGCAACTTCCTTCCCTTTTTCCCACCCATAGACTCCCATACAGTAGTAACTCCTCTGTTTGGTGTCATGTGCAGTAAAGTAAGGAGGTTTGTGGGTCCCGTGCTGTGCCCCCCATATAGTAATAATGCCCTCTATCCCCATAGTAATGCCCCCTGCTCTGTCCCCATAGTAATGCCCCCTGCTCTGCCCCATAGAAATGCCCCATAGAAATGCCCCCTGATCTCCCTCAGCACAAAAAAATAAAAAAATAAAACATACTCACTAATCCGGGCGGGGGATGGGTCCTCTTCTCCCTTGTGTGCACCTTGTGGATCCACCAGCAGGCGTGATGACGTCATCGTTCTGCGCCTGTTGGTGAGAGCGCATCCATGCTAGAATGGACTAGAATGGAGGTGCTAGAAGGAGGTCGTCCCCCTGGACTCTGTATTCTAGCTTCTTCACCATAGAGCAGGCTAGAATGGAGTTACAATCAGGAGGCATTACATGAGGTATACCAGGGGGAACTACAACTCCCAGCATGTCCAGCCTGTTATTATGGGATATCAGAGGACATTACAGAAGGAGATATAAGAGGACTACAACTCCCAGCATGGACAGCCTGTTATTATGGGAGATCAGAGGCCATTACAGGAGGGGATATGAGGAGAACTACAACTCCCAGCATGGACAGCCTGTTATTATGGGAGATCAGAGGCCATTACAGAAGGAGATATAAGAGAAGGACTAAAACTCACAGCATACAGAGGGAAGTTATTAGTGAGCCCCGCCTCCTCATGTCACATGACAGTGATCACAGGTCCTTCATCCATATGCAGCCTCTCCCGTTCTCAGCCCCGCCCCCTTATGACGTCACCACAGGTCCTTCCCCAGTGCAGCAAACACGGCAGGTCCTTCCCCAGCCCCTCCAGCCCTCCCCCGGACTTGGGGTCGGCAGCACCTGCTCCCCTGGCGGTCGGTGATGCGGCGGGCGTCTGTCTCACTGCTTGGGCAAGTGTCGGGGGCCCCCTGAGCGGCCGTGGGCCCCGGCACTTGCCCGAGTATGCCAGGTGCTGACGCCGGCCCTGGCTGGGGTCTGCGCAGTATATAACTATAACTATACTGCATAGATCTCTATGCGAGATCAGTGTGCACATATTAGAAGTTCCCCAGGGGGGCTTCTAGTATAAGTGTAAAAAAAAAAAAAAAAAAGTTGTATTATTAATAATAAGCCCCCTCCCCTAATAAAAGTTTGAATCACCCCCTTTTCCTATTTTATAAATAAAAATAAATAAATAAACATGTTTTGCATCGTCGCATGCGTAATCGCCCAAACTATTAATTAATCACATTACTGATCTCGCACGGTAAATGGCGTAAGCGCCAAAAAATCCCAAAGTGCAAAATTGCGCATTTTTGGTCGTATCAAATCCAGAAAAAATGTAATAAAAAGCAAACAAAAAGTTGCATATGCGCAATTAAGGTACCGATAGAAAGAACACATCATGGCGCAAAAAATGACACCTCATACAGCCACATAGACCAAAGGATAAAAACGCTATAAGCCTGGGAATAGAGCGATTTTAAGGAACATATATTTGTTAACAATGGCTTGAATTTTTTACAGGCCATCACATAATATAAAAGTTATACATGTTACATAACGTTTTAATCGTAACGACTTGAGGAACATACTTAACGAGTCAGTTTTTCCATAGGAGACACGTCGTAAAAACGAAGCCCCCCCCTGCTGTTTTTTTTTTCAGGTTTCGCAGCATATTTTATGCAAAAATTCAGCCTGTCATTGCAAAGTACAATTAGTGACGCAACAAATAAGGGCTCATGTGGGTCTGTAGGTGTAAAAATACAACTGCTATGGCCTTTTAAGCACAAGGAGGAAAAAATGAAAACGCAAAAATGAAAATTAGCCTGGTCCAGAAGGCGTTAAACCAAAACACTTTTAAACCAAGTTACTCTTAAACCAAGGTACCACTGTACTTATTTCTTTGTTCAGTAAATGCAAATATATGAAACAGATGCATAGAAACTGAGCTTTAGATTCTTACATTCCGTGTTTAAAGTGTCACTGTCGTTTGAAAAATCTTTGACATGTCATAGAGACCTGCGGAGATAGGAAAGTGCAACCGCATCCACGATAGATCAGGTTTTCAAGGCTTTATTCCATGTCCAAATACAAAGAAATGCAACATTTCGACCAATTGTGGTTTTTGTCAAGTTCTTTGTTATGTCATGGAGACATGTCAAGCTTTGATCAGTCCGGGTCTGAGAGTTCAGACCTGTACCAATCGTGAGAACGAGCGGGGAGAGTACTGCGCTGCAGCGTTCCCCGCTCTGTCAGTGAAAGAGTCGCGCTCCATAGACTTACATTATGAGCCCGATTCATCCCATGACACACAGCCGTCAAAAGTTTTTTCAAACGAACGTGACATTTTAAAGCCCTGGGTTCTTTTAGGCTTGGTATCTCTGACAGTGAAACTGGATCAGGCAACCAATCAGATTCCACCTTTCATTCCTCACAGACTCTTTGGGAAATGAAAGGTGGAATCTGATTGGTTGCTAGGGGCAACTAAGCCAGTTTCACTTTACACCATGTTTGATAAATCTCCTGCAGTATCTACTTATTAGAGTATGTAATAAAGCTGGCAATGTTACAGATAACTGATCCATATTAGAGAGAACCATACTAGGACAAAACTTCATAGCCAAATATACTTTTTGCAAATCAGACAGGAGTACACAGCATGGCTGCAACACCCTGACCCCTATGGTTTTATTGAAACTCAAGGTTTTAGTTAACGGGAACCAATCACTTAAAAAAATGCATGTAAAGCTATGGGAATGTGCTGTAGCAGCACCCAGCACACTTCCCAAACATGCTTTTATTTCCCCCATCCCTGCAATGTACAAGCCAAAAACGTACTTTATAAACTCGGCGCTCTGTATGTAAATTACCCCAAGTAGTCCTCTGGGCGGGGAGCTGCGGGCAAGTAGTCACGGTCCCTGGGCGTTCTGCAGTGCTAATCACGCCCCTCTGGGCGTGATTAGCCTGCATAATTGTGGCGGCGTCATCGGAGGCGCGCTGTCTCTAACGTTAGCACACCTACGTTCTTGCTGTGCCACTCATGCGCAGTACAGCGGGTACGGTCTGCACCGTACTGCGCACGTGCAGAAAGCCTCAAACTCATTGCTGGAGATCCGGCAATGAGTTCGAGGCTATTTTGCACCTGCGCAGTACGGCGCAGACCGGACCCGCTGTACTGCGCATGAGCGGCACAGCAAGAACGTAGGCGTGCTGACGTTAGAGACAGCATGCCTCCGATGACGCCGCCACAATTATGCAGGCTAATCACGCCCAGAGGGGCGTGATTAGCACTGCAGAACGCCCAGGGACCGTGACTACTTGCCCGCAGCTCCCCGCCCAGAGGACTATTTGGGGGTAATTTACATACAGAGCGCCGAGTTTATAAAGTACGTTTTTGGCTTGTACATTGCAGGGACGGGGGAAATAAAAGCATGTTTGGGAAGTGTGCTGGGTGCTGCTACAGCACATTCCCATAGCTTTACATGCGTTTTTTAAGTGATTGGTTCCCTTTAAACTTATAGCCTACTGCAAGGCTTAAAGGGGCTGTCCAGGATTAGAAAAAACACAGCTACTTTCTTGCAAAAACAGCGCCATCCTTGTCCCCAGGTTGTGTGTAATATTACAATTCATCTTCATTCACTTACTTAAATGGAACTGAGCTGCAGAACCTCACACCCAAACTGAGGACAGGAGATGTGCAGAGATGAGCGCAACTTCAACACGCTCAAGTCCGATTGTTTGGCATTTGAATACCAGTGGTTGAAGAAGTTAGATGCAGCCCTAGGGATTACTGGAAAATGTGGCTACAGTAATAGTGCCATAGACTTGCATTGCTTACAATGAAAGGCTTCAATGTTTTGTGGCTCTGGCAGCATGAAAATGGTGACAGGTTCCCGGTTAAAATGTTTTAAAATCAACTGGTTTCAGAAAGTTAAATAGATTTGTAATTTACTTTTATCTAAAAATCTCAAGTCTTCCCATACTTATCAGCTGTTTTATGTGCTGCAGGAGGAGGTGCTTTCTCGCTGATACTGTGCTCACTGCTGCCACCCCTGTCTGTGTCAGGAACTGTCCAGAACAGGAGAGGTTTTCTATAGGGATTTGCTACTGCTCTGTCAGCAAAAAGCACTGTGTCAGACTGGATAGAACTAGATACACAGAGAGATATGTACCGCTGGCTAGTGGACTTTTAATATTGCCATAGAATAAAGTTTATTTCATTTAATCATGTTAGTTGGGTAGGAAAAGAGTGGGATTGAACCCTAGAGGTTCTTGGTGGTCGACTAGATAGAATACACCACTTCCTGTAGGGCATACAGCAGCTGATAAGTACTGGAAGAATGGAGATTTTTAAATAGAACTAAATTACAAATCTATATAACTTTTTGAAACCAGTTGATCTGAAAGAAAAAGATAGTGACAGTCCTACATGGACTACAATGTCCTTCATAAAAATAAACGCAAAAAAAAATCAATGGCAGATTTCTCTATTGTATTGAAGTGCAGAGAAATTTGGCATGAACTCAATTGTATCAGCACCAAGAAGGACAGGAACATAATTCACCTGTGTCAAACTATTTTATTTATGAATAATATAATAAAGAGGCTATTTCAAGCTTCGCTCATTTTCCAGTTGAATAGCCTGAGTGTACAAGTGGCTGCCATGCTTGGAAGACAGGCGGAGAAGTAACCTGAACTCTTTCTTGTAATGAGATATTGCGACCACAATCCCCAGCAAGCAGACAGTGGAATCACTCGTGGATTCAAGAAATATCTACCGCATGATCATATTATTTTGTTATATACAGATGTAGCAGAGCTGAATTTGAAATTGAACTATTTCTTTGGCGCACTGTGATAACTTTTTAAAATTCCTATTATAAATTACAGATAATACTTCCATGGTATCATAATCAGGTGCCCCAAATGACGCACTCAGCTCTGCTACACATATTATATGTTGTGTGTCTCTGGTCCATGGAAAGCTGCCGCTTATCAGTAAATGAACTAGGATTCAGATGGGAGACAAAGTGACATGAAGGTCACATGTAGAACTTTGATGCAACCTTGAGTTGTTTGTGCAGTATCCTGGTACACTTTGCACTCTGTGGTCAGATGAGTGAAGGTTGTGCAGCCAAACTTATATTGTTGGTTAAAGGGGTTATCCAGGATCAGAGAATACACAGCTACCATCTTGCAAAAACAGCACATCCCTGTCCTCAGGTTTTGTGTGGTATTACAACTCAGCCCATTCATTTCAATGGAACTGAACTGGAAAACCACACAGGGAAAGAGTGGTACTGTTTCTGGAAGAATCTGGCCATGTTTTTTCAAGCCTGGATAATCCCTTTAAGTGTTACTAGTCACTTTGATCTAATGTTGTTGGTCATGTGATGGCTTGATCATGTGATGTCTGATCATGTTTAAGGCTAAGTTCACACAATGTATGACAGTGGCCATTCTGTGAATGGCCGCAGTCTGTGAAGTTAAATCCAGCCGGTACTGCAGTAACAGCCGGATGAACTTTCTCCCTAGTGTACACCTCGGGCGGACGTTTCATAAATGTCCCCCAATATCTGCACCGTCAGTTTTCTGTGCGGCCACATGGAATCCCAGCTGGAGTGTATACAGAATGTACAGTATACACTCCGTCCAAGATTCCATAGAAAACAATGCAATGTAATATTTTCAATAAATAGCGGCCATGTTGCAATCTGCAACAACGGCCATTAGTAATTGAAAAAATATGTTGTGTAAACCTGGCCTAATGCTGTATTCGTATGCCGTTATACACTGATAGTAAAGAGTTAACTTTCTAAAGCACTCAGACAGGGAATATTGTAGTTTCTTTTAGCTGCTTGATTAGCACTCTGGCAGGGGGAGGGTTAACCAGAATTTATTTAAACCTTTTTTGAAGGAAGAGCAGACGTGGAGCTGAGAATATAGTGAGATTCACAGAGACTGTAGCGGAGGTAGTAGGAGCAACATCACACATTTTCCTTTGAGAGGTTAGTTGCCAAAGCCTACCATGGGCCACTCAGGACCGAGCCTGGTTCCTGCCAAGCACTATGATAATACCCTCCTGCTGACCCAGCTCAGTCTGTATCAGTTTTTAATCCAGGGAACCACATAATACTATTAACCAGGCACTGTAGTTTAGTGGCAGGAGACAGGAGGGCTTTCACCTGATCAAAACTTGGGGACACCACTAAGACCTACAGTATGCAGTTGTCTTCTTATGGGGCCCAGACTTCTTACCACTGCATTATATACAGATAAGCTAACCTCATGAGGCTTGTCCTGGGTCAGATATGGATATTGTGATTGTTGGATTCATTTCAGACCATGATTCCGATTTGTAGGATATTGCCAGTGTAAGAAAGTATAGACAGAAAGTACGTACAGTGTGTACATACTTTAAGTGTCACCGTCGTTATAACTTTCAAAGTCTAAATCAACAGTAGATGTGATATAAAGAAAGTTTGCAATATACATTGATTATTTATTTATTATTGATTATTATTTATTTATTATTTTTGTTGTTATGCTGTAAAACAAAGCTGAACTTACCAGAAATCCAGGTCCAGTCTCCTGAAGGCAGATTTTCTGACTTGTGCTGGTTGAAAAAAACAGACTAAACACAGGAATTCTGTCCAGTACAGAGAGTCACCGCTCAATGTGTCCATCCATGACTACCTTCTCTCTGTGAGCACTCAGATGGCCTGGGAAACACAGGACTTCCTGTTTTCTGACTGTTTCCTGTTTTTTGAGAAAAAAAAAGTCAGAAAACAGGAAGTGCTGTGTTTTCCTTGATAGTTAAAAAAAATAAATAAATAATGAATGTAAATTGCAAACTTCCTTCATATCACATCTACCGTTATAACGACAGGGACTCTTTAAGAAAGAACATTTAGGAGCCCTGCTCCTGTACTCCTGTCCTATACAGAGCACCTTATCCAGCAAATGTAATGGGAAGAGATTGTAATTCTAACAAATCAGAATTTTGTGTCATTCAGACTGGTCAGAGATATCTCTATATGGTATAATACAGAGGCATTCTCATGGAGACACCACCTTATAATAGCATACAGTGTCTATGAGCAAAACACTTCATGAGCTGTAAGAACTGCATGCCTGTCTGGTGGTAATCTATCATTCTGTTACATGATTTTGGGTTTAGATCTTGGACCTTCAGTATGTTCCAGTGTATGTCCTGGTATTTATAAATCTGAAATAATATTCTAGTCCATAGGAAATATATAAAGCAGAACACACTGTAAAATCCATAGTGTTGCTGTAGCAGTACATCTGTGAATTCATGCTGAAAGCGCATTACCATAAATTAGTGGAGATAATGACATGTCAGCTGATCTGTAAGTGGAGGCAATGCATCAGATGAATGGAGGTTAGCGGTGACTGCTGCGGGTAATTACAGCCTGTACACCTTTACAGAACATCATAGAACGGTCCTACTCAGCGCTGCTGCTCCTGTACATTACTTATGCTGATGGAACCTGGTTAGCCCAATTTTTCTACCCTTTTCATTATAAAGTGAACATCTGGACTGCTGCTCATAGGTTCTATTAAAGGGGTTTTACAAATTAGAAAAACATCAGTGCTTTCCTACAGCGCCACAGCTGTCAGTAGGTTGTGTCTGATATTGCGGCTCAGCTCCAGTGCAGAGACTGAGACAAAGCTACAATACTACAAACAGCCTGAATAGATGGGCTGCTGTTTCTGGAAAAACGCAGTCGTGTTTATCTAGCCCTGTATTACCTATTAACTCAATATGCCCAACTTTTAATTCTTAATGGTGCTTTTATATGTAGTAGCCACAAGGAGGATAGGCGGAGCAGTAAGAGCAGTTGAGGATAGTAGTCACATGTTGATTTGTAGCTGGCTAGCCCCTAGTTGACACCTGTAGCTTTTTGTCAATAGAAGTGTGCATAAGGTGTCTTGGGGTATACCTGTGATCATATGGATGCAATATACTGTAGAGTCCTTGCACAGCTATATTCCCTCTACGAAATCCTGTTGATTCTCTCTTTCAGAGTAGGAACAGGATTTTAGGATAGATTCGCCCTCTCACCAGAGACAGTCTTTAGCAGAACCCCTTATGGTGCCATGATCACTGTGACCGTGACCCAGATTTGACTCTGATGCAGCGTTAGCAGCTAAAATAGAATTTGGTACTTGTTGCAGACAAGTCTTGTTTGCCACAGGCTTTTACTTGGTAACTGGTTACATACTAGGCCTA
Organism: Dendropsophus ebraccatus; assembly: GCF_027789765.1. Taxonomy (NCBI): domain Eukaryota; kingdom Metazoa; phylum Chordata; class Amphibia; order Anura; family Hylidae; genus Dendropsophus; species Dendropsophus ebraccatus. Next base: position 127,596,809 of record NC_091457.1, read on the forward strand.
AACTTTGTCTCACAGGGCCTTGAAAAAAGTCTAATTAGATGGAAGCTTGCAGGTGCTTCCTCCTTCAAACTACTCTGGCTAGAGACAGTTGGTTCTAAGACAAGAAAAAAAGGTTGTACCTTGGACACTACTCCCTCAGAGATTCTGGTAGAAGCTGTCAGGAAAGGTTATGTGACCAAAGTTCCATACATCCTTAGACATGTGACCCACTACTGGTAAACCCTTGGTTGACTTTTGCACATCCACACTACCTCATATTAGTTTATGAAACATTAAGGCCATGTTCACATGTCGTAAGAGACCGGCCGCTCCATGACCCGGCCGGGTCACGGAGCGGCCGGTCTCTGAAAAGATCATCTCGGACGGTACTGCAGTACTAGCCGGATGATATATACGCTCGGGCCGGGATCTTTTAGACACTTGGACAATGTATTTTCTCGTATTAACTACAGCCATTGTTGCAATACGAAAAAATATGTTGTGTGAACATAGCCCAATAGTTATACATTATACTTTTTGTATCTGGGATATGGCTACTGGGACACTACACATAGTTCTGTAAGCAGGCGATTGAATGGTGGATAAATGGCCAGATACGGCTGATTATCGCTTGGTGTAATAAGGCCTTAAGAAAAGGCTGGAAGGGTAATGCAAGCAAATTCTAAACCTGTGTATATGACAGTATATGGGCATGTAGCTTAGATGGGGGCATTGAGACTGTCTGCACTGTGATTGTCATGGGGGCATTTTGGCCGGCATAAAAGACAATCTGTGGCTGGCATAAGCAGAGATCTATGGTTGTCATAATAGGTATGTGATACAAAAGAGAAGAGTCTTGCCATCAATCTTCGAGGAGGAGTGTCTTAAGGCCCTATTCCACGGAACGATTATCGTCCGTATTCGGCCGCTACGGACGATAATCGTCCCGTGGAATAGAGTGCAACGATCAGCCGACATCGTTCATGTCGGCTGATCGTTGCAGTCGCTTGTTTTTCAACATGTTATACTGATATACTGATATAGCAGCGATCTGCTGCCGTCGCTCCGTTGAATAGGATCATCGGCAGCAGACGCTGCTGTATCCTATGGGCTGCCCGGACGATCAGCGATCCTCCGAGCAGCCCTCCCCGCCGCCCCTCCCGCATTCACCCGCTCGCTGCAGCCACGATGAATAGCGGCGGCAGCGAGCGGGGAACGAGGAGCAAACGAGCGCTGAGAGCGCTCGTTTGCTCCTCTGACGACCGGTCTGACGACCCGTGGAATAGGGCGTTTAGATGGAAAATGCCTTCCATCCTAGGCCAGATGGTAACAATCAGGAACATACAACTACACGTCTTTCAGGGTTTTACACACACTTTCTACCATTAGCAGTAAAAGTGAATGATGGAAGTATAACTACAGCATAGGAATGCTATAACTGCTATGTTATATTAGCCTTGGACAGAACATATTTCCATTACCAAATATTAGCTCAAACCTTTGATTATTTCCTTGTCAAATAATTTTATCCAAACAATTGGAACTGGAACAACTTGAATTGCGGGAACCAAAGCCAAATCAGACGGAGCTCGGGTTCAGAGATCTGTGTTTCATTCAATCCACCTTAGTAAACATCTCAGGGGAACGGTTAAAATGCTGAAATACTGGGGTTTCGTTGTTCTTCTTTTAGCCAATTCCCAGCATTAAACCACAAGTGAAGTCTTAATAACAATTTATGGCTCGTAAGTCCTTCCAGAAAAAGCAGAGCCTATAGTTATGGAGGACCTGCGAGGGATAAGGGAATCCAATTTACTGCCAGAACTAAGTATTTTTTCAATAGGCAGATTTCAAATGGGATTATATTATAAGTGGTGCTCTGATATTCCATTGACTCCTCAGCTGGATTGGTAATGTGAATATTTCTTGCAAATGGGCAATGTGGATATCAAAAAAGGCACACTGTGGCTTGCTATCCATGGAAAGACATTGTGGTGGGTTGACAAGCTGGCAGTCTAAGGGGCACACTGTGGTTGATAGGCTGGCGTTCCATGGAACACTCTGTGATTGGCATTTATGTGGGCATATCTCTGGAAGGAGACACTCTGGAACTCTACGGAACACACTGTTATTGACAATTTGGAATTCTATGGGACACACTGTGATTGACAATCTGGAACTCTATGAGACACACTGTGGTTGACAGGCTGGCACTCTGTTGGACACACTGTGGTTGACAGGCTGGCACTCTGTTGGACACACTGAGGTTGACAAGCTGGCACTCTATAGGACACACTGATTGACAATCTGGAACTCGATGGAACACACTGTGGTTGACAGGCTGACACTCTATGGGAAACGCTGTGGTTGACAGGCTGGCACTCTATGGGATGCACTGTGGTTGACAGGCTGGCACTCTATAAAATACACTGTGGCTGGCAAACAGGCACTCCAAGGAACACTCTGTGATTGGCATTTATGTGGGCATACCTCTGCTGCCAACATATAAGGAGCACATTGCAGCTATCAGCGTGTGTAATACACATCTACTAGGGCTGGGTTCACACTACGTATATTTCAGTCAGTATTGTGGTCCTCATATTGCAACCAAAACCAGGAGTGGATTAAAAACACAGAAAGGATCTGTTCACACAATGTTGAAATTGAGTGGATGGCCGCCATATAACAGTAAATAACTGCCATTATTTCAATACAACAGCTGTTATATTGAAATAATTGCAGTTATTTACCGTTATATGGCGACCATCCACTCAATTTCAACATTGTGTGAACAGAGCCTTTCTGTGTTTTTAATCCACTCCTGGTTTTGGTTGCAATATGAGGACCACAATACTGACTGAAATATACGTAGTGTGAACCCAGCCTACTATACTGCATGAGATTCATGTTATTCAATCAGGGTCTGAGCTGATGTTCCCAGTGTATGTGTACCCGCCTCCCATTATCCCATACATTATCAGAGATGCTCTGATCACCTTCTCTATTCTTATAGGAGTAAAGTTTGCAAACTTTAAGTGCACTGTTCACACAGGACTGCATTGTTAGAAAAAATAAAGTTGCCATAATCCAATATTCTAGGCACAGAGACTTGCAGATAACCCTCAGACCTTCATGACTATTGTCAGATTACCCCTATTGTAATGAATAAAAGTCTTATATTAGTGAAATTCTCATAGGGCTTCTATTATATAATAGGATTGCGCCTTGTATTGCAAATTGCTGTAAACTTCATTATTTTTCCTATAATTTCTTAATAAATGACGGCATTTCTCAGCCACACGGAGCTCGCACTTATTCTAGACACAAATCTCCTAGCAACCAGATAGTCTCTGTAAGTCGACTTCAGGGAGCGATGAAGAAACACAAAGGCTTTTTGTTTCCAACTACTTTTAACAAATAGTGTTTAGCAAAGTCAGTCTGGAATCAGCAGGTCAGGTATGCCTAACCCTGGGAATCAATGCAAATACCTGCGGAATATTACAGGACTATCAACAAACCACAAGCCTCATACAGATTATGTAAGGTGTCATTACTTGTACCTTGTAAATCCCTTCAAACTGTGTGCAAGTGTTTCAGAAGTAAATATTATATAGCAAAACGGACATGCTGTGTTATGCATAGTGCAAGGCCTGAGGGATAAAAGGGATGTGGAACCTGCTCAGCCTGATGGTGGGTTGTCGTGACCAGTAGTGGATTATAATAGGTCTGTTTCGAGAGGTAGCCCGGGGCCCCGAGCTCCTGAGGGACCCATGGCCACCCAAACAGACTTATACTTTCAGTGGTGTATTATATCCTGGCTGCAGTTTTGCCATGATTTGCGTAAAAATGGCTGCTTTTTACCGCAATTTTGCACAAACCAAGACAAAACTGCAGCCAGGACACATTGCAGTAACATTAGAGAACATACTGAAGGACCTTATCATGTGACAATGATGTCACCACAGGTCCTGTACAGTCTGCACTATAGAAGAAAAAGCCTAAAGCTAGTGCCGCCGTAGTTACAGTGGGTTTGGGGGGGCCCAAGCTTGGTGAACATAATCCGCCCCTGGTCGTGATGCCAGTGCCGTTTGGGCACACAGGTATGGAGGCACACCTGCTTTTAGCTTAGGATGGCTGGCTATACCCTTTCCCCTGTAGTCGGTGACCTGCCGGGCTGTGAGGGGGTCCCTTGGGTACTTATCAGGGTGGTCCGGAGTGGAGTTGTGACACAGAAAGGGGAGATGACCCAAGGACAGTGTAACTACTGTATAGGTGCTAGAGCAATAACCACTGAGTCCTGTTATCATAAATAAACTCTTCTTTATTGAAGGAACACTTTAGTACACGACTGACAATAGACTTCTGACTTGACTAGACAAGATCTGCGCTGAGAACTTTAGAGGTAGAATGGTAGTGCTGACTTGGTCATCTGTATGTTTTTCTTGGGTGTGGGCGGAGTACCAGGAGGAAACCCATGCAAACATGGAGTTAACAAACTCTTTGCAGATGTTGCCCTTGGTGGGATTTGAACCCAGGACCCCAGCGCTGCAAGGCTACAGTGCTAACCACTGGGCCACTATGCTGCCCGTAAGTTTGAGTAGAGTAGAGGAGAGGAGTTCGTCTCGAGAGTCCCAACCCAAGTTAGAAATGTGCTCTGCCGGAACTTTAGAAGAAGTAGAATACTTGACAATACTTGAGAGTAGAAGTATACTTGTGCCCATGTTTCGACCTCTGTCATTTTACCCCCTATTTCCCTGCAGTATCGGGTGACACATACTAACAAGGTGACACAAGCCCCAGTCCTTGTTACCTGAGTTGAGCAAGGTGGCCAAAATTACCTGGTTGCACCTGCACTGCGAGATACGTAGGCTTCTAGAAACTTTGCTCTATTCGGATCAGTTCCTCTAGCTTTAGGATACTGTCCTGCACCTTTAAAGACGTTCAACAGCGTGGGTTGGGGTGATCCCTGACTTGTGCTCTCTTGAGGGGTTTAGCACTGCATAGTTGAAATTGTGGTAGCTTTTAAGGAAAGAGTCTTTGCGTCTCCCGTGTGTCCGTCCACTACCACACTCCAGACTAGACTACATGTGTCTCTACACTTTCTCTCTCTACCGAGACTTGGATAAGACTCACTAAGTGTAGGTGTGCACTTCCTCTCCCCATGTGACAACTTTCTACAGAGTATGTAATAACTCTTGTGAGTGGTGGAGAAGAAAGTGTAGAAAAAGAAGAGGATAGAGATAGGTGGAGAAAAGGAAGAGCTCTCATTGGTGCACAGATCACAAATAAACAATAACAATACTAGCGACATCTAGAGGCAAAACTTAGGCATAACTTCATTACCACTGAAATTTGTGTACAGGCTTTTGCAAGGGGTGTATAGACTAGCAAAACTCGTGGTGGGATACCACATAAGCACCTGTTACCTACTGTGTTTTTGTATTGCACTGAAGTTTCTTAAGTTAAGTATCAACTATTGGTTAAGTGCTGGACTCTGTCATCTTACTTGCACAGCACCTGCACCCTCACATACACAATTGTCCTAATTGTCAAGCGCAGTGCCCGTGTGTCCGGCACTGGGTATCGCCCCTCCTGGCCATTGTGACAAAAGCCCTTAAAGGGGTAGTGCGGCACTAAACAATTATTCACAAAATAACACACATTACAAAGTTATACAACTTTGTAATATATGTTATGTATGTGAATGGCCCCCTTCCCTGTGTTTCCCCCCACCCACGCTAGACCCGGAAGTGTGGTGCATTATACTCACCCCATCTCATGTCGACCCCCGTCCGCCATGTTGGGACAAAGACGTCGTCTTCGGGAGGCCGTCCGAACTGCTCCATCCGTCCCTCATGCCGGCCCCCCTCTGCCGCGTCATAACTGTGCTCAGCCGCGATTGGCTGAGCACAGTTATGCTCAGCCAATTGCGGCTGAGCTGCTGATGATGCAGCCCTGGGGGGCCGGCATGAGGGACGGATGGAGCCCGGGCCACAGCAGAGACACCATAGGTGATTTTCACCCCACAAAACAGAACTTTAGGGGCTTTGCACTGTACAGACTCCATGCACATGACTATGAACCTGCAACAGATCAGGGACCTTAAAGGGCTTGTCCAGTTTATAAAACCCAGCTTCATTTACTCTACTTGAGAATCCTGAGTTAGAGGGGTAATCTGGAGAAAAAAGTGTTTTCAAATCATCTGGTGCCAGAAAGATATACAGATTTATAAATTTCTTCTTTAAAAAAACAAAAAAAAAACCTCAAGCCCTCCAGATCTTGAATTATGGATCTTACTTCTGTTAACGGGGTACTCTGGAGGAAAATATGTTTTCAAATCAACTGGTGTTACATTTCTAAATGTCTTCTATCTAAAAATCTCCAGTCTTCCAGTACTTAGCAGCTTCTGAATGTTCTGCAGGAAGTAGTGCATTCTATCTAGCCTGACACTGTGCTCTCTGCTGACACCTTTGTCTGTGTCAAGAACTGTCCAGAGTAGTAGGAAAGTTCCTGTCACAGACAAAGGTGGTAACAGGGAGCACAGTGTCAGACTGGATAGAATACACCACTTCCTGCAGGACATACAGCACCACCCCAGGTTATATGTGATATCATAACACAGTTCCATTCACTTTAACGGAGCTACAAAACCACACCCAAACTGAGGATAGCAGTGATGCTGTTTCTGGAAAAAAAAAAAAGCAACCATGTTTTATCTTTAAGGGTGCTTTCTAACAAGTATGGATTGTCCAAAGTGGAGAGCCCCATATAATAGCACTACCTGTTGTGGGCCTACAGTGTACAGGCTGCTGACTATTAAACAATCTATTGCTTATTGACAGGCTTCAGACAATGTAATTTTCTTATGGCTGACTTGTATTCAGGCCTGTATTTAGAGTTCATGCTGCCCTAGGCACTTTACACGCTGAGGCACTACAACTCCCAGCATATCATGAGGGCTGCAGACTGTTCTGGGAGTTGTAGTGCCTGCAGCTGTTGTAGTTGGGTCCTGGAGGCGTTGTGGGAGATCAGAATACATAGATCTGCGGGGGCTCAGTGTAGGGAAGTGACCCCAGAACATTACTAATAGAGGTAGATGGTTTTGTTCTATCCCCTATTAGTGCTGTTCTGGGGTGCAGGGGGAGAGGCTGGGGAGATGCTGGAAGAGAGGCTGGGGGGGTGCTGGGGGAGAGGCTGGGGGGGAGGCAGGGTTGGGGATTTGGCTGGGGGAGAGGCTGGGGGAGAGGCTGGGGGGAGGCTGGGGGGGAGGCTGGGGAAGAGGCTGGGGGGGTGCTGGGGGAGAGGCTGTGGGGATGCTGGGGGAGAGGCTAGGGGGATGCTGGGGGAGAGGCAGCGGCCAGGGAGCAGAAGCAGGTGAGGTAGGCCGGGTCCAGTGAGCTTCCGGCTGGCACACACTCCCTCTATCACAGGCCGGAAGCTCACAGCTGCAGCCCCGCGGTGCACGAATTTCTCTCCTGTTCGGCGCGATGACGTCACGTGCGTCGCTGCCGGGCGGGAGAGAAGGACTGCGGGGCTGAAGCTGAGAGCTTCGGGCCTGTGATAGAGGGAGTGTGTGCCCGCCGGAAGCTCACCGGAAGCTGCACAACCCCGAACAGCACCACCATTTGGCCATTATAATGGGACCATCAATAAAGGGCGGCAATCAGCCTAATGCTAAGTTTACACGAGGCGATTATTGGCCCGATCATACGATTAACGATTTTGAAGTAACGATTTTTTTTTATAACGATCAGCGTTTAGACGGTACGATATATCGCCCGCTGCCCGCCCCCCCGCTCAACCGCAGCCCCCTGCGCCGCCCTGATCGCCACCCCCGCCGCCGCTCCGATTGCCACCGCCGCCACTCCGATCGCCCACCCCCCCTGATTGGCTGAAGGGGAGCCGTTTGAAATTCCCGCCTCCCCTCTTCAGCCAATCAGTGCTGCCGTGCATTGATTGGCTGAAGAGATGAGCCGGGAATTTCAAACGGCTCCCCTTCAGCCAATCAGTGCTGAAGAGGAGCACTGATTGGCTGAAGAGGAGCCGTTTGAAACTCCCGGCTCATCTCTTTAGCCAATCAGTGCGCTGAAGAGGGGAGCCGGGGATGTCCGAAGACCTGCTGCGCGGAGCAGGTAACGTATGCTCTTGGCCGCGGCGGTGGGGACGATCGGAGCGGCGGCGGGGGAGGCGATCGGGGCGGCGGGGGTGTCGATCAGAGCGTCGGGGGTGGCGATCGAGCCGGCGCAGGGGGCTGCGGATGAGCGGGGGGCCGGGCGGCGGGCGGGGCGGCGGGCGGCCGGACTATTGCGCGACGACTGTTTACACGAAACGATCGGCGAATTTTTTTCGATAGGCGAACGACGATTTATGAACCTGTTAAAAGATCTAAATGAACGATTTTCCGATCGTTCGCCGTGTTTACACGTACGATTATTGTTCGAATTCGATCATTATCGCGAAAATTTGCCTGATAATCGCTCCGTGTAAACCCAGCATAAGGGTCCATTTACACAGAAAGATTATCTGACAGATTATCTGCCAAAGATTTGAAGCCAAAGCCAGGAATGGGTTTGAGAAGAGGAGAAATCTCAGGCTTTCCCTTTTGACCTGATCTACAGTATGTTTATAGTCTGTTCCTGGCTTTGGCTTCAAATCTTTGGCAGATAATCTATTAAATAATCTTTCTGTGTAAATGGGCCCTTAGGCTATGTTCACGTATATTTTCGTATTTTTTTGTACAACGGCTGTGATTATTAAGAAAATGTTCATTCCATTGCTGCCTATCGAATCCCGGGCGGAGTGTATACCCTTTTTTTTTAATTTGGGGAGCTTTCGTGTTCGTGTTTGCCCTAAGGTAAAAATGACTGCTTATGCATGTTCCTCAAGTTGTTATGATTACAACAATATGTAACTTGCGTAACTTTTATTTTATTTGATGGCTTTTAAAAAATTAAAACCTTTTTTGAAAAATATATGTTCCTTAAAATCGCTCTATAACCATGCTTATAGCGCTTTTATCCTTTGGTCTATGGGGCTGTTTGAGGTGTCGTTTTTTGCGCCATGATCTGTACTTTCTATCTGTATCTTGATTGGGCATATGCGACTTTTTGTTTGCTTTTTATTACAATTTTGCTGGATTTAAGGCGACCAAAAATGCACAATTTTTTTACTTTTTAAATTTTACCGTGCAAGAGCAGGAATGAAATAAATTAATAGTTTGGGCGATAACACATGCGGCGATACCAAACATGTTTATTTATTTATTTAGTTTATTATTTTATTTTATTTATAGAATGGGAAAAGGGTTTTGATCCCCCCCCCCCCCCCCACTAGACCACCGGGGACCAGAAAAGCAGCTTTTTAAATGCAGCTGTCAACTTTAGCGATCGCTAATTAGCGAGCACAGCTAATGACCGCGGTCTCGCGGTCACTAGAGAGAGCAACACAGACACAGTTCCTGTCTGACCGGGGTACCAACACCACTCCAGGCTACCGTGTCAAGTGCCCAAGTGACCCACAGCCACCTGATCGCCACAACGACGCCAGAGTTACTCCAGCGAACGGCAATCCCCGGCTTACCGCACATATATGATCTGTAATATACACCGATTTGACAGTATTAGTTACATCCATATATTTATAGCTCGGAGATAAAAACTATCGTGTTGTGCAAACACTATTGCTACACGACCTCCAATGACCGCCTATTCTGTAGCGGTTGTGCGAGGACACATGATGACATCATCACAAATCACATAAAGACATATAAATACCTAACAAGTAAGAGAGAAAAAAAATCCCTTTTAACCAATCAGATTGTTGTTTTCATTGCCAAAAAACATTGAAAGAATGAAAGCCACAATCTCATTGGTTGCTAATGTAAACCTCCATGTAATAATCATACATAGCCTGCAGTCTGGGGGTTCGGCCTCTACAACACATCAAAAATGATGGGTTTTCTTTCCAGACAAGGAAAATTCTTGTCAAACTGGTAGGAATACTTAGTAATAAGTGCTGTTAACTCAAGATATGGCAAACGGGTCTGATTTCTGATTTCTTTTTGATAAAGCAGCTGCCAGTGGTCGGGTTAATAGTTAACATGGCTGTGTGGACACTGAATGGGGTTATGTATTTCAGGTTGTGACATTCATCCTCGGGGCTGCCTGTATCATCCACAGTATCAAGGCAACAGCTTCTAACAGCAAATATTAGCTCAGGAGGGAAAGCCTGAAACCTGTGACGGAAATCTCTGCCAAAACATCATTTATCAGGTTATTTTCATAGGCGTGGAGGGGGTTAAACCAACTTTTTTTGGCTGTGACTGATATAATGCTAAGGCATTTAGTCGTGTATCGGAGTTAAATGGACTATGTCACCTGGATACACATACATTCTTTTTTTATTTTCTGATTGTATTTATTATTTTTTATTTATTTTGTACTGTATAATAGAGGCAGCCATACTGTCTAAGTGACTGCTCTCTTAACAGTGTTTAGAGATATGCTTGACAGCAGTTACATGGACATAGTTAAAGCGCCACTATCAGCAGGTTCGAGCCAGTGAACCTGGTGATATGAGCCACTCGCTATTTACCTCCGGATTCCAGGGCTGGATCCCGGGAGCATTGGAAACGGCCCAAATGCTTCGGGACCGCTCATTAGCATATTAGTAATCAGTGAAAAACGCTGCTATGCCGGCCCCTATAGGAATATGAAGTACAGCACTGGAATCCGGAGGTAAATAGCGGATGGCATATCAGCAAGTTCACTGACCCGAACCTGCTGATCGTGCCGCTTTAACAATAGACTGGTGGAATGGAGGAGTAATTGGCTTCTATAGGAAGCTGTGATCCATACAGAGATCACTGTGTAGTGAGGGGAAGGAGGGAAGTTGTGACCATCACCTATTGTGATTCCATTATCTACAATAAGACTGCTTAATCTGTCCGCTGCATTTCATGTTAAAACTGCCGACATAGTTAGACAGCTGTCTGTGCCTCCAAGCACCTGAACTCTTTCAATCTGGAATGCCTCCTCACTCCCCCTCCCATCCTGCTCGATTGACAGTCAGCTGAAGGGAATTACAGTTGACAGATTCCCTTTAAACAATAGCTCACTTTCTAATGACACATTTCCTTTAACGCATAAGCCAGCCATGCACACGGATAGTTTCCCTACGGAGGATAATTCTTATGGTTTTATATACCGTGCCATGTTTGAACTCATAGCAACCAGAACCCCAGCAAAAAAAAAAAGTAAATATCAACCAGTCCAACTCTTAAGATCAGTGAGAGGTCCCAGCATCTGAACTCATCCAATAAATCACTTATGCAGTTAGTGACATTTCGTTAAAGGGGTTTTCCAGGTAGTAATTGGGAAGTGGGCATTTCCTGGATATGAAAAAGTAACAGTTCCCTATTGGAGTAGACTGTGCATAAATTTACACACCCTGGTCTTGGTCTCCTATTTTTGTTTTCATTAGAGATGAGCAAACCGAATCTTACGAACTGAGATTTGTTATAAACTTTTTGCAATGTTTGGAACCAGTTTGAAAAGATGGCAGCTGTACAATCTAATACACATAAAAAACTCTGGTGTCCTCCTCTGGGTCTCCCAAGACAAGAGTGACAGCTCGCTCAGCCAGTCACTGACTGAGACGGGACAGCACTGCAGCCAGTGATTGGCTGTCACTCTCGTCTGGGGAGTAAAAGCCCGCTCCACCAATCACTGGCTGTGGTGCTGTCCAGTCTCAATCAAGGGGACACTGGAGAAGGAGGACACCAGGGGAGCGTGGACAGGTAAGTATTGATGAGCGAACTTTGTTAACCTCCCTAAAACAGCTAAGCAGCAGCAGCATTCATTTAGCCAATTTAGTGTGGTTCATTTCAGACGAACCTAAACTTTACTTCAAAGTTACTTTCAAAAAGTTTCAGAGCAATTTTTCTGCTGTCTTTCGAGTCTTAGGTCTTATTCACACGATCCGTGGAGCCCCCCCGCTGCCTGGCACGGATCCCCACCCCCAGCAGCAGAGATGATAGGAGCACATAATGTGCACTCCTGTCATCGCATCTACTTCTCGGCTATTACCCCGTGCTGGCCTCACCGCTAGTGATGAGCGAATAGTGAAATATTCGAATATTCGATATTCGTACGAATATCTCCCGAATATTCAAATATTCGATTGAATATTCAATCCCATTAAAGTCAATGGGAACAAGTATTCAATTATTGAAAAAACATCTATTCGACAAAAAGCTTACAGTTTGTTAAGAGTTTACTATAAAACTTTCACGCAACATTTCACGCAACACAAAAAAGCCATATAGAAGCATAATTTTTTAATGCTGCACCCTTAGAGCTACAATCACACACTGTATAATAAAGGTAAAACACAGCCGTAATGTTAAGGTAAAAATATGGCAGTATTTTCAATGTAGTAATGCTTTCCATTGAAGTCAATGGTAAATTTGCCGGCAGTGCACACACTGTAGAATAGCAGCCATAATTGATTACGACCGTCCAAATAATGAACATGCTCATTAGTTAGCACCTGCTTTTGCAAAATACAGACGTTTTTTTCCAACTGTTTCCATGTGTTATTTTCATTCAAAGATATGACTATATTTAACTTTTATTTTACTGTATGTGAACCCAGCCTGAGGGTGAAAAAGTCAACTTGCTCACATGTTGAGATACAAATCTGCTGGCATAAAACAAGAAGTGAATAGAAAAGCATTAAATAGACATTTATTTCACTCTCTTTACAGAAGGAATACTCGCTCCAGGCTAAATTCCATAATGAATATGGAAAACATGTAATAAATGGTTCAGGTAAGAGAATTATATGTATATTTGTATGGTTTGTGCTCTTTAGAGGTCCCCTATTATGTATCTTTTTTAACTGTCGCACCCATATTATGGGCCCCATCAGCCTTCAGGACCTGGGTGCAACAACTAAATTACTTACAGATTGCCAATTGGTAAATACTTCAGTTTCCATGCATCAATGATTATATAAAACTTAAAGGGGTACTCTGGAAAAAATAGTTTTTAAATCAACTGGTGTCAGAAAGTTATACTGTATAAATTTGTAAATTACTTCTATTTATCTTAAGCCTTCTAATACTTATCAGCTGCTGTATGTCTTACAGGAAGTGGTGTGTTCTTTTCTGTCTGACACAGTGCTCTCTTCTGCTACCTCTGGCCATGTCAGGAACTGCCCAGAGCAGCAGCATATCCTCATAGAAAACTTCTCCTGCTCTGTACAGTTCTTGTCACAGACAGAGGTGGCAGCAGCTGGAAAGCACTGTGTCAGACTGGAAAGCAGACACTACTTCCTGCAGGACATACAGCAGCTGGAAGGCTTGAGATTTTAAATAGAAGTAAATTACAAATCTATATAAAGGTCCAGTTCATCTGATTTTTTTCATTCAGAGTACCCTAATTGTAAATTGTCATTTTTATAACAAGACAGTTATTAAAAGCCCAGTTAAGGTTTGGTATCTCACATACCTAACAGTCCATAATACCTCTGCTAGCGGGCAGTAGGAACAGCAGGCTATAATGTGTATAGGTGTGCCTCCACTCTTGCAGTAAAAGGCCATGTTCCCACGTAGTAAGACACTGGCCGTTCCATGACCCGGCCGGGTCACGGAACGGGCAGTGTCAGAGAAGATCATCCCGGCCGGTACTGCAGTACAGGCCAGATGATCTTCACTGCTGCTGAATTCGGATGTGGGCGCATCAGTGTGCGCCCGCATCCGAATTCCCTGCTGCACACAATGGAGCGCGCGGCCGGAGCTGCACGCTCCATTCTGTGCACTGACAGTTTTTCCGAGGCCGCTATTCAATTAATAGTGGCCGCAGAAGACTGACATGTCAGTTTTTTGCGGCGTCGTTAGGGATCCCAGCCGGAGTGTATAATATGGGGGAGATTTATGAAAGGGTGAAAATATAAAACCTGGTGTAAACTGCCCACAGCAACCAATCACAGCTCCTCTTTTATTCTACCAAAACTGAAAGCTGAGCTGTGATTGGTTTCTGTGGGCAGTTTACACCAGGTGTATATTTATACCCCTTCATGTATACACTCCGGCCAGGATTCCCTCAGCTGTAGCACTAAGCGAGTTCCATAGTAATCACAGCCATTGTCACAAATCGGCAACAAGGCCACGATTACTACAGAACTTACGTAGTGTGAACATAGCCAAACTCTGTAAAGCCCGCTAAATAGCTGTATTTAAAAAATCAACAGGTGCCCCCAACATGTTTCACCACACACAGTGTGGCATCATCAAGGGAAGTTGAGCAAATCATTATTTACCAATCGGTAATCTGTGAATAATTATAGGCTTATAACCCTCCATATTATTGAACTACATGGGATTCCTCTTAAAAAGATGAATAGGATGCAAAGAATATGATGGTACTGACAGTGTGCCATAGGTAATCAGAGCCCGATGAGGGGGTGGTCTTTTAAAAGAAGTGTGAGGTTTTTTTGTACGGTTTTACTGTATTAGAAGATTGTGTTACTGTATTACTGAGTGCTCTTTACTATCTCTCTCTTCATTGCTGGGTACATCCCCATGAGTGGTCCCAGAGACTGGTCACCACAAGAGTAAGGTACTTCAGTGTTGTCACCTGTTTGCAGCTGAAACTGTTGCTAGACAACAATGAGATCATTCATGCAATGACTAGCAAACGGTACAATAATAAGAAAATCTAATAAGAACTATAAAAATATGCTGAATGGTCCCCTTGGGGTACAAAGGGAAACTCCACCAATGTACAAGCCCTTGAATCACATCCCTGATATATATTAGGATAAGAGTATGGGGGAGGACTGTCTTACAGGCAGATGATGCCAGGAAATCTAACCCTGTTATATTAGCAATGGATCATAAACCAATTGCAATGGGAGTGTGAAATAAAGTAGATAATAAAGAGGCACGCAGCGAGTATACGACCCGTGAATTCACTGAGCCTTGGCAACTCCTGGCTGTGGCACAGAGCTGTCAATCAACAAGAACAAACTTCTCGCCCACCAGTCCTGCTATATATATATATTAAGAGGCTTCCCAATGGCATGTAATTATTCTCGTTGCCATGGAAATGGACCTATACTGAGCGGCATTATGAGAACAAGTCGTACCTTGGCAAGTACAAGCTACTGACAGACGACAGGAAAGCTTTTCACAAACACAACTACCAGATCTGACTCTATGTACCCAATGTCACTCTTATTACGTATTATGTACCTGTATCGTGTCTCTTCATGGTCAGAGATGCTTTCAATTGAAAATATTATTTCTTTATATATGAAGGTCGCAAAACAAAACGTGTAGTAACGTATGTCCTGGCTATTGTATTCGCTGGTTGTTTTGACCCACAGCCAAAAACCAACCTGGAAGACCTCTAAGTTGGCAATGTATCGTCGTGTTAGGGGATAACACTTATCCCGGGGTCCGTAACTGAGAATCAGAGTAATTCTCCTGCCCGATCACCCATGTAATTGAAGTCTAATACTGGTAACTATGGTTACCATTTCCTTCTATAATAAAGTAGAATAAATATTTAAATAATAAATAAAAATAATTTAAAGGGACAACTACCCAAGTTCAATCTCTTGTAGAACTTTTTTTTATTCCTGCTTTGGCTTTTGTTCTATAACTAGTAAATAGCCCATCCCAGGATGGTGACTGGAATAGAAAAGGCATTCGAGGGCAGAGTTTTAGTCTCGGGACAATGACTTGGTAAAAGAAGTCCTGGGCCCTTATACTATACATAGTGCTGAACTCTTGTGCAAACTAAACAGTTGCCAGCCCTGCCTCCATAATGCAATACAGTCAATGTAGCAGGAGCCGATCTCTGTTGGTTTCATACCACTCACATCACACTGTATATTCCTGTACAATGCTTCCATGTGGGTGCTGACTGTGAGTGTAGTAGGAGTCGCTCTCTTTTTACTGATGAGGGGGTGGTGCAGCATCGCTCTCCCCCAGCTGGTGAGTGTAGGCCACAGTAGGGCTGGGTGGTATACCGCAAAAATACCGATACCGTCACTGGGGTCGGTTAACCGACCTCAACTCTGCCAGGACGGTATCTGCGGTAATTTTGTATTTTTAGCTCCCAGAGTACCCTCTTTCCTGTATCCTCAGAGCGCTCCTGCACGCAAACTCGCGGCCCGGCGTGATCGCTGCACGTTATGTGCAGGGACGCCCATATCAGAGCGGGAGCAGCAGCAGGGTCCCGGTGAGAATGCCGGGGGCACAGCCGTCCCCCCGCACCCGTCCAGTCCGAGCGCCGGCCCTCCCCCCGTCCCGCTGTACTTGTCCTGGCCGGCGTCCCTGCACACACGGGACATTAACATGTGCAGCGCTCACCGGCCGGAGGATGTTAATGTCTTGTGTGTGCAGGGACGCCGGTGTGCGCGGGGGAAATGGAGGAGCAGCAGGGTCCAGGGGAGAATATCCTTCCTCCGCACCCGTCCCGCCGCACCTGTCCTGTCCAGTGTCCCTGCACACACAGGACATTAACGTTCAACGCTTGCTGGCCGGGACTGGTGCCGGTCCCCCCCCCATCCCCCGGCCGCGCGAGCACTGCACATGCTAATGTCCTGTGTGTGCAGGAAGGAGGCCATGTCACAGCTGAAGGTGGAGGAGCAGCATGTGGGGGCGGCTGTCCTGTAGTTCCCTCAGTAACAGTACAGGACTATAATATAGGAAGGATAATTGGCTGCAACAAGCAGGATAATAATTGGCTGCTGCAGCCCATGCATTCCTTCTATGTTACAGCCCTGTACTGTTACTGAGGGAACTACAGGTCCCAGCATGCAGCTTTCTGTATAGTAATACACCCCTGCCCGCCCCCCTATACAGCAATACACCCCTGTCCGCCCCCCCCCCCGTATAATCATACACCCGTCCGCCCCCCTGTTTACCCATACACCCCTGTCAGCCCCCCCCCGTAGTCATACACCACTATCCACCCTCCCCTGTATACTCATACACCCCTGTCTGCCCCCCCCCCCCCGTAGTCATACACCACTATCCACCCTCCCCTGTATACTCATACACCCCTGTCTGCCCCCCCTGTATACTCATACACCCCTGTCCGCCCCCTCCGTATAGTGATGCACCCCAATCTGCCCCCCCGTATACTCATACACCCCTGTCTGCCTCCCCGTATAGTAGGGCAGAGAGATAGATAGAGAGATAGATAGATTGTACTGTACTGTCACCTGTATATACTATATACCCATCATATATACTCTGGGTACCTATAGTACATGGCTATATACCTGTATATACACGTCCTGTAGTGTGTACATAGTTGTATGCTGTATACCTGTATATACACGTCCTGTAGTGTGCACATAGCTATATGCTGTATACCTGTATATACACGTCCTGTAGTGTGTACATAGCTGTATGCTGTATATCTGTATATAGACGTCCTGTAGTGTGTACATAGTTTGGGTTGCTGCTCATTAAGTTACTGTACTTTTTTTTAACTTTATAGAAACAAACTATCCCCAGTTTGGCACGGCCAAGTGGGTGTGGCTTGTAAAAGGGTGTGGCTTACAAAGGGGGCGTGTCATAGTTATCGTCCAATTATCGTTACCGCAGCTACATATGCGATAAACCGCGATATTAATTTAGGCCAATATCGCCCAGCCCTAGGCCACAGTGGCATCTACGGTCTAAGAAATGACTGTATTTTTTTCATGCTTTTCTTCTGCTACTAATGCAAACCAATTCCTCGGGTTTTTTCATTATCTCAACTTTCTGTCTGGTGTACTAGCTATAATAGGCTTCCTGTCAGGATTTCAGCCCTTCCTCCCTCTTGACTAATGTCTTCCACAAACCGGTTGGGAGATGAGGTAGAAGACAATGGAACAGAGAATGAGGTATACATGACAGCACCAGCATGGATTTATGAGGGATCGGCAGTGGCGTAGCCACAGGGGTCGCAACAGTCGCCATGGCGACCAGGTCCCTACGCTAGGGGGGCCCACCGACCCCCCTCGCCACTTCCTCCTGTGGGCCCCCAGCCTCACAGACATAACTGTAGGCACTTGCTGTCATCTGACTGGATCTCTTACCTAGTCAGATGACAGCAAGTCCCAGCGTCCTCTCCTCCAGATATGGCAGGGGCCTCCTCCGTGCAGGCGGCGCTTGTTCTGTGAGGAAACTGAGAGGATCGCGCTGCTGCAATCCTCCTCTCATCTCCTCATCGCTGTTTCTCCTGCAGGGTGGAGGCCCCTCCCCCAGGCCAGGTCACAACGCTGTGCAGCAGGAAAGGAAGGAATCAGTGAGTATGGGGTCATGACCTGGTCTGGGGGAGGGGCCTCCACCCTGCAGGAGCCTATAGTGATGAGGAGATGAGAGGAGGATTGCAGCAGCACGATCCACTCAGGTTCCTCTGAGGTGAGGTGCTTACTGCAGGGACGCTGTGATCCTCCTCTTCCCAGTGGTGTAAACAGGATCCTGCAGGGCTGAGGCCCCTCCCCTAGGTCGGATTACAAGGCAGCAGCAAGATCACTGAGTATAGGGTTGTGATCCGACCACGGGGGAGGAGCCTCAACCCTGCAGGATCCTGCTTATACTATGGAGGGCAGGAGTGCAGCATCACTGGAGTAAGTGGGGGCATGGAAAGATAATATATATATATATATTAGGTCATATGGAAGAATACTGGTCTGCTATCTACAGGGGGCACATGAAGGGATACAGATCTATCTACAGGGGCACATGGAGAAATACTGGTCTGCTATATACTGGGGGCACATGGAGGAGTACTGGTCTGCTATATACTGGGGGCACATGGAGGAGTACTGGTCTGCTATATACTGGGGGCACATGGAGGGAATACTGGTCTGCTGTATACAGGGGGGCACAGGGAGGGATACTGGTCTGCTATATACGGGGGCACATGGAGGGATACTGTTCTGCTATATACAGGGGGCCCAGGGAGGGATACTGGTCTGCTATATACTGGGGGCAAAGGGAGGAGTACTGGTCTGCTATATACAGGGGGGCACATGGAGGAGTACTGGTCTGCTATATACAGGGGGCACAGGGAGGGATACTGGTCTGCTATATACAGGGGGCACAGGGAGGATACTGGTCTGCTATATACAGGGGGCACATGGAGGAGTACTGGTCTGCTGTATACAGGGGGGCACAGGGAGGGATACTGGTCTGCTATATACAGGGGACACAGGGAGGGACACTGGTCTGCTATATACAGGGGGCACAGGGAGGAGTACTGGTCTGCTATATACAGGGGGCACATGGAGGAGTACTGGTCTGCTGTATACAGGGGGCACAGGGAGGGATACTGGTCTGCTATATACAGGGGCACATGGAGGAGTACTGGTCTGCTGTATACAGGGGGCACAGGGAGGAGTACTGGTCTGCTATATACTGGGGGCACATGGAGGAGTACTGGTCTGCTATATACAGGGGGAACAGGGAGGAGTTCTGGTCTGCTATATACAGGGGGCACATGGAGGAGTACTGGTCTGCTATATGCAGGGGGGCACATGAAGGGATACTGGTCTGCTATATACAGGGGCACAGGGAGGGATACTGGTCTGCTATATACAGGGGCACATGGAGGAGTACTGGTCTGCTGTATACAGGGGACACAGGAAGGGATACTGATCTGCTATATACAGGGGGACATGGAGGGATACTGGTCTGCTATATACAGGGGGACACAGGGAGGGATACTGGTCTGCTTTATACTGGGGGCACAGGGAGGAGTACTGGTCTGCTATATACAGGGGGCACAGGAAGGGATACTGGTCTGCTATATACAGGGGGCACAGGGAGGGATACTGGTCTGCTATACACAGGGGGCACAGGGAGGGATACTGGTCTGCTATATACACGGGGAACAGGGAGGGATACTGGTCTGCTATATACACAGGGAGGGATACAGGTCTGCTGTATACAGGGAGCACAGGCAGGGATACTGGTCTGCTATATCAGGGGGCACATGGAGGAGTACTGGTCTGCTATATACAGGGGGACACAGGGAGGAGTACTGGTCTGCTATATACTGGGGGCACATGGAGGAGTACTGGTCTGCTATATACAGGGGGCACATGGAGGAGTACTGGTCTGCTGTATACAGGGGGCACAGGGAGGGATACTGGTCTGCTATATACAGGGGGACATGGAGGGATACTGGTCTGCTATATACAGGAGCACAGTGAGGGATACTGGTCTGCTGTATACAGGGGGCACAGGGAGGAGTACTGGTCTGCTATATACAGGGGACACAGGGAGGGATACTGGTCTGCTATATACAGGGGACACAGGGAGGGATACTGGTCTGCTATATACAGGGGGACACAGGGAGGGATACATCTGTTAAGTCAAAGGTTACAATACAATTAGAGAATGACACATTACAGTCCATTAATAATAGGGGGCAGTAGTACAGTACATGAGGGGACACAGTGCCACATTAGGGGGCATCACCTTAGAGTGACTAAAGGGGGGGGGCAAACTAAAATTTTGCACCAGGGCCCATCAGCCCTTAGCTACGCCCCTGGGGATCGGTCCTGTCAGACTAATCTGATCAGCTTCTATGAAGAGGTCAGTTATAGACTGGACTTGGGGGAGGCTGTAGATGTTGTATATCTGGACTTTTCAAATGCATTTGATACTGTGCCACATGAAAGGTTAATCTACAAAATGAGGATGCTGGGGCTGGGGGAAAACATATGCAAATGGGTAAGTAACTGGTTGTGTGATAGAAAACAGAGGATGGTCATTAATGGAACATATTCAGATTGGGTTTTAGTTACTAGTGGGGTACCACAGGGGTCAGTGTTGGGTCCACTTCTTTTTAATATTTTTATTAATGATCTTGTTGAGGGGCTACAGAGTAGAATCTCCATTTTTGCAGATGATACTAAACTGGATAGAGTAATCACCACAGAGGATGATAATATCATATTACAGAGGGATTTGGAGAAGCTAGAGGCTTGGGCGGTGAAATGGCAAATAAAGTTTAATGTGGATAAATGTAAGGTTATGCATTTGGGCCGTAGAAATAATAAGTACAATTATGTGCTAAATAATAAAACACTGGGTAAAACTACTTCCGAAAAGGACCTGGGGGTATTGGTGGATAGTAAACTCAACTTTAGGGATCAGTGCCAGGCAGCAGCTGCCAAGGCTAATAAAATAATGGGATGCATCAAAAAAGGCATAGATGCTAAGGATGAGAACATAGTTTTGCCTCTTTATAAATCACTGGTCAGACCACATATGGAATACTGTGTACAGTTTGGGGCACCGGTATATAAGAAGGACACAGCTGAACTGGAGCGGGTGCAGAGGGCAACAAAGGTCATTAAGGGAATGGGTGGGTTACAGTACCAGGACAGGTTATCAAGCTTGGGGTTATTTACGCTAGAAAAAAGACGTCTTAGGGGCGATCTGATCACAATGTACAAATATATGAATGGACAGTACAGAGATCTTTGTAGTGGTCTTTTTACTCCTAGGTCTGTAACCATGACAAGGGGGCATCCTCTACGTCTATAGGAAAGAAGATTTCATCATCAGCTTCGACGCGGGTTCTTTACTGTACGAGCGGTAAGACTGTGGAACTCTCTGCCACATGATGTTGTCATGGTTGATTCATTAAATAAGTTCAAGGGAGGCCTGGATACTTTTCTTGAACAACATAATATTACAAGTTATCGGCATTAGATTTCCGGTGATACGTTGATCCAGGGATTATTCTGATTGCCATTGGAGTTGGGAAGGAATTTTCTCCCTGTGATGGGGCAATTGTCATCTGCCTCATAGGGGTTTTTGCCTTCCCCTGGATTAACACAGTAGGGTTTCCCTAAGTTGAGCCTGATGGAGTCTTGTCTTCTTTCAACCTTATTAACTATGTTACTATGACGCACCACAGAATGTTAGTAAAATAACTTTCTTTACCAATATATTTTCTTTTATCATAATGTTGAAAATAGGTTTTATCATCTGGAAATGGGAAGGATGCCAAGAGTCATCACATCTATTTGGAGCAGTGGTGTACAGTGGGTTGACCGCACATGGAGCAAGGGAAAGAATCGTACGCCCCATGGTGGCCAAGGGTGGTATGCGCCCACCCCTGGATACAGTGACACAAACTTTCTTGGTTAGAGGATAGGTGAAGTGCAATGTGTTGTGCACTAAGAAATTCTGAGTCTTGATAGCTTGAAACAAGTATAATCTTTACTAGAGATTCTTGGTAGGACAACAAATCATACAGTCTTTCGGAATACAAGTGAAAACATTTCAGGGTTTAACACTTGTGTCAGTTGAGATCCCTTGAAAAGGGTGACTTTGGGTATACTTGAGATAGGCATTAGGTGTTTTTACAGCTTGTAGGTATATAGGACTGACTTTAGCTTTGGTGTAGTGGAGCTACTTGAGGGAAGGAGGGCTTGTCCAGACCCGAAAATTCTCAACTAGAGAGGGCTCTGACCACCTTGGGAGTGGCGAGTAACAATATCTGCATCCATTGGTATGAGTGTCTGCCTTCACTATCTTGTGGGCACCAAATGTCACACAATCAGGAATGCGGGTCCCAAATACGGGGAAGCTAGCCATCGGGGTGACCCTTAGGAAACCTAGCGCTGATCCTTAGCTAACTGCTGGCTTGACTTGACAAAGCCTCCTCTAAACTCCTCGGATAGCCCATCTGTGTAGGTCACGTTATCGCTTACCTCTTTCATCTCACTAAGGTTTCTCTCGCCAGACATGGAGTTCTGGAACTCTTTTCTATAGTAACTAAATCACTCACTGGGACATAACTAGTCTACTCTCTCTCCACAGACTAGTAGCTGGTAACACACTAACTAAAACTGAAACTTACTTTACCCCATATCTATCTAGGGAGCTCTAGGATTGGGGGAAACACACCCTGTGATAGGATGGGAGTGAGGGAAGGGCTTTACGTGAGATACCCTCGACAGGGATTGGATCTCAGTCAGCTTTGAAATCAAAACCTTTGATAGGCTAAAACACATAATCAGAACAGTTAACCCACATATTACTTTTCCTGCAGCTGTACCTTACTATTGTACTGGGCAACAGTGACACCAAGTGGAGGGGGTAGTATATTACAGCCTAGGGTCCCATAGCATATAATACACATAGTACCAACCTATACTTTCTACAAAGAAGTAGTGGAGACCTGCCAAGGGACATTGCAGAGCCATGTTTAACCCCTTTAAAGGGATCAAAGAATTGCTGTTTGCAGGTATCATACACTAGAATTGCTCTGGTTTCTCAATAGTGCTTTGAGGGGTATTTTGTGTCATTCCATTCCTAGGAATCCCAGTTATTTTGTATAGTAGTTGTATTTTGTGTCTCCTTTGTGGTAAGATTTAAGCAGCTGGCCCTGAATCAATGAAACTACAGACTTGATACTTGACACTTTTGTCCAGGACACACCTTGGTTTTCTTAATAGGACTCTTGTGACGTTCCATGAAACCTTTAAATTACAGTATTTCCATGGATTTAGGGGAAGGCTTTAGTAGTCATAAGGATTTACACCTGTCATTATATACCAGATAACTACTATAATTGTGAAGCAAGCCAGAGTAGGTATTTTAGTTATAAAGAATTCCCTGCCAGTCACTGAGAATACCTGTATCCTGGTAGGAATTGTCGCCTTATATTGATTTCAAAGAGCCAGTTGTGTATTTCCTGGAAATAACCTGCTCTTAGTATGAAGAGCCATGTCTACACAGTGGAACAGAATATAATGGCTGACATGTTACATTTATTTAGTCTTTTTTCTCTATTCTTTTTAGGTTTCTATTTTTTTTTTATATTTAGCATAAATAGTGAAGTGATTTGCTGTGAAAGTAGTGGACACTAAGGCTGGAAAATAGAGGTATGGTCACCAATGGCACTGCTTATACCTGGGAAAAATTTAGGCTCAGGCATTAAGAATATATTTCCCCTGATGAAGCAGTTACCTGTGAAATGCGCTGGGACTGATGGGCTGTTTCTTTGCCTTCTCTATACATTTTGTTGCTGCATTACATTAGCATGTTTGGAATCTTTTTTCGTCATGTTATTATATACCTATTTATGAGACAACTTCCATAAGGTATGGTTATTAGCATATACACGTATTGTTGTTCAGGTACTCCAGCATCCCCACCATCTTTCTTTTCTGTGTGGGGTTGATTTTACATTTTTTCATGATTAATTTTTATCTGACAATCAGTTAAATTCTATTTTATTCCTCCATAGGTGCCAATATTGTAATTTATAACATTGCTCCAGTGGTATGAGTAACACCAGCACCTGGACTCTGGATGTTTTGAATGCTGATTTAAAGCAAATGTACTTTACTGCGTTATTACTGTAAATTTCAAATCACTAAGATCCCTTACAATCTTTAGTGAGGAGTGGAGCAGATCATAGGATCCTATCTCACTCTACAACACTTGTTTCCCCTGGTATGTGATGCACAGCTCCTACGCTGCAGTTGGCCATTCATTACTCCATCTATAGACATGAATGGTGAGGCTGACTTTTGAGGGTATCTCTTCATTTCTCACCTTTCTATCATTTACAGAGTAGACTGGCAAACTTCCAATGATCCTTTGTTTAATGTAAATACACAAAAGAAATGAGTTTGTTGCCCATGTACCAGTGATCACCTCCGATCATTGTGCTAAAATCTCGTTTTCTATAAATATTATACTATAATTCTTTGTTGTCAATTATTGCTCATATTCGCGCACCTCATACCTTGTACTCGTATACTCTTATAAAGCCTGGACAAAGTAATAGTGAGCAAAAGCCAAAGAGCAAAATTACCTATAGGCATCAACTACCCAAGGTTCTTCATATATTGAGTTCTCCAGCAAGACATAATGGTTTAAATAGAAAATTTACAGATAAGTTTTCATATTTGGCAGAAGAGGTGATAATGCAGCAATTCTAATGGTTACCACTTTGCCAAGCACCTTAGATAGGGGTACTCTGGAGATTTTTTTTTTTTCTTTCTTTCATTTCAACCGGTGTCAGAAAGTTATACAGGTTTGTAAGTTTAAGTTTGTAAGTGTAAGTCTATTTTAAAATCTCCCGTCTTCCTTTACTTATCAGCTGCTGCATGTCCTGCAGGAAGTTATGTATTCTTTTCAGTGTTACATGGTGCTCTCTGCTGCCACCTCTGTTCATGACAGGAACTGTTCAGAGTAGTAGCAAACCCCCATGGAAAACCTCTCCTGCTCTGGACAGTTCCTGACATGGACAGAGGTGGCAGCAGAGAGCACTGTGTCACACTGGAAAGACTACACCCCTTCCTGCAGGACATACAGCAACTAATAATTACTGAAGACAATATTTTTAAATAAAAGTAACTTAGAAATCTGTATAACTTTCACCGTACATTAGAGGGCAGTGGCACAGTACATTAGAGGGTACAGTACATTAGAGGACAGTGGCACAATTCATTTGGTGCATTGTGGTACATCATTTGATGACAGTGGTATAGATCATTTGGCATGGTTGCATAATACATTAGGGGACAGTGGCTCATTAGGGGGCAGTATCATCAATAAATTACTTAAGGGGGTACAGTGGCACATTGTGGTGATGTGAGGGGCAGAGTGACATAATTAGTTACTGTATTTCAGTACACTATTCACACCTGTTCTATCCCTTACATGTTCAGTGCTTCCACTCTGGTCCTCCATGCCACCTTTCCTTACTTTCTTGGAGATATTACCTGTCAAATCACTGGCTTCAGGGGTCTTCTTCCACCTGCTGCTGAGGCCAGTCATTGACTACAGGGTATACAGGCACAGCATCTCTGCAGGGGAGTAAACAAAGGTGGCGAGGAGGAGCAGCAGCACTGGACACAACGGAAATAAAACAGTTGAGGATACCATCCCTTTTATTTTCTGACAAAACCAGATGGTACTTTTTAGATAGGTCAGACAATCCCTTTAAGGGGTCATGGTGGTGGAATAATTCAGATCAGGAATCACTGGTGCCGCGTTGTGTGAAGTAGGCAGTAGTAGAGGAGACAGTATAGAGAGCAAGGATCCAAAGACAAGAAGACCGTCTTCATGGAGAAGAAAGTGAAAATAAACAACTCTGATCAGAGAGGACGTCACCTGCGAATAACAGGATATAACTGTTTGTTCTGCCTCTGACTGTATCTCATTTGGAAGGGGGGAGCAAAGTGCTCCAGGGCCCACAAGCCTTTAGCTGCGCCCCTGAATCCAGCCAATTCAAGATGGTGGAAAAAATACTGACAAAAGAAGGTTCCTGTTACAGTTGTGCCATGCAAGGCTTGTATATGGAGGTAAAATGTCAACATTGAACGCTGAGACATGCATGCATGGACCGGAGCAGGTCCCATTGACTTTAAAAGCTCAAATTTAGTCATCTAATCATTTTCTTCATGTGTTTTGACTAAAAGAGTGGTGTGTTGGGTTTTTAAGTCCTAACACAAATAGGGCTACATTCACACTACACCAGAGCTTCGGTCTCAGAATCTGAAATTACATAATAAATATTATCCAGGTCTTATAAAGCGATCAACGATTTCTCGTTCGGTCGTTAATCGTTACTGCATTTCAACCGAACGATTATCGTTTAGATTCGAACGATTTAACGATAATCTGAACGATAATTGTCCGGTGGAATAGGGCCCTAAGCCAGGGGTAGCTCAGGAGATAGGAGGCAGTTGTTAAAATACAACATGCAACATGCCCAGTCCACATCTTCCACACCAGCGGACAATCCCCCCCCCCCCCCCCATACACATTGGATTTTAGCAGATTATTTCAGCATTAGTTTAGTTTAGTTTTAGGGGGAGAAACTTCTTACGTGGATGGCCAGGCACCAATGACTAAAATAGCCTGAATGTATTCAGCTGGTGACAATGTTCTGGTCATTTTCCACACATACTTAGGCTCACACTGCATCAGAGATTTGATGCCTCCGTCACCATTGTCATCCATCACTAACAAACGGCACCAATTGGCACAAACAACAGACCCCACGGCTGTCAGGTTTTTCCGGTTTTGTCTGTCATGTTACAGGAGTGTCAAAGGACAAAAAAAAGATGCATGCAGTGTTTTTTTATTATGTAATTTCAGATTCTGAGACCGAAGCTCTGGTGTAGTGTGAATGTAGCCCTATTTGTGTTAGGACTTAAAAACCCAACACACCACTCTTTTAGTCAAAACACATGAAGAAAATGATTAGATGACTAAATTTGAGCTTTTAAAGTCAATGGGACCTGCTCCGGTCCATGCATGCATGTCTCAGCGTTCAATGTTGACATTTTACCTCCATATACAAGCCTTGCATGGCACAACTGTAACAGGAACCTTCTTTTGTCAGTATTTTTTCCACCATCTTGAATTGGCTGGATTCAGGGGCGCAGCTAAAGGCTTGTGGGCCCTGGAGCACTTTGCTCCCCCCTTCCAAATGAGATACAGTCAGAGGCAGAACAAACAGTTATATCCTGTTATTCGCAGGTGACGTCCTCTCTGATCAGAGTTGTTTATTTTCACTTTCTTCTCCATGAAGACGGTCTTCTTGTCTTTGGATCCTTGCTCTCTATACTGTCTCCTCTGCTACTGCCTACTTCACACAACGCGGCACCAGTGATTCCTGATCTGAATTATTCCACCACCATGACCCCTTAAAGGGATTGTCTGACCTATCTAAAAAGTACCATCTGGTTTTGTCAGAAAATAAAAGGGATGGTATCCTCAACTGTTTTATTTCCGTTGTGTCCAGTGCTGCTGCTCCTCCTCGCTACCTTTGTTTACTCCCCTGCAGAGATGCTGTGCCTGTATACCCTGTAGTCAATGACTGGCCTCAGCAGCAGGTGGAAGAAGACCCCTGAAGCCAGTGATTTGACAGGTAATATCTCCAAGAAAGTAAGGAAAGGTGGCATGGAGGACCAGAGTGGAAGCACTGAACATGTAAGGGATAGAACAGGTGTGAATAGTGTACTGAAATACAGTAACTAATTATGTCACTCTGCCCCTCACATCACCACAATGTGCCACTGTACCCCCTTAAGTAATTTATTGATGATACTGCCCCCTAATGAGCCACTGTCCCCTAATGTATTATGCAACCATGCCAAATGATCTATACCACTGTCACCAAATGATGTACCACAATGCACCAAATGAATTGTGCCACTGTCCTCTAATGTACTGTACCCTCTAATGTACTGTGCCACTGCCCTCTAATGTACGGTGCCAATGTGCCCTCCAGTGTACTGTACAACTGTCCCCTCTAATGTACTGTGCTACTGTCCCCCTAATGTACTCTGCCACTGCCTTCTAATGTACTGTGCCACTGTCCTGTAATGTTCTGCACCACTGTCCCCTTGGATGTGATGTGCCACTGTCCCCTCTAATGTACTGTGCCACTGTTCCCTCTAATGTACTATGCCACTGTCCCCTCTAATGTACTGTGGCAATGTGTTATAATGTACTGCTCCACTGTCCCCTCTAATGTACCGTACCACTGTCCCCTCTAATGTATTGTACCACTGTTCCCTCTAATATACTGTACCACTGCCCTCTAATGTACTGTGCCCCTGTCCCCTCTAATGTGCCACTGCCCTCTTAAGTACTGTGCCACTGTCGCCTCTAATGTGCCACTGCCCTCTAATGTACTGTGCCACTGTCCCCTCTAATGTGCCACTGCCCTCTAATGTACTGTGCCACTGTCCCCTCTAATGTATTGTGCCACTGTCCTCTAATGTACTGTGCCACTGTGCCCTCCAGTGTACTGTACCACTGTCCCCTCTAATGTACTGTACCACTGTCCCCTCTAATGTACTCTGCCATTACCTTCTAATGTACTGTGCCACTGTCCTCTAATGTTCTGCACCACTGTCCCCTTGGATGTGATGTGCCACTGTTCCCTCTAATGTACTGTGCCACTGTTCCCTCTAATGTACTGTGGCAATGTGTTATAATGTACTGCACCAGTGTCCCCTCTAATGTACTGTACCACTGTCCTCTAATGTACTGTACCACTGCTCCCCTCTAATGTGCCACTGCCCTCTTATGTACTGTGCCACTGTCCCCTCTAATGTACTGTGGCAATGTGTTATAATGTACTGCACCACTGTCCCCTCTAATGTACCGTACCACTGTCCCCTCTAATGTACTGTACCACTGTTCCCTCTAATGTACTGTACCACTGCCCTCTAATGTACTGTGCCCCTGTCCCCTCTAATGTGCCACTGCCCTCTTAAGTACTGTGCCACTGTCCCCTCTAATGTGCCACTGCCCTCTAATGTACTGTGCCACTGTCCCCTCTAATGTGCCACTGCCCTCTAATGTACTGTGCCACTGTCCCCTCTAATGTATTGTGCCACTGTCTTCTAATGTACTGTGCCACTGTGCCCTCCAGTGTACTGTACCACTGTCCCCTCTAATGTACTGTACCACTGTCCCCTCTAATGTACTCTGTCATTACCTTCTAATGTACTGTGCCACTGTCCTCTAATGTTCTGCACCACTGTCCCCTTGGATGTGATGTGCCACTGTTCCCTCTAATGTACTGTGCCACTGTTCCCTCTAATGTACTGTGGCAATGTGTTATAATGTACTGCACTACTGTCCCCTCTAATGTACTGTACCACTGTCCTCTAATGTACTGTACCACTGCTCCTCTCTAATGTGCCACTGCCCTCTTATGTACTGTGCCACTGTCCCCTCTAATGTGCCACTGCCCTCTAATGTACTGCGCCACTGTCCCCTCTAATGTATTGTGCCACTGTCATCTAATGTACTCTGCCACTGTGCCCTCCAGTGTACTGTACCACTGTCCCCTCTAATGTACTGTGCTACTGTCCCCTCTGATGTGATGTGCCACTGTCCCCCTAATGTACTCTGCCACTGCCTTCTAATGTACTGTGCCACTGTCCTCTAATGTTCTGCACCACTGTCCCCTTGGATGTGATGTGCCACTGTTCCCTCTAATGTACTGTACCACTTTTCCCCTCTAATGTGCCACTGCCCTCTAATGTACTGTGCCCCTTTCCCCTCTAATGTGCCACTGCCCTCTTAAGTACTGTGCCACTGTCCCCTCTAATGTGCCACTGCCCTCTAATGTACTGTGCCACTATCCCCTCTAATGTGCCACTGCCCTCTAATGTACTGTGCCACTGTCCCCTCTAATGTGCCACTGCCTTCTAATGTACTGTGCCACTGTCCTCTAATGTTCTGCACCACTGTCCCCTTGGATGTGATGTGCCACTGTTCCCTCTAATGTACTGTACCACTGTCCCCTCTAATATACTGTATCACTTTCCTCCTAATGTACTGTACCACTGCCCTCTAATGTACTGTGCCCCTTTCCCCTCTAATGTGCCACTGCCCTCTTAAGTACTGTGCCACTGTCCCCTCTAATGTGCCACTGCCCTCTAATGTACTGTGCCACTGTCCCCTCTAATGTGCCACTGCCCTCTAATGTACTGTGCCACTGTCCCCTCTAATGTGCCACTGCCCTCTAATGTACTGTGCCACTGTCCCCTCTAATGTGCCACTGCCCTTTTAAGTACTGTGCCTTTGTCCCCTCTAATGTACTGTGCCACTGTCCCCTCTAATGTATTGTGCCACTATCCTCTAATGTACTCTGCCACGGTGCCCTCCAGTGTACTGTACCACTGTCCCCTCTAATGTACTGTACCACTGTCCCCTCTAATGTACTGTGCTACTGTCCCCTCTAATGTAATGTGCCACTGTCCCCCTAATGTACTCTGCCACTGCCTTCTAATGTACTGTGCCACTGTCCTCTAATGTTCTACACCACTGTCCCCTTGGATGTGATGTGCCACTGTTCCCTCTAATGTACTGTGCCACTGTTCCCTTTAATGTACTGTGGCAATGTGTTATAATGGACTGCACCACTGTCCCCTCTAATGTACTGTACCACTGTCCTCCTAATGTACTGTACCACTGTCCTCTTATGTACTGTACCACTGTCCTCTCTAATGTACTGTACCACTGTCCCCTCTAATGTACTGTACCACTGTCTTGTATGATGTACTGTACCACTGCCCTCTAATGTACTGTACCACTGTCCTGTATGATGTACTGTACCACTGCCCTCTAATGTACTGTACCACTGCTCCCCTCTAATGTGCCACTGCCCTCTAATGTACTGTGCCACTGTCCCCTCTAATCATGTATTGTGCCACTGTGCCCTCTAATGTATTGTGCCACTGTGCCCTCTAATGTACCACTGCCCTCTAAAATACTGTGCCTTGTGATGTACTGTGCCACTATCCTCTAATGTACTGTGCCACTGTCCTCTAATCACTGTTTCCCAATCTGTGCCTCTCCAGCTGTTGCAGAACTACAACTCCCATCATGAGCTGTCAGCAGAACAAGATGGGAGTTGTCTTCTTGCTTTCTGGTAAGCTACAGGCTGCAAAACTACGTTTCTGGTCCAGCATCTACATCATTGTTTGTATCCTTCATTTATACTTTAAGTTGAATGAAAAACATGATTTTTTTATTTTTAAACTGAGGTTTCTCTGCTGAGTAGTGCGGGATCCTGTGAGATAACCCCCAGCATGTAGAGTAAAGTTGGTGGGTGCGATGCTCTGCAGAGTGTGTGGGCTGCTGGGATACAGCCCAGTGCTGGAGGATGGAGCTGCTATAGCAGGGGAGGCTCCGCACAATAGCGAGCAGGCTCGGGTCACGTGACTGCTGCTCTCCTAGAAAACACCGCGGAGTGGTGCGAGCTCTGCAGATCCCGTCAGCTGCAGCCGGGGCTCGGTGTGTGCGGGCTGGACTGCAGGGGGCGCACTCATGTCACAGAGGTGGTTTGACCGGGTGAGGGTCCCTGATACGGCGGGCACCGGGATGCACAGGGCCATGCTGGTCAAGTCCGGTAAGCGAGGGATTTATTCTGTATTCTGCTCATGGCTTCTACATGCAGTGCTGACAGGCTGCAGAGCATCGCACTGTGCGCAGCCCATAGGTGATGGAGCAAGATTGACACCGGCAGTTTACATTTCAAGAGGTTCTGCAGCAGCTTTGCATGTTATTTTATTGCATTGTGTCCTATAACCTGTGGCTTCTGTGGATGTTAGGAAACTACAACTCCCAGCATCCCCTGCCCATAGCATGCTAGGTGTTATAGTCTCACAGTAGCTTCCATCCTTCTGGATTGCTGGGAGTTGTGGTGTACACAATTGTTCACATACAATGTATCCTTTATACCATAGCTGGGACTGTCAGTATCTGCTAGTAATGCACCTGTATACATATGGAGGGGGCAAAGGGATAAGTAACTAGGAAGGAGCAGCCCTTTGGGTGTCTCCTTCTATTAGGTGCAAGTTGTATCTGTCACTGGGAAAGCTGGGTAACAATAAGTAGAGACGCCATTATAGATCTCATAGGTTGTCCCTGATTTCTTAGTGTAAAATTGACATATCTGCCCACTTATATATAATAATATCTTTATATACTTCTTTATTGCTGCAGAATTCTTTCCGTCTACTGTGGGAGTTGTACCGGTGCCCATGGACATGTAGTAAAGTTGGAATTATCTCTGTTTTTTTTCTAGGACAGGGAACCTTGGCTCTACAGCTGTTGCAGAACTACAACTCCCATCATGCCTGGACAGCCAAAGCTTTAGCTTTGTCTGTCCATGCATGATGGGAGTTGTAGTTTTGCAACAGGTGGAGAGCCAAGGTTCCTTACCCCTGTTCTGGGACAATGTTATCAAACCTGTAGCTTTCCAGCTTTTGCAAGACTACAACTCCCAGCATGCCCAGACAGCCAACGGCTGTCTGGGCATGCTGGGAGTTGTGGTCTTGCAACTGCTGGAGAGTCAAAGGTTTAAAGCTACTCATCTACAGTAATAGGAGTCTGTTTTCCTCCTTATACAATGCGTATATAACTGTATAGCTGCCTATAGATCCTGGTGGGTCCATAGGGCGACACAGAGACATTTTTATTCATTGTCAATTGCAATTGTAACTTATGTCGAGAGGGAAAAGGGAGCCCCCACCCCCGCGAGGTACACTGCCGTCATTGGGATAGACAGTCATTGTAACGTCTTTGTGATCCTGCGCTGAGCATTACAAGATTCCTTATAGGAGAGGTCCCCCCATGTATGTCACATCATTCTCACAGGGTAGATAGGAAACCATCAGTTTCTATAGTAAAGTTACTATTCAATTTATGTAGTGATGGAAATATTTGTAAATAAAAATCTAAATATTTACAAATTTAAAATAAATGCTGTTACTGAGAGTTAGAAACTACTTGTTCTGGGAGAGTTTAGTCCTTCTGGATGGAATATCTAGATCTGGATCATACTTGTAGTTGTTCTTCTGTGCAGTTCCGTTAAATAGGTGAAGACCATAGTTGAGCAAATCTCCCAGTAAGAGCTGCCAATCCTGAGTTTGGGCTCTGTTCTTACCATCGTCATGGCTTATGTCGCAATGGAAGCCATAACACCGGCACAGAACCTGCCAAATGACAGATAGCAAATGGGACCAAGGGACTAGTGATGAGCAAACATCAGAAGAACGTCCAGGTCCAAGCCACATGGCCGAACCCAAACACTCAGCGTTCAACTCCTGGCGTCTATGGAGTCCTGGAAAGCTCCTTCACCGGCCTACGTCTGTTTCACGCCCTCCGGCGCTTTGTCAAAGCTGCCTTGACAAAGCGCTGGAAGGCGTGAAACGGACGTAGGCCGGTGAAGGAGCGTTCCTCATGTGTCCTGTTATGCTATTTTAATCAATCAAGGTGGATATATGGTGAGTGCCGCTAATGCTACGTTTACACGGAGCGATAATTCGCCCAATCGATCGTTTAACGATTTTGAAGCAACGATTTGGTTTTGATAACGATCAGCGTTTAGTCCAATAAATCGTTAGAAAAATCGTTTGAAAATTCGTAAGAAAAATCGTTATTGCAATCGTTTTTAAGATCTCTTAAGCCCATCTTTTACATAGGGTAAATCGGTGAAAGACTGTCTACACGAAGCGATCTGCGAATTTTCAGCGAACGACGATTTGAGAACATGTTGAAAGATCAAAATAAACGTTTTCTCACTCGTCGTTTGATCGTTTGCTGTGTTTACACAGTACGAGTATCGCTCAAATGCGATCGCTTATGAAAAAATGTGAACGATAATCGTTCCGTGTAAACGCAGCATTAGAGTCTTCTTTATTATCTACATGATGAACTGATATGATAAGCAGAGCTCCACCTACACCGCTATACCTGCTCTCGATCTGCAGAGCCCTGTAGTTCCTGGATATAGCCAAACATGATGTTTGCTTATCACTACAAGGGACCCCATTGCTTTCTTATAAGGTCCTTCAGGTTCTAGCATGGTGTCTGTGGTTTTGACAGGACGAACAGGGTGGAGCCCCTGACTATAGTGTGCATTGAGCCTTAAGGCCCTATCACACCTAGCGATTAGCGGACGTATTAGGCCACTTAGCGTCCGTTATGACCGATAATCGCTTGGGGTAATAGCTCCTGTTAAAAGGCAACGATCAGCCGACATGTACAATGCCTGCTGATCCTTGTCTTTCAACATGTTGAAAAAAAAAAACCAAGAATGATAGTGACGATCTGCTCGCTTCGTAAAATAGATCGTCCGGGCAGCCCCCCTGCTCCTACCTGCTTGCTGTCGGCACGTGTAATAGCACGGGCAGCGATCAGGGAATGAGGAGCAAGCGAGCGCTGATCTGACAGGTCGGCGCTCACTTGCTCCTAAACATCGGGCCATGTAATAGGGGCTTTAGTCCTGCAAGTATTTCCCTGTATTTCCATTGAATACAGTGGGAAAGTCGAGCATTTAACCAGCATTTAACCTATTGCATTTTTCATTCTAATTACAGTACATTTTGTCCCTTGAAGGGATGCTTAAATAAAATATACCAAAATTTTAATGAAAAAAGGTAATAGGTATAACTGTTTGGCCATCAGTTATTGAAACACCTCAAGGTGTCTGGCCGAGCATCAAGCTCAAACAGGCACCCTGATGCATAACTGAGCACGCTCGCCCAACACTAGTGGAGACCGTCTCATTTCAGAATTCTGAATTTGAAAAATAGAACAACTCTTACAGGACCAAATGAACGGATGGCCATCAGCTTGTTTGTCAGCTGATCACATCTTATAAGTGGGTTTAAAGGGTTTGTTCACCAAAAAAAAAATAAAAAATTCTTTCAAATCAGCTGGTACCAAAGATTTGTAATTTACAAAGTCTCCCAGTACTTATTAGCTGCTGTATGTCCTGCAGGAGGAGGTGTATTCTCTGCAGTATAACAAAGTGTTCTTTGCTGCCACCTCTGTCCATGACAGGAACTGTCCAGAGCAATAGCAAATCTCCATTAAAACCTCTCCTGCTTTCTAGACTACACCACTTCCTGCAGGACATACAGCAGCTGATAAGTACTGGAAGATGTGAGA
Organism: Dendropsophus ebraccatus; assembly: GCF_027789765.1. Classification (NCBI taxonomy): domain Eukaryota; kingdom Metazoa; phylum Chordata; class Amphibia; order Anura; family Hylidae; genus Dendropsophus; species Dendropsophus ebraccatus. The sequence continues at coordinate 127,632,261 of NC_091457.1, forward strand.
TTTTTTAAAATAGATTAAATTACAAATATTAACCCCTTTAAAAATACGTGTGTACATAATATGCCTTACTAACAGGCCTCTAGAGTGCTCCAGATGACTCCTGACATCCACAGGAGTGTCGTACCCAGGGGTCAGTCAGTAAAAGGGTGAAGGCCTCGCCTGTCTCGGGTTCCTCTATGCTGCTTGTCTTGGCACCACATGTGTTTATTCTGTAATCTTTGTATAACTTGCCGGTATTAGTTTTGGTTGGTTCTTAGGCCGATAATTCTGTAGTAAACATCTTCATTGTCCTGAACTCACCAGGTCATTGCTTTACAGTGACACATCTCTCATCCTCCCCCATATAACATATAGATCCCATGTGCGTCATGTTTACATCCGAAGCTCGGCCATGACTTTTTGTCAGGTTATATGTTTATTGCACCTGTAGCACAATGCTGGCTAGGAAACACATTGTGAAATAGAGCTGGTTTACTGTTGTATATTGTGCTGTAGTTTATCAATGCTGTCACCGGGGCCAAGACAAACACTTATCTTCAGTGGAGTAATAGATGAAGACATGGTGCAAGAGTGGAGAGGTCTGTGGTAGGATCACCCGGATGTAAATAAAAGGACAGTCACATTGGGGCGCTGGAAAATGTGGGGGCTGTCTGTGGTTTTGTTGGTAATGGAACTTGATCAGAATAGAAAGTGTCTTGGCTGTGTGTGGGCAGTGGGATAATGTGTGTGGCCGCCAACAGGCCAAGGTGGGGACAGAATTCAAACTTCTCTTTGGTGAGGTGCCACCTTTAAAAGGAAACTATCAGCAGGTTAGATTCGTCTAACCTGCTGATGGTTTCCCTTTAGGGTAGCTTCACACGTACCGGATCCGCAGCGGATTTGACGCTGCGAGTTTACAGTGAAATCCGCTGCGAATCCATGTAGTGTGAAGGTCTATGGGGTTACATATCCGCAGCGGAATTTTCATTCCACTGTGGATATGTAACCTGGCCCTTTAACCCCCAGCAGCTCCCGTCCCGAAGCATACATTACCTGCTCGGCGCCGCTGCTGTGTGTGAAGCTCCCTGCTCCCCATCAGCCAATCACTGCTGCCGTGCACTGATTGGCTGATGGGGATTGCCGGGAGCCTCACACACAGCGCAGTAATGTATGCTCCAGGCGGCTGGGGGTTAAAGGGGCCGGGTCACATACTGGTAACGGAATGAAAATTCCACTGCAGGTATGTGACCCATTCAACTTCACACTACCAGGATCCGCAGCGGATTTCGCTGCAAACTCGCAGTGTGAAATCCGCCGTGCATCCAGTACATGTGAAGCTACCCTTAAAGGGATTTTCCACTCTTTCCTCCACAAACAGCACCATTACCTGGGTGTGGTTTTACTGCTCAGTTCCAATAAAGTGAATCCAGCTGCAATATCACACAATACCTGAGAACAGAGATGGCGTTGTGCTGTTTTTACACATAGACAACAATGGGAGAGCTTATACTAGGTGTAGGGGCGGCGGCAGATCTTTGCCATCTCCTAAGGACCCTTTAGATCATCTGGGGAGCCCCTCCGCAGCTTCCCGCGGCCCCTCCCCCCACTGCCAGCGCATGTAATATTGCCGGCATCGAGCTGGAAACGAGAATCAAGAGAACGCTGACCTGACAGGTTGGCGCTTGCTTGCTCCTTGAGATCGCCCTGTGTAATAGGGGCTTTAGACATCAGAACCCTCATTATTCTGAACAGCTAGTAATCGGTCCTGTAATAATAAAGCAATGGTATTGGATTTGTCATATCTGATCTTTTGCGCATTCTGAATCAGTAATGTGATGTTTTTCATAGACCATCTGTTCCTGATAGATGCTGCTAAGTCTCGGGCCCTTCAGTTCTTGTATTTTCCTCTTCTGATTAAAAAAAAGCCTGTTGAGAACTTCAAGTATTTTCATTTTATTTATGTGACGTCTTAAAGGGGTACTCTGACACTTTACAACTTTTAATATAATGATCCTTTATATAAAATAAAACATCTTATTCTTACCTCACCACACTCCCCCGATGTCCTCCTGCTCTGTCTCCGGGTCCCCTCTGACTCTGCTGCTGCCTCCACTTCTGAGATGAACTTGTCTCAACAGCGACAACCTGCTCAGCCAATCACTGACTGAAATGGGAGAGCTCCGTGGCCAGTGGTTTGCTGAGTGGGCCGTCACTGCCAAGACAAACACGTCCCCAAAGTGGCAGCGGCAACGGTCAGAGGGAAAACCCAGGGACAGTGCAGAAGGACCCAAAGGGGAGCATGGATAAGTAAGGCTAGCATTATATTAAAAGTTTTCAAAGTTTATCTGGGAAGTTGTATAGTTTATAGTCTCTTTCTACATTGGCAATGTCAATTTAAGTCATCAGACTCATAAGTGGGTTGAGGTCAGTTCTCATTATGCGCAGTTTTGATGCATTTTCTTATTGAAAATGTGTTTTTCAGAGAAGTATTGCCATGAGGAGAAAGTGATTTGACCTGCAATCACAACTGATGTGTTTTATGAAGATCTTGTGGTTACTGTATGTTGACATGTTGCGTTTTTACTTCATTTTTGTAACGTTTTTACTGTGTTTTGGCCTGCAATTTTCCAAAACTTTTGTGAGAATAATGCATTATACCTTGATTTCTGCAAATGCAGTGAAATATTGCCTTCTTTAAACGATTTTGAAGAAATTACAACAATTATATTATTAAATGTGGCAAAGACACAACATGAGAACTCATGTAGCTGCTACATGTCATGATCCCCTCAGGACAGACCAATTCCTTAGACACATAAAACCATTTGATTGTCTTGTGGTCTGACAAAGATCAGCGATAATCGGCTGATCGTGTCTTTTGGTCCTGACCTAAAATCATGTGCTTCGGACCAACAGCTGATTAATCTGTAAAAAATTAAATTAAACAAACTATACTTACCTCTTCACGCTCCCTGATGTCCTGCTAGCTTTGGCTCGCTCCTGGCAGTGTCTGAAGTGACAGGTCCCTCAGCCAATCATCAGGACAGTGGTACAGCCAGTGATTTGCTGAGCAGCCTGTCACTTCCGACACTGCAGGGAGCAGGCTGAAGCTAGCAGGACATCAGGGAGCAGGGAGAGGCATGTATAGTTTATTATGTTACAAGGGCTGCACGGACATCGCTAATGATATACACACAGCCCTTTCTGCACAATTATAGGCCTGTATACAGCCACAACAAGTAAGCGCCGATCTAGCAGATCGGCCTCGCTCATATCATGTCATTGGGCTGTGTAATAAAACCCTTAAAGACCCCTCTGCCATTTGACTGTGGGGGGCTCAAACTGGTTTGGGCCCAGGAGCCTGAACACCCCATAGTTGAATGTAGGATGCAGGTTCAGCAACATGGCTTTATAAATTCACAGAATCTCACCTTTTATTGTGGTGACTCATGAATCCTGTTGTGATTTACTAACAATCAACACAACTTGCCACCTTCACAACTCCATATACATTTATTATATTTGGAAATACAGTTTTCTTAGATGAAACACGCACGTTGCTTCTGTACACCCACATAAGTGGCTCTAAATGACTCCCCGAAGAGCCTTACATAAAGCTTAGCCATGGCACACTGAGTACACTGAAAACAGGGATTTTTTTCCACTTACTTTGCTTTCTATTATCTAAAATATGTGGTGGGTTGATTTTAAGTTTATTTTGCAGTTTGACTATTTCTTTGTATAGGTGTTTACAGCAACTACCTTACCAGAAGTTAGTGGACTTTCTAAACCAGGCAAATGTCAGGCTCTAAGATTTTTTTATTGTCCCCAGAAAACTATTTTAGGCATTGTTCTTTTTTTTGCCTGTTTTTTTTTTTTTTTTTTTTGGCCTGCCATGATTTGGAGGCAAAAAGACAGCTGCATTATGATACTACAAACATAATTTTCAAAATACGGCTATATTTTCATTGCAAAATGATGGCTGTCAAAAATAGGGGCTCAGGAGTTAGCACTGTAGCCTTGCAGCGCTCAGGTCCTGGGTTCAAATCCCACCAAGGGCAACATCTGCAAAGAGTTTGTATGTTCTCTCTTTGAGTTTGTATGTTCTCCCGATAGGTAAATTTACAGTGGGCCCAAATTGACAAAGTAAAGTGCTGCAGAATCAGTTGGCGCAATACAAATAAAAGCATTACATACCCTAAGGGCCAGTAATGGAGTAAAACTGGCGGAACTCTGTGTGAACTGGCCCTAAAGGTGTGATGCTTACAACATGAAGCTATGGCATGCCATCAGTTTATGATCAATAGGGATCCAATTTCTTGGTTTGGCATATCCTAGCTATATGATATCACTTTATAGTATACACCCTTAAAGTAATGTCAAGTTGTATAGTTAAAGGGGTTGTCCTCCCACAACAATGAAAGTGACTCCAAGGAGTACTTACGTGTGTTAACCTAGCAACAAGTTATCATAGCAGTGCCACTTCAGAAGGCTATCTATGAAATTCAGACAAACTTTTTACTTGAGAGACATTCTATGTAGGCACTTTTCATTCCGACAAGCATATGAGAGTCATTAACGATGTACCCTCCTTCTATTACATCAGAATTCCCCTATAAGTATAGAAAAGGGAATGCCAGAGAATTTTTTTCTTTAAATCTTCCCGCACTGCCATATGCCCTGCAAGAAGTGGTGTATTTTTTTCTGCAGACACAGTGCTCTCTACTGCCAACTCTGTCTATGTCAATAACTGTCTAGGAGCCAACCCTTGGCTTGGTCCTTCCACAGGCTCTTTTTTGCATATTCATGTTACCCAGGGAGCAATGTACTTAGAATTTCATTGCATTGAGTGCTTTACTGCTCCACACTGATGAGGGGCAACATCCCGAAACAGCTGTATGTGGATGGATACCTGGCCTTAGTTTTTCCCTTGTCATTACATTGACTTATAGGGCCACTTAATATGGTGGTTTTTGTGGTTTCCCTACAGGTGTCACCCCTTGGCTGGGTCCTTCCCGGAGGGATATCAGGCTAGTCCTCTGTTACCAGACTCTTAAATGAGGCTCCACAGGCTCTTTTTTGCATATTCATGTTTCCCAGGGAGCAATGCACTTAGAATTTCACTGCATTGACTGCTTTATCTAGCAGCCGGCAGTGTTATCTTTGGCTGAGATCAGTGATCTGTTTCTCTTATGGCTCTACTAGCATTTCTCCCACCTAGCCAAAATCCTGCTCCACACTGATGAGGGGCAACACCCCGAAACAGCTGTATGTGGATGGATACCTGGCCTTAGTTTTTCCCTTGTCATTACATTGACTTTTAGGGCCACTTAATATGGTGGTTTTTGTGGTTTCCCTACAGGAGTCACCCCTTGGCGTGGGTCCTTTCTGGAGGAATATCTGGCTAGTCCTGTGTTTTGAGACTCTTAAATGAGGCTCCACAGGCTCTTTTTTTGCTTATTTATGCTTCCCAGGGGGCAATGCACCTAGGATTTTTCACTGCATTGAGCGCTTTATCTAGCTGCCAGCAGTGTTATTTTTGGCTGGTCTCCCTGAGATCAGCGATCTGTTTTTCCAATAACTGTCTAGAGCAGGAGGGTTCTTAATGGAGATTTCCTACAGGTTTCATCATTTGCTGTCACAGACAGAGGTGCCAGCAGCGAGCACTGTGTCAGATTGGAAAGAATTCACCACTTTCTGTGGGACATACAGCAGTTGATAAGTACATTTTTTAAATAGAAGTAATTTACAAATCTGTTTACCTTTCTGACATCAGTTGATTAAAAAAAAAAGTACTGGAGTTTTTAAACCCCTTTGACTCCCACTTTAAGCTGCAGATCTTCATGTTCAGATTGGCTGCCGTATATTAGCAGAAGCCCACCCCAAGCTCACCAGGAAATGCTTTGTGAACTGGTTTCTATTCCTGTAAATAGAAGAATGATTATTCTCTGCTAGCAACCACTGAGACATAGAAGTTTACCAGGTAAACATTGCACATATAATGAAGTAAATGAGCCTCGATAAGGGATCCCGGAGAATTACTTTACAGCTGATTACTGTATTTCATGCCTATTATGTTCTAGCGTTACTTTAGAGACAGTTTCAGCACAGATTTTTGCATTAGGATTGATTCACCACCTTTATAGGATATCAGTTAAATAAAATGTGACGTGTGTTTTCTGAAAGGTTGTTTTTTTTTTGTCCAAATCAAATATCAGAAAAATGAAGGAAAGTAGGAGCGTTTGCTATGGAAACACAATTTAACGTTTAAAAACGCTAAAGAAGATAAGAGCACATATCCCATTCACGGAAAATCAGATAACGCCTGCTTCCTTCAACATAAAGAGGATTCCGTCAGTTTTGCAGTTATCTAGATGCATCCACCCCCACAGATTGCATAGAATCATCAACACTCAGTCCAACCCGACACACTCCCTGCTCCTGGCCCGCACCCTCCGAGACGGCATCACGTGTCCTCAGTCTCTTCAATGGTCCAAGTTAACCCAGGGATGATAACTACAGTCTCCCTCAGCTTCCTCCAGTGCTGCTGTGACCCCCTCCCCCCACACACACACATCCAACCATGCCCGCTCCTCTAAGCCCCCGGCTCACCCCTGTGCTGTGACATCTCCCCCCCACACACACATCCAACCATGCCCGCTCCTCTAAGCCCCCCGGCTCACCCCTGTGCTGTGACATCTCCCCCCCACATCCAACCTTGGCCGCTCCTGTGATCCCCCGGCCTGCTCCCCCCCCCCCAAGGTCCAACCATGCCTGCTCATGTGTTTCCCCAGCCCACTTCCCCCCCAGATCCAAAGATGCCCGCTCCTATGAAGCCCCAGCCCACTCCCCCCTCCTACATCCCACACACAGCCGGTATGACAGCACAGGTGCGGGCTAGGCGGCTGACAGGAGCGGGCACCATCGGCTGTGTGTGTGCCGGGAGAAGTGTCACAGCACAGCTCACCCGCGGCACACACCCCTCCTCTCCCCCCGCGGGGTGCGCTCCTGTTCCAGCATGATCCACACATATATGTGATCGGTGCTGCGCGCCGGCTGCATCACCCCCACTTACCCACGGCAAAACTCCGCCCCATCCCCCCCGCGGGACTGGCCGGCGGTGTGACCCCCACGGCAAATCCCCCCCGTGACTCGCCGGCGGCATCAGCTCCGGTCACCCGTGGCAGCAAAACAACCCCCCCCCTCTGGTCGGTGGCATCACTCCAACTCACCCCCCCCCCCCTTTGACTAGCCTGCGCCCCCCCCCCCCCCGCTCCCGCTACTCACCTGCGGCGTTGTTGCCGTTTAAAAATGCTCCCCGCCAACCACAACTCACCTGCGGCACCGCAACACCCCCCTGCTGCGGCACAACTGCCTCTACAGCTCCCCCCCATATCCCACAACTCACATAACTGCATTGCCGCTCAATCAACTCTGCTATGCTGCTCAATCAACTCTGCTATGCTGCTCAATCAACTCTGCTATGCCGCTCACTCAACTCTGCTATGCAATTCAAGCAACTCTGCTATATCTTGTGGATATCAGCTCTGCTACATCATTTACCAATCAAGCATAAGCATTGCATGATGGGAGATGTAGTTTTCTGGCCGGCACTATGTTGGATATAGGCAGGCTTTTAAAAAAAAACTTGTAACTATGGAACGGAAGCAGCTAGAAAGATGGGGGATGGCTCAAAATTCTCAGGGGGACTTCGTGAGTAAGACCAGCTAGGAGCATTTTATTTTTTTTAGCTCTTGGGGGAAATACCCTAGGCTCTTTTTTTTACTATGGTGTTTTATGGGTTGACATAGGGTTCCACCGTGCTCAGTGTCCTGCTTTAAGTGAAGGATAGGGCGCATGCTCCTCCGCTGCCCCCGCTCTCCGCTCATAGAGATGACATGTCATTTCTTTGAGCGAAGAGGGGAGGAAGCGGGCACAGGCGCATCCTCTCCTTCACTTACAGTGAGACACTGAGCAAGGCGGGATTCCGATGTTATTGCTCAGTGTGAACGGGGCCATACACTAGGGGGAGATTTATCAAACATGGTGTAAAGAAAAACTGGCTCAGTTGCCCCTAGCAAACAATCAGATTCCACCTTATATTTTCCAAAGAGTCAGTGAGGAATGAAAAGTTAAATCTGATTGGTTGCTAGGGGCAACTGAGCCAGTTTCACTTTATACCATGTTTGATAAATCTCCCCCTATGTTTATGGAGTGACATATGCCGTAGGAAATTCCTCCCTCCATATAACTCTATTGAAGTGTGAACAGATCCTTAGCAGTCCTTTGACATATCATAGAGAACACCCCCACTGGTCCATAGAATGAAGGGGCCATGCCGCTCATGCCCTTTAATTATGCAGCCCATCTAAGCAGCGTTAACCCCTTGTTAATACCATATGACGGTAACTTTGAAATTCCTAACCAGGTCGTTGTATAAATCAACATCTTAATTACCTTTTCCAAGTCACATACCAGTCATTCTTTCTTCTCCTATCGAGAACATGAAAAGTAAACTTGAAGTTCTTGCCAGAAACATCTTAGACTTTTAGGTGTGGCTGGGAACTGTTTACATCCCTGTATGAGTAGATTGTAGTTTCAGATTTCACTCTTATGAAAACTTTGGCATTTTGACGTAAATAAGGTTGATCCGTGTAAAAATTCCGATATAATGCAACGTGTTTGTGTTGAAGCAATGTATCGAAGTAACATTTGTTATCTCAATATACAGTAGGTGAAGAAAGAGAGTCAAAGGGAGAGGGTAGTGGAAAAAGAAGGATCCAGTGTGACTTGCTGACAGTATGTCTATGTTCACACATAGGGGGGCATTTATTAAGTCCGGGTTTTTTTTCACAACGGGCTTAAAAATGTCCCCGCAGCACTGACAGTACGCAGATTTATGTAGAGGCGCACTGCCTCTACGTAAATCCTGCGTGTACTGGTGTGTGCACGGAGAGAAACCTACACCAGCTCAGGGCTCAGGTTTTCTTATCATTTTCCTGATGGAAAAATGATGAATTCAGCAAAACCAGAGTCAGTGCCCCCCGTTCCCCTTTCTCTGGCCCCCTAGCGCAACCGGCGTAAACTGGGCTGATGCAAAAATTTTATTTGCAAAACAGGCGCTTACGAATAAATTTATAAATTCAGCCCATTTTATGCCCAAAAAAGTGACACCTTAAAGCTTGGTAAATCCCCCCCCCCCCCCCCCCCATAGTATTTTTGTCAGTCTTTTGCTCTTTCAGCCAAAATCAGGAGTGGAACTGACTGGCTTCGCCAGGGGGGCAGGGAGAGGGTGGAAGGGGGGGGCGCGGACTCTGGGTCCACTTAATTTATCATTTTTCATGCCAAAAAATGATAAGGAAACCTAGCTGGCGTAGGTTTCCTCAGCGCACACACTGGTGCGCACGGGATTTATGTGGAGGCAGTGTGCCTCTACATAAGTCAGCGAAGTGCTGGCAATGTGGGGACATTTTTAAGCCCGGCACAGACAACGCCGGACTTAATAAATGTCCCCCTTTGTGTTTTTTTAACCCACTCCTGGTATTGGTTGAAAAGTACCAGAAACAATAGTAGGTGGGTGCTAATCTCACCAGACCCAGGTAGTATGACAAGCCAAAAAGCAATATGGAGACAGCATGTCACCAACTTTAGCCAACAGACTCCATGTACTTTGCGGGACAGAGCACTGTCCTAATTAGTTTTAATATTTTAGTGTTCTGTCTGTATAATAATAAATATATTGTTGAAGAGGCATTGCTTACATTATATGCATAGACATTGTGGTTGAATTGCTAGAACTAGCCAAGGGAGGTATTTCTGGAAAATCACGTCTTTTAGCTATGTATAGGTGGGCAGCACATTTAGGAAAGAGAAGAAAATTCAGTATGCCACTGCTCAGAAGCATGAATATGATGAATATTATCATCGATTGAGCTGCAATGTGTATATTTGTCCCTCAGAATGAATTCTGCCATTCGTCTGATGGAAGGAAGAATGAGGAGGAGGACACTCTTGTTCACTTACTAGCAATTATGTAAACAGCGTGATGAGCTGAAAAGTGCTGGAGAAATGTCATGCAGTGAGTTGTGTTAACCCTCTCTGCGGGAATGTTACTGGAGGGAGAAATCTCGGATATAATGACATGGAGCAGGAATGCTGCGACTCCTTGGGAAGAGATCTAATCCCCTGTGTGACCCTCAATGTCGCATACTGAATGGAAAACTACCATTCCCATCATGCCTGGACAGCCAAAGCTGAAGCCAAGGATTTGGCTGTCCAGGCATGATGGGAATTGTTGCTGGAGGGCCGCAAGTTTGACACCCCTGCCCCTGGGTTTGTAGAAATCCCGCCACTTGCCATATAACTATCCCCTGTCAGAATGGAACCAATTTCCTAAAGAAATCTCCACAAAAAATCTGTCACATGTGAACATGGTCATTGGCACCTGGAGTCCTATGGAGTGCAGCTTTTGTGTTGACATCTGAATATTAGGAAGTCTTTGCTGCTTATTGATGGGAGCCGCGGTATCATATGATGTTAGACTATTTCACTTATCGCTGGACTGTAAGTGTGGAGCCCACTCGGTTTATCTGACTCCAGCCCCCCTCCTCCTCTCCACGCTAACAGTACCATCTGTGCTCATCCTGCCAAATGTTCATTTTGTAAGCGACATTTCTGCCAGCTCTATAGACTGATATTCCTCTCCCGGATGGCTGCTTCCAACCCTGCAAATCATATTTACTTTATATTAACTGTATTAGCACAATGAGCCATCTTACAATAGACTTTTACCATCCTGGAAATCAGCTGGAAGGTAAATGGCAGAATATCACTGTGACATGCAATTTCATAGCGGGATAATCGGATTTCAATTATCTACCTATTGATTCCTTACAATGGTTTCCCGAAGACAAAGATGTAAAGAGACTGCCATTTACTTTAAGATGTGAATTGTCATACAGATATTAGACTGCAATCTGTAAAAAAATGAGTATGAGGACCTATCCGTTCATGACATAAGCTGAGAACCCGACGCACTGACCCCTCACTAATTTAAGCAACCCATGTGCTATGATATGTTCTTACAATTACGAACCAGAAATCCGGCAGGTTCGCTCATCTCTACTTACAATGGTTTCCATTTATGCCTGTTACCAACCTAAAAACACCAAGGGATGCCCACAGGATGGCCGCTTTTGGGCAGGGTTTGCTTGCACCCCATCTATTCACCAACCTGGTTGCAGGATTGTCACACTAAAATAAGATAAGATACGATAATCCTTTATTAGTCCCACCATGGGGAAATTCAGTGTGTTACAGCAGCATAGGTATTACACATAAAAAAAGCTAAAAGGTAAAGTAAAGGCATTACGATTAAAGTAGACAAAAATACGAAAAAGGTAAAAAAAGATACAATAAAAAAAAACTTGACTATTTTAGTTCTTTTTGTGGAGTGATCCCTGCATGGGTCGGTGTTGGTTGTACAGCCTAACCTCTGAAGGAAGGACTTCCGATATCACTCCTTCTCGCACTTTGGGTGAATTAAACGCTCACTGATAGTACTGCCCAGTGCTATCACGGTCTGGTCCATAGGATAGGACGCCATCTTGGAGCGGTCCCCGGCCGGCAGCAGTAACAGAGATCGCTCCTCCGGGACAACGTCCCAGAGGAGCGATCTCCCCCACTAGACACCAGGGATAAGCTGCGTCTGGTAATCGGATGCAGCTGTCATGTTTGACAGCTGCAGCTGATTACTGTATTAGCGGGCACGGCGATCGGACTGTGCCCGCTAATACCCGCGGTCCCGGGCTACAAGGGGAACGCGGAACCGCGGCGGTTCTGAACACCTTTTACGGGCGCATGACGTAAGGGTACGTCATGCGTCCTTAAGAGGTTAAAGGGACCCATTTTGCTCTTAAAGGGACATATTTCGCTCTTAAAGAGATATTTCACTTTTAAAGGGACCCAGGTCGCTCTTAAATGGACCCAATTTGTTCTTAAAGGGACCCATTTCGCTCTTAAATGGACATATTTCGCTCTTAAAGGGACCCAGGTCGCTCTTAAAGTGACCCAGGTCGCTCTTAAAGGAACCCATTTTGCTCTTAAAGGGACATATTTCGCTGTTATAGGGACATATTTCACTCTTAAAGGGACCGGGGTCGCTCTTAAAGGGACCCATTTTTCTCTTAAAGGGACCCGGGTAGCTCTTAAAGCGAGCCAGGTCGCTCTTAAAGGGACCCAGGTCGCTCTTAAAGGGACCCAGGTCGCTCTTAAGGGGACCCAGGTCGCTCTTAAGGGGACCCAGGTCACTCTTAAAGGGACCCAAGTCGCTTTTAAAGGGACCCAGGTCGCTTTTAAAGAGACCCAGGTCGCTCTTAAAGGGACCCAGGTCGCTCTTAAAGGGACCCAGGTCGCTCTAGCGACATGGGTCTCTGTAAGAGCAATATGGGTCCCATACCTTTTGGAGCGACTTGGGTCCCTTTAAGAGCAACATGCGTCCCGTCCCTTTAAGAGCGACTTGGATCCCTTTTAAGAGCGACATGGGACCCTTTAAGAGCGACTTGGGTCCCGTCCCTTTAAGAGCAACTTGGGTCCCGTACCTTTAAGAGCGACTTGGGTTCCTATTAAGAACGACTTGGGTCCCTTTAAGAGCGACATGGCTCCCGTACCTTTAAGTGTGACTTGGGTCCCTTTAAGAGCGACTTGCATCCCTTTAAGGGCAACATGGGTCCCTTTAAGAGCGGCTCTGCTACTTATAATGGTAAAGATCATTGCTCGGTTACCATGACAATCTTACTCATGTCAGTGAGACAAAATCGTTAAGGACCTTCCATATATTACATCTTCTATTGGCCAATAGTGGACATGTGACTGTGGATGTTGTGATACATTGCCTGACAAGACCTTAGAGTTCCTATTGGCTGCTATATTTCAGCTATTTGCATATGTGCTGTGATTGGCTGTTAGCGGTTAGAGTGTGGCCATTATTTCCAATGGGCCATTATTTTCTTTGGGAAATTCGGGGTCTTTAAAGGGAATCCATCAGCTCCCGGGCACTACCTAAGGTGCTTACAGTGTGCTGTAGCTGGCAGCCCCCAGTAAGCATGGCGCCTTTTTGGTAATTTTCCGTGCAGCGGATTATGTCCAATCTTATGTCTCCTACTGTCACAGAGCAGTTGTTCGTGCTACACTTGTCATGCATCCTCCTCCCTCTTCATGAATAATCAATGCTGCCCGGCCTCCTGCTCGGTCAGCTGTCAGATTGCAGATCAGTCCTCTGTAGGCAGGTTATCTCTGAAAGAATCTTTCCTCTGTAATGTGTTGGAGCTGTGGTAACTCACCTGTCTAGAGACCTGCCAGCAGTAAATTCTCTGGTTTGAACCCCCTGATGGAAATTAAATAGATAGCTTTTTTTTCTTCATTATTGTATAATTTTTAATGCTATGTTTACACACACAGTATTTTTGCTCAGTATTTTGGTCAGTATTTTGCAACCAAAACCAGAAGTTGATTGAAAACACTGAAAGGCTATGTTCACACCCTGTTAAAATTGAGTGGATGGCTGTCATTTAATGGCAAATAATTACTGTTTTTTTGTTTTTTTTTAAACAACGTCAGATATTTGCCATTAAATGACGGCCATCTGCTCAATTTCAACAGTGCGAGAACATAGCCTTTCAGTGTTCTCAATCCACTCCTGGTTTTGGTTGCAAAATACTGACCAAAATAGTTGAGCAAAAATACTTTGTGTGATCATAGCCTTAAAAGTTATACAATAATTAGAAGAAAAAAAAAGACATTTATTTAATTTCCATCGGGGGATTCGAACCAGAGAATGAACTGCTGGCAGGTCCCTAGCCAGGTGAATTACCCCTAGACCACAGCTCCAACACATTAGGGAGGAGAGATTCTTTCAGAGATAAACTGCCTACAGAGGACTGATCTGCAATCTAACAGCTGAGCGAGCAGGAGGCCGGGCAGCATTGATTATTCATGAAGAGGGAGGAGGATGCATGACAGGTGTGGCACGAACAACTGCTCTGTGGCAGTAGGAGACATAAGATTGTACATAATCCGCTGCACGGAAAATTACCAAAAAGGCACCATGCTCACTGGGGGCTGCCAGCTACAGCACACTGTCAACACCTTAGGTAGTGCCCGGGAGCTGACGGATTTTCTTTAAACGTAATTTTTTTTTAAAACGACAAATCCAATCGTAACGAAAAATAGATAGCACACCTCACACCGCCGAGGGCTTCGAAACGCAGTTTGATCGGAGTCTGTGCACAAAGCGGTTCGGGCTATATTACGCGCAGAAAAATGGCTGGAAGAAGAAGAAACAGAAGAAGAATACAGATTACAATATAGTGCTTTTCAAGCACTATAATTACATCTAAAGGGCATCTATGCCAGTAGGCCATAGAATCATTGGTATATGATGCTAAAGGTGTCTTCCAGGACTATACTAAACTGTTTCACAAACATAAAATACAATGAACCCTTATTCGCCAATTACCTTTATTTGCACAGAGAAAAGTGGTCCTTTATGGGGGGCGGTCCTCTCAAATAAAAGAGTATACTACAGCAACATATTCAGTACACAAGGAAATACTAATGATGAAGAAAGAGCCTGGAGAGGTGACTGCTGGACCCCAGATATGTAGAATTAACCCTTTCACTACTCTCCTTTCACTACCCTAGATGACCAGCGATTTTTATATTAGACCCTTGGCTGACACCATACTTTCTGTCAGTAACCTTTTTACTGTCCTAGACTATTAGGGACCTTATATTAATTCCCTTGCGGTCCTAGACACCATGGATATACTGACACCATACTGTAGGTACTGACTGACGTACACTGACACACTTAATTGAGCAGATTACCAGGGATATTGCCATTAGCACAGTCACTGTCCTAGATGACTAAGAATATTGCCATTAACCCTTTTAAAGCCTTACATAATCAGGGATGCTGGCTTTCCATAGGTCTGTAACTGCTTAGTAGCTAGAAAGGAGAAAAGAGAACATTGCTAGTGATGCAGATTACAATAAGGGTGGCCGTGGCTGACCCATGAGGTACACGGAGAATCCCGTATTCAACCTTATACTATAAATAAAAGATAATTATATAGAATTTTCATGCTTTCTCTTGACTTGAAATAATGTAGTTTTGCAGAGATTTATGCTGTCTAACTTTAAAATTCTTTCAATGGTTCTATTTTCTAATTGGGAATAGAAGAGGCCTAATCATTGACATCAGGGACAGAATTATTTTTCACAATAATGATGTGCTCACATCGGTCATCATTAGGGATGAGCGGATCGCCGGACTTCTGGTCCGACGGCATAGGCGCTCTATTATCATGCCTTTGATCCCAGCCGCTTAGTTGCGATCCCGCGAATATGCGGCCAGGATATTCCAGGAAATTCAACAATGATTCCCTGGAATATCCTGGCCGCATATTCCCGTGAGCGCAAGTATGCGGCCGGGATCAAAGACATGATGAGAGTGCGAACTGCTTTTGGTTCAAAAGTCCAAACCGTTCGCTCATCTCTAGTCATCAGTATTGAGGCCTTTAGCGTCTTCATTAAAGGGGTGGTGTCAGGAAGAAAACTAGGTCTATACTGATACATTATGTTAAATGAAGTATGTGCTGCTTTGTTTGATAACCTGTTGCCCTCGGTTATGGCCCGCTAGGCATCCACTAGGTTGAGTCACTTATGCTCTATTCAGTCATCACATGATCTGTCCCATTAGTACTAGCAATTGGTTTTCGCTTCACATGCAAGCAAAGAGGATTGTGGAAAAGTGTCTGCATTGTTGCAGAGAGGAAACCAGGAAACCATGGGGAAGGAAAAGGGTGCAGAGATGTAAATGACTCAAAACATTTGTTCCCCTTTACATATATGTGTGTGGTACACATCTGATTACACCTGCTTTGCTTTGTGACTCCATCCCTTAGTCACTACAATGGCGGCCTAACCTATTTGACTGAGGTAGAAAAGGGACTCAAGTACATCCTCAGTATTACCGATGGAGTCATCCACTGATGGCAAAAATTACTCTGTAGAAAACACTTAATAATGGTCTCTAGCTTTACAACCCAGGTGCCCCCACTTAGTGCACCTGGCTGATAATGTTATCTACTGTGCACTGACACAGCTTCATCCATTTTGGCAAGCAGAGATTTCATGAGATTCTCTCTGTGATAAGTCATGAGGGCAGTAATAACACCACGATCCAATGGCTGCAAACATCATGCGGTGAAATTCCACATGTCAGATTCTCTTTGCAATGACAGGGAGCATTATTTACTAACAGTATGATGTTTGTATTGCACATTTTTTCGTCTCTTTTCACGAACCATGAACAAATGATTTGACATGTTATCCATGCTCCCCTGTTGGCATAGCACAGCATGCCTAGCTATGCTATGGTCAGTCTAATAAACTATAAGTCCCTACAGGCTGGGACCATCATAAAAAACTTCTCCAGTGCCGCTGTGGTACCCCCAGCCCCCGAGGGGGGCTTCTAGTATATGAAATAAATAAATAAAGTGTTATTATTGATTTAAAAAGCCCCCTCCCCTAATAAAAGTTTAAATCACCCCCCTTTTCCCATGTTATAAATAAAAATAAAATAAACATGTTTGCTATCGCCGCGTGCGTAATCGCCCAAATTATTAATTAATTTAATTCCTGATCTCGCACGGTAAATGGCTTAAGCGTAAAAAAATCCCAAAGTGGAAAATTGCGCATTTTTGGTCGCATCAAATCCAGAAGAATTATAATAAAAAGCGATCAAAAAGTCGCATATGCGCAATCAAGGTACCGATAGAAAGAACACATCATGGCGCAAAAAATTACACCTCACACAGCCGCATAGACCAAAGGATAAAAGCGTTATAAGTATGGGAATAGAGCGGTTTTAAGGAACATATATTTGTTAACAATGGTTTGAATTTTTTACAGGCCAACAGATAAAAGAAAAGTTATACATGTTACATATCGTTGTAATCGTAACGACTTGAGGAACATATACAACAAGTCAGTTTTACCCCAGGGCGAACGGCGTAAAAACAAATACCCCCCAAATAAACAAAATGTGTTGTTTTTTTTTCAATTTCACCACACATTTAATTTTTTTTCTGGTTTTGCTGTGTATTTTTATGAAAAAATTCAGCCTGTCATTGCAAAGTACAGTTAGTGGCGCAAAAAATAAGGGCTCATATGGGGTTCTAGGTGAAAAAATGCAAGTGCTATGGGTTTTTTAGCACAAGAAGGAAAAAAACGGAAGTGCAAAAAATCAAAATAGGCCCTGTCTTTAAGGGGTTAAAGCAAATGTACTATCAGATACGTTGATGTGCTTTTGTTTACGTTAATGAATCGGCACCGATACAGGGATGCTGGTGGTGTGGTTCTTTTTTGACTTGCACCCCGGTTCCCGCATTCAGCGCTGGTCTTTTTGGGAGCACCGCCCTTCCCCAGAGCACTGGTGGCAGGCTCGCCAGTCCCCAGCGTGGCAAAATCACCACCCCTCTGTGACATGGCTCCATTGATTCTAATGAAGCTGCGTTGCAGAAAGGAGGGGGGGGAGGTTAGTCACACTGGGGACCAACCTGCCTTTCCCCAGTGCTCCGGGGCAGGGCGGTGCTCCCGAAAAAACTGACGCCGAACGCGGGAAAGGAGAGGCAACTAAAAATAGAAATGCGCCACCAGCATCCCTGCACCAGTGCTGATCCATTAAAGGGGAACTCTGGATAAGGAAAACTTGTTTTCTATTTAAAGTACATTAAAAGTTATATAGATGTGTCTATATAATGTATTACCATTTCTGTACAGTTCTGCTTCACTGGTAGCTGATAGAAATTCAGGAAGTGAAAAAAATGGCCCCTGTACCAATTCACATTGTCTCCTGCTCCTTCTGCTCTCCCACCTTAGGAGACAAATATTCTATGCCTCTGTCTCACATTGTGTGTGTTTGCTGAGCACAGGCTGATGATGATGCATACAGGGGGCAGCGCGTGATGTCACAGGAGGCTTGGCTGAATCCCCCAATCCCCTGAGTGATTCACCATCTCTGACCGGCCAGAAGCAGGTGTTGCACTGATTTGTCTAATTGTGCAGAAGTGTGCAGTGAAATTAGTGCTGTGTTCACATATGTTGGAGTGTCATTGCAGTACTGCAGCGTATTCACATAAATGATGCAGTAACATAAGTAAATTATGCTAAATGGCAGAGAAAATGAGAGCTCTCTTGTGGGGCTCAACTTCAAAGGTAACAGATGCTTAATCATAATATGTGCGTAAAAATTCAAAAAGTTCTTTACTTTATTCCAATATCAGCGTTACAGGTAGAGAATACAGTGTGCTGTGTGGTGTTACAGGTAGAGAATATAGTGTGCTGTGTGCTGTTACAGGTAGAGAATACAGTGTGCTGTGTGGTGGTACAGGTAGAGAATACAGCGTGCTGTGTGGTGGTACAGGTAGAGAATACAGCGTGCTGTGTGGTGTTACAGGTAGAGAATACAGCATGCTGTGTGGTGTTACAGTTAGAGAATACAGTGTGGTGTTACAGGTAGAGAATACACCATGCTGTGTGGTGTTACAGGTACAGAATACAGCGTACTGTGTGGTGTTACAGGTAGAGAATACCGTGTGCTGTGTGGTGTTACAGGTAGAGAATACCATGTGCTGTGTGGTGTTACAGGTAGAGAATACAGCGTGCTGTGTGGTGTTACAGTTAGAGAATACAGCGCTGTGTGGTGTTACAGGTAGAGAATACAGTGTGCTGTGTGGTGTTACAGGTAGAGAATACAGTGTGCTGTGTGGTGTTACAGGTAGAGAATACAGCGTACTGTGTGGTGTTACAGGTAGAGAATATAGCGTGCTGTATGGTGTTACAGGTAGAGAATACAGCGTGCTGTGTGGTATTACAGGTAGAGAATACAGCGTGCTGTGTGGTGTTACAGGTAGAGAATACAGCGCTGTGTGGTGTTACAGGTAGAGAATACAGTGTGCTGTGTGGTGTTACAGGTAGAGAATACAGTGTGCTGTGTGGTGTTACAGGTAGAGAATACAGCGTACTGTGTGGTGTTACAGGTAGAGAATATAGCGTGCTGTATGGTGTTACAGGTAGAGAATACAGCGTGCTGTGTGGTATTACAGGTAGAGAATACAGCGTGCTGTGTGGTGTTACAGGTAGAGAATACAGCGTGCTGTATGGTGTTACAGGTAGAGAATACAGTGTGCTGTGTGGTGTTACAGGTAGAGAATACAGCGTGCTGTGTGGTGTTACAGGTAGAGAATACAGTGTGTTGTGTGGTGTTAGAGGTAGAGAATACAGTGTGCTGTGTGGTGTTACAGGTAGAGAATATAGCATGCTGTGTGGTGTTACAGGTAGAGAATACAGTGTGCTGTGTGGTGGTACAGGTAGAGAATACACCATGCTGTGTGGTGGTACAGGTACAGAATACAGCGTACTGTGTGGTGTTACAGGTAGAGAATACCGTGTGCTGTGTGGTGTTACAGGTAGAGCATACAGCATGCTGTGTGGTGTTACAGGTAGAGAATACAGCGTGCTGTGTGGTGTTACAGGTAGAGAATACAGTGTGCTGTGTGGTGTTACAGGTAGAGAATACAGCATGCTGTGTGGTGTTACAGGTAGAGAATACCGTGTGCTGTGTGGTGTTACAGGTAGAGAATACAGCGTGCTGTGTGGTGTTACGGTTAGAGAATACAGCGCTGTGTGGTGTTACAGGTAGAGAATACAGTGTGCTGTGTGGTGTTACAGGTAGAGAATACAGCGTACTGTGTGGTGTTACAGGTAGAGAATATAGCGTTCTGTATGGTGTTACAGGTAGAGAATACAGCGTGCTGTGTGGTGTTACAGGTAGAGAATACAGCGTGCTGTGTGGTGTTACAGGTAGAGAATACAGCGTGCTGTTTGGTGTTACAGATAGAGAATACAGTGTGCTGTGTGGTGTTACAGGTAGAGAATACAGCGTGCTGTTTGGTGTTACAGGTAGAGAATACAGTGTGCTGTGTGGTGTTAGAGGTAGAGAATACAGTGTGCTGTGTGGTGTTACAGGTAGAGAATACAGCGTGCTGTTTGGTGTTACAGATAGAGAATACAGTGTGCTGTGTGGTGTTACAGGTAGAGAATACAGCGTGCTGTTTGGTGTTACAGGTAGAGAATACAGTGTGCTGTGTGATGTTAGAGGTAGAGAATACAGTGTGCTGTGCATTGCATTATGGAACCTGTAGTACTGTGTTCAACTGTTCAACCAGTAAGTACAGCTACACAATCCAGAACCCCCCCCCCCCCCCCCCCCAGCAAATTTAAAGGGGTTATCCAGCATTAGACATGGGTACTTTCTTCCAGAAACAACACAACTTTTTCCAGTTCAGGTATGGTTTTCAATTAAGCTCCATTCACTTCAAAAGAACTGAGCTGCAAAACATGCACCCAAACTGGAGACAAGAGTGGTGCTGTGTTTGGAATAAGGTGGCCATGTTTTTCTAAAAATTTAGACTAAATGTCTGACAAATCCATCCCAGTGCTGCCTTGTGCACTTCTTCAATATGTTTGTCACCATCTTCTTTTCATTGATATTTTTTCCCACTGCTTTAAAGACTATTGTTTGCTGGCAGGGGTAACTTGAGTTTGTGTTTTACTAAACTTCCTTTGCCAAGTCCCTTTGTGATTTTTACTCCTCACTTTTCTTTATCACAAAAACTGTATCCTGCCTGGTTAAAAAAAAGGACCATTTGATGGTGCTGGCATTTGCCTTACATAACAAGCCTGGCTTTATAGTGGCCTAAAAGACAAATGACAGACTCTTGTGCTTGTCCTTTTTGTTCACTTTCTCTCTTTTTTTTTCATTTTCTCTTTTCCATGTGCATCTAAATCCCATTCTCTGTCTCTGAGTTACTGATACAGTAGGAGCCCCTGGCTTCACACTGCTTAATGCCCCATGACACTTACCATGCAGTGTTTCTCTAGCAGTACTAAAGGCTTGGTTCTCAGTCGTGAAAACCAGCAGGTTCCCTGGTATTACAGCATGCAGGCAGTGTTATGGGTTTTGGATAACAGCAGTACTAATCCAGGCATCACGCTGACTGATTCACCTTTAAAAAGAATTATTATAATAATATTTATTTGCATAGTGCCAATACATTCCGCAGTGCTTTTTTCCTCTTTTTTTGTACAATACAGAGGTTACATTTACACATTCACTGAGGCTGGGTTCACACTACGTATATTTCAGGCTGTATTTGGTCCTCAAGTCAGGTCCTCATAGCAACCAAAACCAGGAGTGGATTGAAAACACAGAAAGGCTCTGTTCACACAATGTTGAAATTGAGTGGATGGCCGTCATATAACGGTAAATAACTGCCATTATTTCAATATAACAGCCGTTGTTTTAAAATAACAGCAAAAATTTGCCATTAAATGACAGCCATCCACTCAATTACAACATTATGTGAACAGATCCTTTCTGTGTTTTCAATCCACTCCTGGTTTTGGTTGCTATACAGCCTCACAAATACAGCCTCAAATATACTGTGTGTGAACCCAGCCTTTATACATCACAGAATTAAGTAGTTAAAATAAATAAAAAATACAAAAGGAGTGAAGGATCTGCTTGCAAGAGCTTACAGACTAAGAGAACTGGGGGTAACAGAAGCGGCAGAAAGTGCTTTGTTTGCAGATGGTAAAGCCATTGTACAAAGATTCGGAAAATTCCTATAAGTGTTGGGTGAGCCAGTCACCCGCTAATCTCTGAGTACAGGTACAAAGTGTATCCTCAGTTGTGAAGTCCAGTATGTTCCCTGGTAGTTAAGCATGCACTGTAGCCCATTGTGACCCAAATGCAGGTATTGTGGCCTAGGTCTAGAGTAGTATTAATAAAACAGCCATGTAGACAATTTGTCCCAGTCCATACACCTCCGGGTTCAAACACTTTCTGAAGGACAGAGAATATCAGATATCTGGGGGTCTGGCGAATTGGACCCCTGTGATCTTTAGGGTCCTATTAGACAAAGCGATTTTTACCGATTAATGAATTAATGATTTTTACTGATAAATGAATAAAGTTAACCTGAAATCGTTCACCATATTACACAGAACGATAGTCGTTACACTGAATGACTAGTGAACGAATGCGACCAAACGTGGAATTACCGTCAGGTCATCGCTCTCTTGCTTCTCGTTCCCCACTCGCTGCCGGTGCTATTACTTGCCCCAACAGGGAGCGGGTAAGTGCGGGGGGGGGGGGGGGAGGAGACAGGGAGCTGCTGGGGAGGGGGGGGGAGCTAAGGATTGTCCGGGGAGCCCGGAGGAGATAGCTGCGCTCCTATTCCACAGAGCGACAGCAGCAGATCATTGCTATCTTGGTCATTTGTCTTTCAACGTGTTGAAAGACAACAACAAATAAGGATCAGCTGACATTGTTCAGCCAGCATGTTCAATGTCTCTCTATACATTGTTTATGGAGCTGCTGGAGATAGCCGAGTACAATAATCGGCTATGTTTAGCAGATCCAATAGCAATGAATGGAGTGATATGAAACTTTTTTCCTATCTTGAAAATAGGGGATAAGTGTTCCACCAGGTCATACATACTCTGTAGTTGTCAATCAGAACTTGCAAACTAAAATATTGAGAAGAATGAGGTCAGCATCAAGAATCCACAGGTCTGGACTAGTGTGCTGAGGTCTTTGTCCAGATACCCCATAAGTGGAGTATTTGGAAACCTCAATACAAGCGCCTGTCCTTATGGGATAGTCATTCAGTGCTGTTCAAGTCCGTAGTTTAGGCAGAACCAATGTGCTCAGAGAGTCTCATGAGAAATGTTCCCTCTTCATCTGGGCGTTGGGCCAGGCTCCTTTCTTCACCATACGGCTTGCTTCTTTATACATGGCCAAACCTCCCTCATCTCTGACAGATTCACTCAGACCATTGAAAATGAGGAAATAAAAACTTTTTCTTTGAGACTGGAAGCCAGGCCTTAAGGAATCTGCATTACACCATACGCCAGTGGCTGAAGGAATACAAATGTCTTAAGCATTGTTGTCAAACAAAGATCCACTGTTGTAGGGAGGTTTAACCACTGCAGAGATTACGCTGAGGATCTCCATCTACATTCTGCAAGAGTTATTTAGATATTATATTACAGTGCTGCCCGCGGTGTCTGGTCAACAGAATTGTCTCTGGGAGGTTATATAGGAAGTGCATTATATGCTTTTACTAAAACCCTAAAAATATACTGTAGAAGCAACACACAATACATTTTTTGTAACAAAAAATGGAGTTAAAATGGTTGAAAAAAAAATAATATATTCCTAAAATCCGGTAAGTATGTGGTGAATTAATTTGTGGACTATTTTTGAGGTACAGAGGACTAGAAAAAACTATGGACCAAGTTGTAGAGCTCATGGAGAATTATTATACGGTAATATTTTTTTTTTCTAGTAGAACTACTATATTCCCATTACCAGCTCCTCTGATCCACACCAGAACTCATACCCGCCTTTCCACCTATATTTCAAAACCCACCATCAGAGTTGTGTCCAACTTTAAAAGGTGACTGTATTTCCTATATCCAAGAGAAGTATAGGAAGATCCAGTGCTTTGGTGAAATATTGTTCAGTTGTTCAGCATTTGGTTACTGGTGGCTGAAGAAGTTGGATGCAGCCATAGGGGTCCGGGAAAAAGACATCTAAAGGAAGTGCTGGACTTTCTTTAGATGTCTTTTTGCCATGAGCCAGTAGTTTATCCAAGGACATGTGACGTCATCCATTGGTGCTTTCCTTGGATTCTTTATTTCTCTTATTTCATTATATGAAATGGTGCCTAAATTCTTACAGAAGTTAGACCATCCAGGTCCTGTTGGGACTTCAGGAGACATGTCAGTTATATACTTACCTGTCCAGCTCCCCGAAGCTGCCGGATCTTGGGCTGCCCCTTCGCCGCTGTTAGTGTTTTGGAAACATCCTGTGACATCTTGTTCTCTCCGGAAATGGCCAGTCAGGGTAGAGTCTATAATGTCTATTCAGACTGGCCATTTCAGGAGGGAGCAGGCACAAGATCCAACAGCTGCGGGAGAGCGGGGCAGTTAAGTATACAACACTGACATATCCCCTGCAACCCCGACATGATCCGCAATAACTTCCTTAATGATGTGAAAGATGTTTCCATAGATTTTTTATATTCTATGTCAAATTATAGGTCATCCTTTACTCACTCATGTTCCTGAACTCAATGTAACCTTTATCACCTGTCTAAAAAGAGACATCTGTGGTAACAGCTCACTATTCATTGCGGCCGAATAGTCTGCAACAAAGAAAGTGAGAAGTGAAAGCAGTCTGTATGGAGTGTAGGAAGATTCCCTTAGGGCAGGAGACTGGTTCTTCCATATTGGAGGCATTGTTTATTGCATCTTAGGAGGCCATTGGTGGGAACAGCTAAGTGCATTCATTGATCTGGTAGCTTTAGAATCGTTCGTCTTTCTTCTCCTTTCCATGGTCGTCTTGGGACACAGAATGGACCACTTAGGAAAGTAAAGGCATTCTTTCACTTATGGTAAAAGGAGTCCATCCAAGATCACATATGCCTGTAGTTCATACCTACTTTTAGCATTGTGAGTACTCCTTTATATAATAGTATACACATAGTGGGTTGCTAGAAGAATGCACCTTCATGTGCACATGGCAGGGAAATTAAACAAGAAGCTACACTTCATATGATTGAGTACATCTTCTATGTAGTGCTGTGGGATACGTTGGCACTACTTGAAGGATAATAATGGTAGTATATGTCAGTACTGCAGGTGTCTTACTCGCTTCCTTGCTGCACTCTACATTATTCATGTTTGTTACCCAAATGGAAAATGAAATGTATAATAACTGTGTTGTTGGAGCACAATCCATTGGATGCCTTTAATAAGTAATGGGATTAGGTGTCTTTAGTAACGGCCTTTGGGTTCCTCTAAGTATTCTGTTTTGCTGTGTCTTAGACATATCGGATGACTGTTGCTTTGCAGGCAAATACAGTTTCAGGTTATAAAGAGGGTGATAATTAATGCATCACAACAAATTAAAGGACGTCTGGACTTGTGACTTCTCTACCAAAGACAAATTTAACACCTCAAAGAGAGTCTGAAGGATGCCCAAAGACCAGAATTTTTGTATATGGGGTGTAAAGGCAAAACCAGTACTGCGTCTTATAGGTCGTCTCTACGTGCCATATTGAGACCGAGGATGTTGTATGACATATTAGAGGGCTTCCTCAAGACCCCCCTCAATTGGGGACATCTGCTAATAAAGAATGACTCCCACTTTACAGGTCTTGGCATGACCATAATTTACACAGTTACCCATTTACCAGCTGTAACTTCAGGGAGCCAAATGGCTTAGGCTGTGTTTACATGACCATCGGAGTCTCCGACAATAGATTCACCTGTTTTAATGGGGAGAATAACACAGTGTGCAGTTCTGTTCTTCAAAAACACAGACTACACTATGGACCCCAATGTTAGGCAGCTTCTTTAGTGACCATCGTTAGATGCGTCCAGCATTGCTGTCATAGTTTCCTCCTTACTTTACAAAGAGAATCATAACCTGGCTTATGTCTTTTGCAAAACAGGGTTAAAGGAGAAGTCCGGCTTCAGCCATTTTTTTCAAGAGTCGGGGAGGAGGTGGCTGAACATAACAACATGCGCCTATCTTCCTGGTTCCAGTGCAGGAGTCCACTGTCGTCTGCTCCAGTTCCTTGGTAGCGGGGTACTGCCTTGGCTGCTGACTGGCTGAGAGGGCCTGACACGTCACAACCCGGGTCCCCTCTCAGACCAGGAAGCAGCCGAGGAGCTGGGAACTGGAGCGAGGGACAGCAGACCCAACGTTGGAGCCGAGTAGGTAGGCAGTAGGCACATGTTATGTTCAGCCACCTACTCCCTGGCTCTTTTGCAAAAAAATGTCCGACACCGGACTTCCCCTGTAATGTCTGTATAACTAGGCTTCCAAAGCAGAGAAGGATTTAGTATCTGCATTCCTGGTGATCTGGAGGAGAGAATAATGTAATATCTGTTTCTAGTGGTCCAGGGTAGCGGAAGGGTTATTATACCTGGTTTGCCGTATTTAGTAAGTGCTTTGCCAATTCAGGAAGTCTACACATGAGCACGTTTTCCTTAAAGGGGTTATCCAGCGCTACAAAAACATGGCCACTTTTCCCCTACTGTTGTCTCCAGTTTGGTGGGGTTTTGAAACTCAGTTCCATTGAAGTAAATGGAGCTTAATTGCAAACCGCATCTGAACTGGAGACAACAGTAGGGGGAAAAGTGGCCATGTTTTTGTAGCGCTGGATAACCCCTTTAAGCTGAAGTTTTTAAAAAGAATTTGTTAGCTGTATATCATGGTTGAGAGCTGTGGACATGGGCAGATAGCTGACAGGGAGATGAAACAAACTATGCCTGCTTCTTAAGGCCCTATAACTAGGCAGATGTAATAGAGCCAGTGATCAACAGACGGGCGAGCAAACTCACACGCGTTGGATGATGGCGGTCTGTCAACATGTCAAAAAATAATCTGCCACCGCCACATCTTTACGAGTAATAAGAAATGCACAACTGACTTAAGGAAAGGACTGCAGGAACATCACTAGTGACCTGTTACTAGTGAAAATATCATTAAATTTCACAGTTATCCCATATAACCTTTTTTTATTTAGAATCTCTCGTGTCCACAAAATTGATTAAAATGTTAAACATACATTGGGTTTACATTTTTATTGATTGTTCCTCTAATCATGTGGCCCCATGGCTCTAGTGGAGGCTTGTCGGTGGGCAGCATGTACTCGGCTATTTAAAGGGGTTATCCAGTGCTACAAAAACATGGCCGCTCCAGAGACAGCCCACTCTTGTCTCCAGCTTGGGCGGGGTTTGGAGTGAATGGAGCTTAATTGCAAACCGCACCTGAACTGGAGACGAGTTGTGTTGTCTCTGAAAGAAAGTGGCCATGTTTTTGTAGCGCTGGATAACCCCTTTAAGCTGAAGTTTTTAAAAAGAATTTGTTAGCTGTATATCATGGTGAGAGCTATGGACATGGGCAGATAGCTGACAGGGAGATGAAACAAACTATGCCTGCTTCTTAAGGCCCTATAACTAGGCAGATGTAATAGAGCCAGTGATCAACAGACGGGCGAGCAAACTCACACGCGTTGGATGATGGCGGTCTGTCAACATGTCAAAAAATAATCTGCCACCGCCACATCTTTACGAGTAATAAGAAATGCACAACTGACTTAAGGAAAGGACTGCAGGAACATCACTAGTGACCTGTTACTAGTGAAAATATCATTAAATTTCACAGTTATCCCATATAACCTTTTTTTATTTAGAATCTCTCGTGTCCACAAAATTGATTAAAATGTTAAACATACATTGGGTTTACATTTTTATTGATTGTTCCTCTAATCATGTGGCCCCATGGCTCTAGTGGAGGCTTGTCGGTGGGCAGCATGTACTCGGCTATTTAAAGGGGTTATCCAGTGCTACAAAAACATGGCCACTCCAGAGACAGCCTACTCTTGTCTCCAGCTTGGGCTGGGTTTTGCTGCTCAGTTCCATTGAAGTGAATGGAGCTTAATTGCAAACCACACCTGAACTAGAGACAAGAGCCGTGTTGTCTCTGAAAGAAAGTGTCAAAACCAAAAAAGAAGAAGAGGGGGAAAAAACCACCCCACTAGCAAAACATGCAGGACCAAAAATCACAAAATATGTATATGTTATTTATCTTTATTTGCATATATAGAAAAATGTATTTACAAAGCAAAAATTTAAAACAATAAAGGAACTGACACATAAACAGATCCCCAGAACAATGGTGGTGGTAAATAGTACAAAACAATATGTATACAAAGTGCAGAGGTAATAAATTAATTTACACAAACGAAGCACTGGGCATTGGGCATGTAATTAGCTAAATTTATGCATAGTGCTTTATAAGGTGCATACAAGTCCATAAAGTGCATATTTAGATACTACCCATATGTCCTTAGTGCAACGACCACCATACCACTCACCCGACGCGCGTTTCGCCTACTTGCTTTATCGAGGGTTCCAGTTCTTCTCGTCTTGTCAGAGAAGCTGATCCTGATGCTGCCTACAAGCTGAGAAAAAGCCAAGGATCAGTGCATAGTCTGTTCAGCACATGTCTCTGTTATTGCCCCAAATACAGTACAGAATGTTAAACACTTTACATGTGTCCATTTGCACTTTTATGAGCTATTCTCACCTTTCCATGCTCTCTGTGTCTTCCTATGTCATCTTGGGGTCCCCAACTGTGCAATCCCGCCTCCACTTCCGTCTGGGGGTGACAGCCCACTCAGCCAATCACTGGCCGCAGCGCTGTTCCGTCTTAGTCAGTGATTGGCTGAGCGGGCTGTCACCCCTAGATGGGCTTATCTTTGTCTATGGCAGCACAGAAGTTTTTTTGAAGAAAAAAGGTGGAGATGGCAAAAATGATGTCATTTGCTGTCCCAACCCACCAAAAAAAGGTCACATGGTGATCTGGGGGCCATTTTACAGTCATTTCTATCAGGCAGGATATTTCTGGCAGGAGGAGCTTGGTGATGTCACAAAAAGAACGGATCCATGATACGGATGGTTTTGTGGATTGCAATGTACTCTCCGCAAATTTTGTGCTCTCCATAGACTTCTATTGGGGTGTCCGTTCCGTAATTACGGACCGTATTACAACATGTTAATTTTTTTTTGTCACGGATTGCGGATCCCCTAAAAAACTGGATGTATGAATAGCACCATTGAAAATAATGGGTTGTAATGGATTCCGTATTTCCTGGTCCGGGAAAACAGATGAAAAGTACTGAGGTGTGAATTAGGCCTTTCAGTGATGAAGATAAAAACATGAATAGGGCAATCTATGCCTTTAATTTTCCTTCGAATGAGGCTCCGGACCATTATTTGAGGAATTGCCCTAAATGCGATTTACCTCGCGCTGATCTGCTCCACTGTATGTGGTCCTGCCCGAACATCCAGAGGGGTTGTGTGTAAAGTTTATTAATAAGGTTTGGGATTTTCATGTCACACCTGATCTGCTGTGCTGCCTTTTCCATTATTTACCGTCTTTGCTTCCTTGTGACTCTTCAGGGGTTATATCGAGGTGAGGTATGCATCTATCTATACTTGCGTTCAAGAAATGTCTTCTAAGGCCTTGGCTTGTGGACTCTATCCCCTTCATATCAGAATTGTCCGACCAGTTAAAGGATTTTCTTTTTATGGAGAGGTTGGATTCCATTGCACACTCCTGGTAACTCTTCCACGTTTCGCTTTTTTCCACTTGGCGCAGATTCATTGAACGTGAATTATCTCCAATTGGGAGAACGAATTGATACAAATTCGCTGTTCTGAGTGGTACGCTGTTCTGAGTGTAAGGAGGATCTTTGGGGTACACTTGGAGTTCCTAAAATTCCTTAGTGGGGAGGGGAGTGGCTGGTAGACTGGGGCCCTCGGGCCTTTATTCTTACAATAATCATATTTTCTGGCTGCAGTTTTTAGTTTTTGTTTGTTGTTTTTTTCAGAGGTTTATATTATATTTATACTAAACCTCTAGCACTGTAAGATTCTCTTTTCTTCTCATTGTAAACCTGATATAACGTCTGCTATTTAGAAATATTTTACATATTTCATATAACTCTCATTGTTGCTGGTGTATGCCACGAAATTGTAGGCATATTACTACCATGTTGTATCTTGACAATATCACTTCTCCTGTTGTACACAATTTCTGTCATCCTATTTTCTATGTGCTCCTTTTGTGATGTACCTGTGATACCATGCCTGCGCAATAAAATATTGTTAAAAAAAACATGAATATTTCTAAGGCTCCTACCTAAAAGTCGTTATGAAAGATATAAAAAACAGACAGTCCCAATACAGTCATCTTTGGGGCAAGTTGGAGGTCTTAAAAACAGGGGAGTATTTTATTTGCTGTTGCCGTTCTACTTTTGTTTATAATGCTGTCTCTAATTTATTTATTTTTTTTCATTTTTATAATTTTATGTTTATCTTTTCTTTTTCTTTCTCACTGTATTTTTTTTCTTCAGATTTCTCTTGCTTTTTAGATTAATCCTTCTCTTAATGTATTTCTAACAACCTCCCATTCGTATAACACAGCTACAAAGTTAATATTAACCAGGAATTGATGTGTGGTTTTATAGGACACTGTGAATGTATGCTAATTCCATTTATACATTCCTAGACCCTGGAGGCCTTTTGGCCTAGAATAATTGTGCACCTGACCGACTTCACATAGAGATCAAATTCTTGGGGAATTAAGTTTGCTTTTAAAGAAGCTCAAAAAGTTCTCATTACTTTCTTCAAGTAATCCTGATCCTGACGCTCTCTATCAGGACTTGTTACCACAGTCATATGAAAAATCTTCTTTTCTGGAATCACCCCGAGTCACTAACTGATCAATGCACTGATTTTATAGCAGACTTTATTATTATTATTATTATTATTATTATTATTATTATTATTATTATTATTATTAATAGACATTTGAGCTAATTTATGCAAAACATATATATATATATATATATATATATATATATATATATATATATATATATATATAATGTTTTAGTATCCAAAGTTCAGGAATCATTAACAATCTAGGTGATGGCTGCAATACCAAACCCAACCAGTGGACATGAATGGTGCTGTTTCTGGGAAATAAATTAAACTTTATTTTCTAATCTTAGTCATCCACATTAAAATGTGCCATCTGTAAGGGGGTAATACCAATGGGCACTTAGTGCATCTGCTGTATAGCCCCATTCTTGGTTGCGAGGGTTAGCACACTGAACTATTTAAGTAGGAAATCCATGTCTGCAATTCTTAGGTCACATTTATTTTTGCATTAATATATGTATTGTCATGTATTTGTTTTCTGCCTGCAGCTTCCATGTACTCTGAGATACAGAGGGAGCCACCTGATATAGGAAGTATTCTGGCCCATCCTGACTATCTGGATTCAAACCCCGAACTTATCAAGCCCAAGAAACTCTTGAACCCTGTGAAAGCGTCTAGAAGCCACCAGGAGCTCCATCGTGAACTGCTCATGAACCATCGGAGGTACAGTTTGTATTTTACATCTAATTGGATAAATTAGTTAAATTTGTGAGAGTAGTAGATGCTTGGAACACACTTTCAGTAGATGTGGTTAGTCAATCAACAGTAATTAAATTTACATGGGTACATTCAGTTATAAAGAAAATCTCTTCTTATCTGTCTGCCCCGCTTGTAAAACTACCAAAAATCTTTTCATTTTTGGGTCTGTGATCCTTTCCTTTCCACCTTTCCATGTCCTAAATCACTTTCCTCCCTGGTTGATCAGATGCTCAGTACTACAATTCCCAGAATGCATTTTTCTAAGCTCTTTATCAAAGCCCTCTCCTCCTGTCTACTCCCCTTCCACAGCTGTCCTGTCAGTTCCTCATCCTTACTTTACACAGTGGAGTCAGAAATCCAGAATGCTGTATACATTCCCTGTCTGCTTCACTTCCTGTGGCATAGTTCAGCACAAGGTAGCATTATATCAACATATCTCATTCCTCCTTAGTTGTCCCCATAAAGGTATGTTTAGATTGTGATGTAGGCTGTAGGGGCTGGTTAGAGATGGTGACATCACTCAGGGGGTAGGGCTTCAGATCATGTGTGATCTTGGGAGGGAGGAGCCAGGGAGCTCCAGAGACAACACCACACTGAGGATGAAAGGACTACACAACTTCTTGTCAACTATACAATTGTTAAAACGCTATATTTGTAAGTAAAAAAAGATGGCCTCTTTCTTCCAGAGACAGCACCACTCTTGTCTCTAGTTTGGGTGGGGTTTTGTAACTCAGTTCTATTGAAGTGAATGGAGCTTAATTGAAAACCACACCTGAACTGGATTTTTGCTGTCTCTGAAAGTAAGTGGCCATGTTTTTATAGCTTTGGATAACCCCTTTAACTTACTAATAAAGCGTTATAACAATTGTAGAGTTATACTTAGGGAGTACTTAGGGCAAAGTTTCCTGGTATAAAGTCTTTAGAGCCACCCTGTGTCATCGGAAATCTAGGCTTTACACACTGTCATTTAAACAGAGTATGCCAGTATTATTAGGGCATTATGTGGCACTGTTGTTATTTTGACTTTTTATTGCTGTGTTATTTGGGCTTTGAAGTGTCATTATTTGGAAACTGCATAGTACTTTATGTACTTATGTACTTACTTTTTGCCTTGTTGCTCTTAGTCTTTCAATAAACTGGAGCGTTACAATTGTTATCTAATGTATCACCCGTAGCCTAGTTTTCTTGAGCTGTTCTTCTTTTCTTCCAAAAAAAATTGGGACATCATCCCCATAGACCTTAATCTGGGCTTCAGGACAGCAGGGGGATTGCTGCCGCTGCTAATATATTAAGCTTACAAAGGATTGTGTGTATACAATTATAGTAGGTTCTAACAGTAGGGTTTTCAAGCCTTCACATACAGCCGGGATGGGGAACCATTTTTTCTGCCTAGGATCATTTGCATATTTATAACATGGTTTGCAGGCCTGATAGTGTAGCGCACTTTGCTGACGTTAAAACATGCCAACTATTAAGTTGGCGCTTGCTGCATCTATATTAACTTTGTTTTGGGTGTCAGGATGATCACAGCAATAACCAATTTATATACCCGCATTTTCCGGCGTATAAGACGACTGGGTGTATAAGGCGACCCCCAACTTTTCCAGTCAAGAGTTTGGGATATACCTGCCCTATAAGACTACCCCTCTTCCAACGCACACCAAATAAAATTTAATAAAAAACGTCAGACAGCAGCGAGATCTGAGAGGCAGAGAAGGAGGTACAGTAATACTGGTAGGATACAAGGGTGGGCCAGATGGATGGAAGAGGTGTGTTTTTCTGGGCACAGCGCCACTCTACTGTATCTTTTTCCATATGCCGGACACCTACAGCTTGCTCTGCCCTTCATACAGTCGCCGCATACAGCACAGATGTGGCCATTTTTGAGCCCCACCACCATTTGCGCAGCGAACTCAGATTCTCCAGTCCAAAGTATTTCAGCACCCTCCCAAGACAACACGCGGCGTATAAGATGACCCCTGGCTTTTGAGGACACTTCTGGGTTAAAAAGTAGTCTTATACACAGGAAAATACTGTAGTTTTACATTGTCTTCAATACTTTTAAAAAATGAAACTATAGGGGGATGTTAAGCAGAACTGGCTCAGTTGCCCCTAGAAACCAATCAGATTCCACCTTTCATTCCTTA
This sequence comes from Dendropsophus ebraccatus, assembly GCF_027789765.1. Taxonomy (NCBI): domain Eukaryota; kingdom Metazoa; phylum Chordata; class Amphibia; order Anura; family Hylidae; genus Dendropsophus; species Dendropsophus ebraccatus. The sequence continues at coordinate 127,665,581 of NC_091457.1, forward strand.
GGCTTCGTTCCCACTGAGCAAAACTAGCAGACAATTCCGGGGTGGAATGCCGTTAGCCTCCCTCTCATAATGGGAGTCTATGGGAGGCACGCACTCCTGCTTTGTCCGCGCTGAAGAATGAACATGCTAGTTTTGCTCAGTGGGAACGAAGCCTTACAGATTCTTTGGAAAATGAAAGGTGGAATCTGATTGGTTGCTAGGGACAACTGAGCCAATTCTACTTTACACCAGTCCATAGCGGACTTGCCGAACTGTTTGGCTTCACCAACACTCACCAAACCTGAACGCCCAGCATTTGACTCCCAGTGGCTGGAGAGGTTGGACGCTGCCCTAGGGCTGCCAGGAGAACATGGATACATGCTGCATTCAACTTCTCAAGCCACCTGGAGTGAAATGCTGAGCGTTGTAGTTCAGAAAACATTTCCGACAACTTTCAGACAGCCCCACGTGGATGACTACCCCCATCATGCTACATTAATTTGTGTTTGTATTGTGGGGGTTGTAATCCATGTGAGGCTGTCCACAAGGTACATTATTACTGTTCTTTTTAGAGGGGCTCAATGACTCACTTTTTGGTAGACAGACTAGCTGGCCATGACAGGGATGTTGCAGCCGTAATATCTTCTCCACCTTTTCATCTGAGCTCATAAGAGGACAGAATTCCTTGCCCTTGAGTACAACTCTTTAATAGAGTATCCTCTATCCCTGAACAGCGGTTGTCAGCTCAGTATCACTCTCCATTTACAAGTCAGGTAGAAGCCTGACGACAAGGTCACCAGGGAATCCTGTCCGACAAGTAACCTTTATACTCACATTTACTAGCAGCACATGGCTCAGCCCTCATATAGTATGCATTACAGCCCGTTCCCACTGCCACAGTCAATGGCAGCAATGATACACAGTGTGCTCTAAACACACATATAGTCAGGCATTGAGAAGTAAACAGACTAGGCAAGTAGTAGGGCATTTCTTACAAGCTGTGTTCTGTCACCTTTTATTTTATTATTCTTATGGCATTTTCAGTTTGTTCTGGCTTTTGCATTTACATTGCATTGTTCTCCTGCATTTATATTTTTAAGATTTATGTTGGAGGTAACAGCATTAGGACATACAGTACCACATACCGTCAAGATCAAAGATTATTAGCAATATATTTATTTATTCTTGTATTTACTTTACACAGTATATAAATGTACAAGATCTATCTCCATTTACATTCATAATCATGGACACTGTCCTGTGCATATTTACCATTATAGCAGCAGTGTGTATAGCTGAGTGTAAGTGCAGGCACATTATAGCAGCAGTGTGTATAGCCGAGTGTGAGTGCAGGCACATTATAGCAGGAATGAAGAGGACGGGAAACACAAGGGCTGACAGAGACTGCAGGGAGCAGGAAGGAATGAGCAGGGCAGATGTGGGCACATACATGCAGCACTCTCTGTCCAAGAAGAAAGGGGTTACAGCTATGAGGAGATTACCTCCACAGTCCTGTCCCCTGATGTAAGCCCCAGCCTGAAGTGGATCTGCTATGATTTGGATGATAAGGGAGACTTCCTAGGTCAGAGTACAGGGCTGTAGACCCCGCTGTGTAGACCATACCCCTTCCCCACTTCCCCTCCCACCCAGTACAGGGAGATCTTAAACCAAAGCAATGCTCTTAAACCAAGTTACTTTTTTTCTTTTTTTTTTAAACTGTGAGCTTTTCTTGCAAAGCGCTCTCAATCCAAGTTACTCTTAAACCAAGGTACCACTGTATTCGGTTTATTCAAAGTCCCTGATTAAAGATCATACAGATTATGTCAAGTTGTCAAACAGCTATATCTGTGTACTGTGCAAAATGCATCTATAGCTTCAGGTGTTTATAAGATTTTTAATGAGAATAAAGTATTTTCATCAAAGGAAATTCTAAGAGCCATGATTACATAGGTTCAGTAAGATCCTGCTCTGATCCCATTATGTCATTATTGACTAGTGGTATTACTGCGCCCTCTAGGTGCAGAAAAGTGTATTGCATCTACAGGAGAAGCTCAATTCACTCCAATATTTCAGATTGAGAACATTTTCATCAGGTCCTATTGGTATTTTTTTATGATGCCTCATTGTGAGCAGATTTCATGGATACCCATCATTGCAGTGGGTGATTAACCATATCTGCTTCTCGTAGAGGTTTGAGCATTGACAAGAAGCCGGAGCTCCAGAGAGTGTTAGAGAACCGGAGAAGAGACAAGATCATACAACAGAAGAAACAAGAGGAGGAGAGTAAGAAGATGCAGTCGCCATTTGAACAGGAGTTGTTAAAGAGACAGCAGAGACTTGAGCAGGTACCTGCTTCCATCTACTGAGTACAGTCAGTGCCTTCAGTCAGTGGTATTGTGTCTTTGGTGCCTGAAGAACATTAGAAATACATGTCATTATTTACACAGTATAGCGCCACCTGGTGTATACCAATGTGTGCATCCACCTGCATCCACCAGGTCTTCTGTAGAGTAGCCAATAGAATTAGCTTTTCTTGTCAGCAAATGACCATAGCCACAGGAGTATCATAGCATTATATGTGAGAACACTAGAAAGATACTATATTAGCAGGTGCCAGAGGGGGGAAGGAGACTGATTCTGCCCTGAGCCCACCCCTACTACCTATACAAACAAACTATTGTGTTTATATGACAGTGAATGACAGTATACATTATTGCAGTAAATATAACGTGGCTCTATTCAGAATATATATTATATATTTTTTTTGTTTACTTTTGCCTTTTTAGCTTGAAAAAGAAGAACAGGATCCTAAAGAGGAAAGTCATGCTCCCGAATTCATAAAAGTGAAGGAAAATCTCAGAAGAACGGCGACATTACCAAGTGATGAGAGAGTAGTGTAAAAACAAAAAATTGCCAACCAGGAATGAAGTTCTGTGTCGAGCGGGATTTGTGATGTCACTTGGGCATCTGTGTACTTGACTGACATGGCAGATTGTTTGTGCAAGGAACTATCCCTTCTCCCGACAGCAGTGTACACCATAAGAAGCGATGTGACACCCTGTATTTAGCTGCCACAGCATATAGTACATGATGGCTAACCCTAACACCAGTGGAAGTGTCCTCATACAACTGCACGTGGCTGTGGAGATTGTGGCTGCTGTGTTGCCCACGCTTTCCATATGACTCGATGGTCAAGAAGTGTCAGGTTGTCAGTAGATAACCTATCCAATGTGTATGTATATGTTCAGTGACCCCCAAAGGGCCACAGGGGAGCATATGGATTATTAGGCTGTGTTTACTACATACCTTGTCTGCATGTCAAATTCCAAGATATGTTCTCTAAGTGTTGCACAATCATATTTACTGCCGCATGAGGTGTCACATGACCAAGGACACCGACGCCATTATGTTACCAGCCGATGGTCTGGGCAGTATTACAGTCCTAATTCCATATTACTATAATGCAGTATTACCTGCATAAAACAACCGCCGAATGGTAGCGAGTTAGTGAACAAAGTGCACTCCTTAATGCAACTTGCTATTTTACCTTCTGACCACTAGGGGCAGCAGTGTGGTTGTTTGATACGGATTTTTAACAATTTGCAGATATGACTTTAGAGTCAATGATGGCAAAGTTGCTGAACCGAATTGTGAATGTACAGGGGAAGATATCTCAGGCATAGGCAAAGCCAGTATTCAGTCACGCCTTAATGTAAAACTAATAAGTCTCAGTAAAGGGAAAGGATCAGCACTAGTTAGCAGAGTTGTCCTATCAGGGACCACTTCTCTCTATATGTCTTACAAAGGGGAGGAGGCAGCTCATATATTAAAGCTGTGATGAGACAAACCTATTATATGGTATGTCTATCCTCTTCTCTTCTCTATTCTCTTATCCAACTGTTGCAAGCCTACAGCTCTTGCATGATGGGAGTTGTAGTTCTGCAGAAGCTGGAAAGCCACAGCTTAGGAAACATGGATGTCAAACTGGCGGCTATTTTACAACTACAATTCTCAACTGTTTTATAACCACAATTCCCATCAAACATAAACAGCCAATAGGAGTTGTAGTTTTGCAACAGCTACAGGGTCAGCACTTCGACACCTCTGGTCTAGATACAGAAACACAATTTACGTCAGGTTTATAAGCTTGCATATTTAGGCAATTTTTTACAAATTTTGCCCCAAATTTAGTGTCCTAGTGTCAAATCTTAATTCACGCCCCTTTTGAGCCACTTCAGAAGGCCACACCTCCTTGTTAGATGCCACACCTTCTTGTTTTTTGGTGCAAATGACAAATTCTGGCAAATCTGCCCCAGTATCAGTGTCTATGAATGAAACCAGATATCATATAAACAATGCACACAACAATATAATGGACCTTTGCGTTAATTAGTGACTGATCCTTTCCCTTTAAGAACATGGCCCTGTCAGTATCACATCCTGCTGTGCAAACCAGTAGAGCATATATTTATTTTGGCGTCTGTGCGATGCCAGCTATTTTTCTATAGAGTCTTCTAATCGGAATAAATCAATAGATGTATAATATTTGCATACGGTATATTGAATACAGCACAAAGTATTTTTTTAAATCTAAATCGGACCTTTACAGTTTCTTCATTTGTTGCCCGCACTAATGATTATGAAATAATATGTTGCACTTTATGTATTAATAGGATTGTTCTAGTTTTCTCTACAGATCTTTATACCAGATATTTGCAGACCCTATTAATATTCTCATTGCAATCATAACTAAGACTTCAAAGGGTTATCCAGTATTCAGAAAACATGGCCCCAAAAAACAGCGCCACTTAGTTTGGGGGTGGTATTGCAGCTCAGTTCCATTGAAGTGAATGGGTCTGGATTGTAATACCACACACAACCTGAAGACAAGGGTGGTGCTGTGTTTTTTGTTTTCTTTTTCTTTAAAGAAATCAGCCATGTTTTTCGAATCCTGGAAAACCCCTTTAATGGCTATTGGGCTGATAAGAGTAGTGATATCTGTCATAACAGTAGTGGCATTTGACAGACGCCACCCTCTTCTCTTATTTTTTAGTTACTACTTTTATTCCCATTAAATAACAATTATTTGACCATCTTTTCATAGAACTCTGTGCCATTCCTCTGTTGTCCATTCTGATAATGCAGGGATACTCCCCATTGACAAGAATGGTGACACCCAGTTGTAGATTTCCAGGAAGAACAACAGAGGGACAGTGTAAAACCTTTTCAAGTTAAGCGTCTCATAAACTTGTGCCTTTGGGGTGCTCTTTATTTTATTTTTTTTATATATATTTAAAAATTGCATATCTTTAATATCCATCATCATTGATGTTTTCTGCCACATGTGTTATTAATTAAGTTAAAGGGGGGTTATCCAGATTGACAAAAACATGGCTGCTTCCTTCCAGAAACGTCACCTCTCTTGTCCTCAGTTTGGGTTTTGTAGCTCAGTTCTATTGAAGTGAATGGAGCTCAGTTGTAATACCACACACAACCTGAGGACAGGGGGGGGCACTGTTTTTACTAGAAAGTAGCTGTGTTTTTTCTAAGCCTGAAGAACCCCCTTCCATTTCCATTGCTAGCCACTAGGATGCATATGGATGAAAGTACGATATGGGCTAAAGTATAGGCAATGTGCCTTTTCTGTGTGGAACAGATGGCACAAGAATCATATTATGGAACTACGTGTAAATAATTGTGGAAAAAGACGACAAAGTGGGAGAGGTGTCTGTGTATGCAAGGAAATAAGTGGGTGACCATAACACTCTAATTTAAAAAATGACTAAGAGTAGTTGCTCCCCGTTTACAGTAGGAAGAGCAGCTCTGGAGCACAAACTTCTGCTCTAACAAGTGAAATTCTGTGTAAATTAAGAGAACATGAATATTCATAAGCAGATGTAGATTGTGGTATTTGGAATATCCCAATGGGCTTCATTGGGATTTTGGGATTATTTATGGATCTTAAAGGGAAGAATGCATTAGTCTATTTCATATTCTTAAATGTTCTGTCTTCTTTCAAAACATTACTTCTTAGTCAGTAGGAATCTCCAAGCTTCTAATGTCTGGTGTACTTGGCTTACTATAGTCTAAACACTCAGGGGTCTATTAAAGTGGTAGGTTGGTTTAGAAATAAATCTTCAAATATTAAATATTATGCACCTACCTCCCTGGCTCCAGCGCTGGGATCCGTCCAGGGGATTGGGAACCGGAGCAAGGCACAGCAGACCCCTGCGTTGGAGCCTGGGAGGTTGGTGCATGTTATGTTCAGCCACTTCCCCTTTAAATCTTGCTTAAAGGCATTGTCCAGAAAAAAAATTATTGATAGCCTATCTACAGGTTATATAAATTTAGGATGCATTCACACACACAGGATCTGTAGCAGCTTTGATGGCGCAGATTTGGACTTGCAGATTCAAAGCAAAGCAAATCTGCGTCATCAAATCTGCTGCAGATCCTGCACGTGTGAACGCACCCTAACAGCAGGTGTTGACACCCAGCACTCTTGTCCATCAGCTGTTCACCACCCACACTATAGGGAGAATGGGATTATTGCAGCCTCAACTCCTTTTCACTTTAATAGAAGCCTAAGGTGCAGTAAGGCGGCATTGATTATGTGTGTATTGTATTGTATCAGTACCAATCATTTTTTCCTGGACAACCTATAATATAGCAGATCTTTCCCAGCACACCCATGCATTCCACAAAGAGCCCCTTAAAGAAAACCTTTAATCACTTTCATGCTGCCTGAACCATGATTCAGCAGGGTGGTCCCTGGCAACTTTTCCCCTCCCACCTGCC